>NW_026948793.1:3000000-3300000 GCF_035770615.1 Melospiza melodia melodia
TGCAGGCTCACAATGGCCTCTTGTTTCCATGAGGCCCCACAGTGTCCCACTGGCCCCTTGGTTCCATGGGCCCCAAAAGTACCACAATGATCCCCTTGGTTCCAACTCTTCCTACTGTGTCCCATGGGCCATTGGTTCCATGAGGATCTGCAGTGTCACAAAGGTTTATTACATTTGTCCTTGCTGCCCCTCACATCCCACTGCCCCACAAACAGCCCCAAGCCACCCGTGAGGGACAGGCCCTGCTGTCCCAGGCTGGGCTAAGGGCTTGGCCTTTCTGCTTCCCCCAACCAGCCCAGGCCTTGCTCAGCATTGCAGTTCCCTGCTCAGAGCCTTTGGCTCCCTGCAATCCTGGCCTCAAGGATCTGCTCTCACCAGGCCCTGGGCAGCCTTTGGCACTCCCTGCCCTTACTGGGGCCCAGTGATGCTCCAAGGGACTTGGACTTTTTCTGCTGATTCCTTGAGCAGCTTCTTCAGCCTCCTCTCAGTGCCTGAGGGTGCTGGACTCAGCCCCAAACCCACCCTGGGGCTCAATAAAATACAGAAAGCCCTCAGGGGCTCTTTCTCTTCCTTCAATTGTCTTGAACTCTCCAGTACTTGAACAGCTGATGGGAGTCAGTTTGGAGTTCTGTTAAGGAGGAAGACTTCGAAGTGCACCTCATGACATTTTGTGTTTACTAAATGAATCTTTTTTTATTTTCCATTTCAGAGAAGAGCCAATAGAAGCATTCCCTAGATGATCTTGATGCTGAATGTCTCCTTAGGAGGTCTGTGCATGGAAAAGAATGAGCTCCTTGAGGGCTGAACCTGTTTGGACAAGCTGCTCCTCCCCCCAGCCTCACCATGTCTGACATGGCCCACTGTGCCCTGCAGCAGAACCTTGTGCCCTGAGCTCTGCAGCTCCATGTCCCAGCCCATTGCACCATGTCCCCCCTACTCTCATCAGGGCTCTGCCTGCACACAGGCCCAGGAGAAGTTTTCCTTTTGGGAAGGAAAGAATGGAAAAGCCTGAGCAGGTTTCCTGAACAACAAACCCCACTCAGGAGCCACCTGCTCAGTCCAGGCTGCCTGGAATGGTGTCACCTTTCTCCAAGGGACAGTGTGAGCAGAAATGATCTCTAGAAGCAGAATTCTCTGAGTCTCTGTGAAGGTCCGCCCGAAATAAACGGGTGACGAATGATTTTTGGGTGCAAAATAACCAACACAAGGGGCACAGGGGTTTTGCAGTAACAAATCAACAAGGTATATTTTATTGATTATAACCACAGCTAAGTATGCGTTTGGTTAAGGGATCCGGGGAAGAGAAGGGTAAGACAAGGTAAAAGGGAGGAAAGAAGGTCAGGGAATGGGGTATAGCTACCAAAACGTGATGTCTTCGGGGTCCCGCCGCCGAAACTTGCTGGTGCACGTCTTGGGGAGTACTCAAAGGACAGTTGGACCGAACCCCAATATATATACTGTTCTTGGTTGGGGGAAGGTAACTGAAATTAGGTTTCCATGGAGGGGAGAAGTCCATTGTTTTCATGGCCGAATGCTCACAGGTACGTTAAGTTTTCCCCCTCCCTGAGTTGGGAGGGAGTACAGTCCCAGTCTCTGGAAGGAGGTTGCCAGGGGGGTGCCATGGGGGTGCCATGGGGGTGTCAATAGGATGCCAGAGGGGTTCTTGGTTCCTTGACAAGGGCATTCACATCTCAGTTGGTCTGTCACGGTGGTTGGAGACAGGCAAGAGGGGTCTTCTTATGGAGCGGAGGGGAACCACCCCAGAGCTCAGTCGAGCCAGGTCAGGAGTTTGGAAGAAAGTCCAGTTCAATTGTCCAGAAAAGGGCAGCATGCCCCCTTCGAGTACAGCATGGCGTGTTCTGCAAACATCACTTGTGAACACAGTAGATAAGCAGGAGACTTTCTTTCCCAACCGGCTCAGCTGCTTTAACCCTTCGGTAGTCTTTTCTCATGACAATTGTGAGGCAAAAATGAAGGATTTTCGGATGGACTTCTACACGACCCCGTGACTCACGATTGTCTTGAGGAATCTTCATCAGCAGAGCTCTAGAGTGTCTTCGAAACTCGTTGCACGTTGGTAGCATAACCCCGGAAAAGTAGGGATGACAGGAGAGAGGGGATAAAAGGGGAAGAGAAGGAAAAGAAAAAGGGAAAAGGGGAACCAACAAACATAAACATAATTAATATTGATCATCATAACAACTTCACACGTGGTTATTTGTTACAACAATCTCAAAAAAATTAAGATTCATTTTAACAATTTCATAAATATTAATCAATTAAAAAGCAATATAACAGTTTCAAAATGATTAAAACAAATCATAAATAATCAAAACAACAAACAAATCATAATATAATCATCGTCTTTTAAAATTATTTACTAAAGTAACTTTCTGTAACTCATACTTGATATTTAAGAAGTTGTTCTAAAGCACATATGCTTGATTCATAACCATTTCGTATCAAGTGTTTTGGGGACATCTATTGTATCTAGTACATCAGCTAAGCGGTGTGCATTGACTACAGCTGACAGTTTCTTAAGCTTTTTCATCATTCTCCAATTCAAAATGAATAGGGCTGCTGACAAGATAAAGCCAAGCGTAACTAGGATCAAAAGAACAACAATTGGATGGCACACACTGTTCAGGACACCTGTGGCAGTAGGTGACCACCCAAAGAGAGTATCCCACCACCTATGCTCAGCATCTTGCTTTACCCTCTCCATAACCCGGTGTATTTGGTTCACGTTGTGATGAACAGTCACCAAGGTCTTCTGTCCGCTCTCCTTGATTTTCTCGAGGATGTCAATCAGGTCTTGATGGAGCAATAGTTGTCTCACGAGGGTGAGGTTCATTCCGATAGGAGTGGGCATCAGTTTCTGGATCAGTGTGTAGTTGGATTGCAGTAGGTGGTGAGAAGTAACTGGAGCTTCATAAGAGAAATCGCATCCTACTATCTTAGTAAAGTTACAAGCACAAAAATTTGAATGATTCTTTGTATCTACTACAACATCTTCTACAAAGACAGAATCACATGTCGTTCTAAAGCATGCACAGCCATTGCCTATGTATATAAGAACTGTCTGGGTATCCTCCTGTGGACGAATCTCGAAATGACAGATGTTCTGCTCTGTGTCTAAACAGATATCCTGAGCTACAATTGCATTGCTTTCACAGATAAACCCTTGCTGTTCTCGGACAACACAAGTTTCCAGGTTAACCATTTGTCATCAACCTGACGGGCCCATCCCCTATGTTCAGTAGGATAGAGAACAGCTCCGTCATGGTTTAATCCTAATGCAATAACAGGGAAGACCAAATGTACAGAGGCATTGCGTACGGTTAGGACAAAAGCAGTGGCTATGTTTGAAATGGGATCATAGGTAAAGTTCACCAGGTTCCACCAGGATTGGAATTCTCTTTCAAATTCAGTGGCACTGTCCCAGATTATTTTCCGAATTTCTGTGGGGAAGGTGCCTTCCTTGCCCTCTCTTATGATTGCAGCAGAGACAGATTGCATCCACAATTGTGCCTGGACACAGCTGAGGGCTAAGGAAACATTGTTCTGTGTAGCACTAAGTGCATCAATTACCAATTTGTGATCATCCACATTCACTCTTTCCCAATTTGGCAAAATGTTTGACAGCAGCCACTGGTGTGTCCCTAAGGCTGACAGAGATGACCTCAGTGGTTGCTGCAGTCCGGCCAGATCTCTAGTTGTAGCAGCTAATTTGTTCATTAGTACTTCAGAGTCAATGCTATTCAGAATTCCCAATCCTGTACCCACAACACCAGTCACATCCCTTGGTGTCCTCTTGAAGGAGCTTCGTTTCCGAAGCCAAGTGGTCCAGCCTTCAAAAGAGGTTTGCAGGAATGGAGAACAGGCTGGTTCAATATCTGAAACATTGTTCTGCATTAGCAATTTGACTTGTTTGAGAGACCATGCCGGATTGAACAATATTTGTTGTTGGCCAGTTTTCCTGATCACATAAGGTCCAATCTCGAAAATTATTGGGATGAGTATGACCGGTGGTATGGGTGTAGTGGTAACAGTGGTGACAGTGGGAGCAGTAGTTTCAACATTAATTATAAATTTAAAAGAAAGGCCTTGAGTATCTTTGGCCCAGAGACAAATTACTTCTGTAGTGCCAGTTAATGTGAAACTGTACCAGCAATCCCGTATGCTTGGGTGTGTGCAGATTTGCTGCTGTTCGTTTTCCCGATCTGTGGAAACACTGATTGACCTTGCTTTGCTGTAATTAGACCCATTAACCATTCGGCACCCAACACTAATTTTTTCACCCACTACTCCATGAACCTGCCAGGTTCTGCGTCTTTCCCATTCTTGTCTGGTGTACAGCATATCCTCATGTGTAAGTACTGTTAGCAAGTTCAGACCCGTGACATCTCCCATAGATCCGGTGGATTGCAGGAAGGCATGAGACCAGGGCCACTTGAAGGAGTTCCCTGCTGCTCCTGCCATTCGAGATGTGAAGGTAGAAAAAAGGCTCTCACTTAGGGTCTGAGAGAGTGTAATTACAGCACTCGGTGTGGGTTTTGGTACAGTGTTTATCTTAAATGTGTAAACCAAGCCTCTCAGTCCTAATGGACTAGCTGTGTCATTCTCCCAGCGACATGTCACGTAAGTGGATTTGGCCAAAGTAAAACTGTACCAGCAATCAAGTGATCCATCATTACAATCTTTTGTAATTGCAACATTGGTGGTTTTGGCACTAGAAACATAACTACCAACATGTTCCTGGCGACAACACAGAGTAAGGGGACTTTCTATTTTGGAACAACCCCATTTCTTTGTGGGACACAATCTTGCTGAGGGGATGTTCAGATAATTCTTTCCGCCTGCTTCCATAAAATTTCCAGCAATTATGATGGAGGTGGCCTTTTCATGGAGGGTTCCTTCCACTTTTCTGCATGTTACTACAATTGACTCACCAACCGTTCCCGTAAGGGTTCTCATCAACTCATTCTGGTCCCACCTCCACTCATTCGGGTGGTACACCTTGGAGTCATGCTGCACTAGGGTTGCCAGGCTCGGGTAACGGCCCTTAGGATAGGTTCCAAGGGCACTGGTGTGCTGAACAATGGCTTCAAGCCACAGCTGCTCACCAGGGGGTTGTCCTTGAAATTGCGGTAAAATGCAGAAAAGTATTAGCAAGGTTATCATGTTTTCAGACGACTCTCATGTCCCTCGGGGTTCACCTGTAAAAGCAAGAACAACAAAAATCCTGCCACTGAGAGGCAGAAAGGAGTTTAAAATGAGGGGATTATCCAGCGTGTGTGTATGCGGTGCTCTTTTCCAAGAGTGTCAGAGGCTACCCATGCATATTTATTCAGAGGGGTTTTCAGCACAAGTGGTACTTCGCCCACCGAGGGGAGGTCCACTAAGACAGGTTGTCCAGGGTAATGTGATGGATTGTTTGCATCGTTGGGACCTTCCAGCGAAGGGATGATGCTTGGAGGTGTGGGGTAAAAGGCAGTGACTTTGGGGCAGCCATTCACTCCCCACCTGCTATTTACCCCTTTAACAGCCTCCCACAGTTGACAGTCCCAGCTTGCTTTGTGGGGCTTAAGGAACCGCTTTAAAAGGCCATTTGTCCTTTCTACGATCCCGTTAGCCTGAGGGTAGTAAGGAGTGTGAAAGGTCCACTTTATGCCTTCGGCTTTGGCCCAATCCTGAACCACCTTGGCAGTAAAGTGAGACCCATTGTCAGACTGAATTTCTTGTGGCTTTGGAAAAGTTCCAAACCACCCCTGCAAAGCTTTGACTGTATTTTCACCTGTGGCCCTTTTAAAAGCATCAGCTTGTACTAACCCAGATACAATTTCCACTCCTACTAACACAAAATGTTTACCTCCTGATTTCTTAAAAGGGCCAATATAATCTATCTGCCACGCATCCCACAAGCCTTTACCTTTCCTCAAATGCAGAGGGTCATCCTCTAAAGGATGCCTTTCCAGTCGCTTGTGGCACTGTTCGCAGGCCGATATGGATGTTTTACACATTTCCCTGGTGACTGGCCAGCCACGGGCATGTGCTTCCTGGTACAGATCTTTGGCACCTGTGTGCTGCCTTTTTACATGTAACCATTCTAACAGTTGATTCCAATCCTCTGAAATAGTTTCTTTTTTCAGGGGGCTAAGCCTTGCTAGTTCATCAACTTTGTTGTTCCATTCACCTGCTTGATTCCCATCAGTTTGATGAGAAGCTACCCAACCAACCAGAAAGTTTCCTTTACTGGTGATTTCTAGGATTTCTTTCCATTTATCTTTCTGCCAAACTGGAATTCTCTTAACTTCCCAGCCATTCTGTTGCCAGAAAGGGAGCCACTCATTGCAGCCTTTGTATACCGCATATGAATCAGTATAGATGTAAACAGGAGAAGTGTTTTGTGCCTCACGCTGGAAAACACTCCAGAGGGCTATGAGTTCTCCTACCTGAGCACTGCCCTCCCCTTCTGTGATAATCTTTTCACCAGATGAAATATATAAGGCAGCCGCCTTATATTTCCAAATTTTTCCTTCCCGCTTTGAGGAAGCATCTGTAAACCAACAGTTCGCTGCTATTTCAGGTGAGAATGGTGGTGCTATTTTTATTACAGAAGCAGGTTTGTCTTGGCTACTATCTAGGCTCTCAGTATCTTGTATTGCTAAGAATTTTGCAGCATCTTCTGTGACAGAAAAGCTATTGCAGTAATTGTCGACGGAAGGGAACCAGGACATCATTTTGATCATCACAGGCTCGATTTTATTGATCAGTACGGCGGGTTAAATACAGTTAATAATGAGCTTCATACATATTGCAAAAGTTGAGCTCAGGATTGGTCAGCTTGCATATCAGCACCTACGCCTACTTCTACATTCCTATGGTTCTACTTTTGATACTTTCTACATATTCTTAGGATGTATTCAGGACTAATCTCAACTCCCTATCCTCATGTTGCAGCAAGGTCGCTGCTGACTCTTCCTTTTAGCTTGCTGACTGCTGACTTTTCTCCTTCAGTTTAACCAGTGGCATTATATCAGTGTGGCCTTTCTCAGCTAACCAATTATTAATAATGCTCTCCACATTTCCCCCGTTTTCTTCTTGTGCAAGGAGATTAGTTTGCCATGTTTTTGCTATTGTACGGCTGACCATGTTTTGAATACAGTTAAAAATACAAGGCAAAATAAGCAAAAACAGTAAAATTACACCCAGCAGTCCTATAGCATAGATCACAAGGTTCCTCAGCCACGGTCCGAGTCCTAAGCCTTTAAGCCATTCGTCAATTCCTAAACCGTCTTCTTCCTTAAGTTTGTGAAGTCCCTGTTGTAACTCTTTTATCTTAGTGTGAATGGACACTGAATGATCAGACAGATTCATGCAACACATTCCCTCGAACTCTTCACATCCATGCCCTTGTGCTAAGAGCAAAAAATCTACAGCAGCTCTGTTTTGCAAAACAGCATGGTTAACACTTTGCACATCTGCAGTTAGCATGTCTAGAATTTGTGATGTCTTGTTCAGCTCATTCTTTGCCCAGCATCCTAATTGTTTTGCCAAATTCATGGCTTTATTGGCAGATCCTCCTGGTAAGATAGTTGAAACCACCACCTGTTTGAATGTGCCCCAAAACCGTGGATCTCCTATCTTGCTGCAGTCTAAGTCATGTATGCTACGTTTTCTCCTGTTTGAATTTTGACTCAGCTGCATTAGCAAGGACACATTAGGATGAAACAGTGACAATTTTCCCAAAAAACAGAGTCCACCTTGTGGTTTAGGTGGTATACCATTCCATGCCCTGTCTCCACAAATCAAAAATATTCCTGTGGGTAATTTCATTGGTGCTGTGATATTTGTGCCGTTACATTGACTGTAATGCTGTGGAGAGAATTCACTCACATTCAGGGATGAATCTAGGGTGGCCCATGTTTCTTTAGATTGGTTTAAATTCTGAGCACCCAAAAGTTTGAAGCTAAACCATCCACCAGCTGTAGTGTTAGATATGCTGGCATTTGTACTTCCAAAAAGATCCAATTCTTCAGGAGGAGAATGCAAAGAGGTGTTAAGTGATTGGATTAGTAAGCATTGACGATAGCCATCACTCTGACCTGCAGTATACCCTTGTTGCACCGGCAATGTGATGTTTGACATGTTAGACATACATAAGGTTTGATTGTTTATCAAACTGCAAAATTCTCCAGGAGACCACATCGGAAGTCCCACCAGGCATGTTCGAAATGGGTTAGTGACTCCTCCAAGACTAAGACAAAGTGATGATTGGTTAGTTTGATTAGCAAGTGTTACCCATAAATTTTCCCTTGGTTGACTAAAGTGTGTTACTCCTACTGCTTCACTTGCTACAGCATTGAGCAGTATAACAGAAACAAACCTCATTTTTCTTTCTGCTTGCTTTGCTCCTCCTTTTCTTCCTTCTGCTTACGTTGTTTTTCCTTTCTTCGCTGTCTTTTCCCTGGTTTGCTAGATTGTCTATTGTAAGGCTGAGTCAATTCTTGAATATACTGATCTAGTTCTAAATCAGCATCCTTGCTCACAAGTATAGCACGAGGTAAGTTTGAAGGCAAATCAGTTTTGCAGCGAGCCGCTATGATGTGTGAGGCTTTAGTAATTTCAAATATTCTAAGGTTTTCCTGTAACTTCCACCTAAGATATGCTATAACCACTTGTTCTGCACTCTCAAAGAGCTGTAATCCTGTCCGTCCTGGCAGGCCAGTACTTTGTTCAAGAGCTCTAACCCAGATATGATTTCGAATCCACTTTCCAAAACAAGATGTACACCATAAATATCCCAATGTCTTCTGTGAATACCAATAAACCTGATTACAATCTGCACAATGCAAAGCTACCCATGCATAGCATTTATCTTTATCCTTTTTGCAAACATAACAAGGAAGCGAATGTAAGTAAGGACCAGTATAAAATTGTGTATCTTCAACCCAAAGCAACCAATTCAATGGTGGTGATCACAAAGCCTCTGAGGCTAACAACTCAAGGTCCTTCTTTAACACAAGGTGTATCTTATTTCGTAATCGTAGTTCTTGTTCGTTATCCTCCTCAACAACTATATCCTCCCGAGGGTCCCACAACAGTAAAATTGTTCTAATCATAGAAAATTAATTAGCAATCACTGATACCCCTATTCAAATGAGACAGTTCCCTTTTTTGCCTTCTTTTTCTTATCTGTCTTCAATCTTGCTGCTCCTAATTTCACTGGTCCTGCCACTTTCAAACTTAATTTTTGCAACTTATCAATGCAGCAATCCAATGCTCTATCAGGATCCCCTTGGAAGGGTCCTACAACTGAATGCTGTGTTAAAGGCACTAATTTCCTACACCCTATAGAAACTATACGTGATTTACTTTGAACCTTAATTCTATTTACAATACATTGTATTTCCCATCGATAATAAGCAAGAACCTTCTGTTCAGGAGACTCATAAAGATTTAAAGCTATATATGCGTTTTGCCCCGTTTGTCTCCTTAATTCATCTTGCCAGCTCTTTCCCCACGTATGCTCGTGTTTACAAGTATGACACCACAAGTCCCGTAATAATGATTGTTCTATCCAAAAAGTTCTTTTACAACCCCCACAACGTAGAGCTATCCAGGCAGCACAATGTGGATTGTGACAGTCAAGGCAATGTAGTTTCGCTGGATCTGTTAAATGAAAAGTTGATAATGAGTCAATGAAACCAATCAACTCCCAGGCCGTCCGATAGTGACGTGTCAGTGCTCTGTCCATCGCTTCCGAGTACCCCTTCAATTGAAACAGTAGTGGTTGTAGGACTAGAAGCAGTTTCTTCCCCAGTCGCTCCCTGTCCTCCTCCGTAAGGCGATCCACCAGAGGCTGCATCAAAAACAGGTTTAGTCCACTTAGCAGGCACCCACAAAGGCCCTGTAGGTGAGGAAACACAAAGATACCCCTGACCCCAATATAATACTTTTGCAGGTTTTTCCCATAATCCTGTACTTGGGTTCTTATACTTAACCCAGACCTCTGTTTCCTTAGTATTTTCCTGACCTGACCTCGGATGATGTTTCATTGCAGGGGGGGTATCATCTTCCCCAAAAATGCATAAATGATTAATCACATACAAAACCTTAGCCAAACATGCTTGTGGATCTGTCAAATCTTGATGTTTTTCAATATACTGCTTAAGGGTACCGTTTGCTCTTTCCCGTAAAGCTTTCCTTAACTGTATCAGTAACTCATACATTCGTTTATTGTTCACTTCCTTAATTGCTGCTTCCTCTATTCGTTTGACTACTCCTGCAACATACATGGAGTCTGTGACCACATTTAAAGGCTCCTGTAAGTTGGAAACCGCCCATACTACTGCTAACAATTCCAAAGTTTGTAAGCTATCTGCAGGGTCTGCTGTGAGGAGTTGATGCTTCCATTGTCCTTTTTCTTGCCAGGTAACAGCAGCACGCCTTGATTTCTTTCCTGCATCTTTAAAAACTGTAATAGCTCCTTCTATGGGGTTTTCTTCTCTTAAAGGTCGAGTAATCCAGTTCCATTCTGTCATCCATTGCAAAACTCTAGGCACTAATTTACTAGTCTTTACTTTAGCAGGTGACATCAATAATGCTTCTTGTAAATTCTTTGAATTTATCAAGTACCAGTCCAAGGTTTCTTTTTCCATAGGCAATCTAATAGTAGCAGGTTCTCTACCATCCACTTCAAGAATTCTGAGACGCCCCTTTTTGATTAATGCAGCCAATTGTTCAATTTTTGAAGATATTGTTTTCTTATGCTGTAGTGGTGGTGACAACCATTCCAACACCCGTATCTCCCCCGTTTTCTTTTGCAACTGAGAGAGAGCACCAAGTAAGTGGCAAGGGCTATTCCAAATAGTAAGGTCAATGGGGTGGTCGAGTTGTCGACGAGACACATACCCTTGCTGTACACAGTTACTAATTTGCTGCAAGGCAAGACGATGCTCCTTTGTCAGGTGTACAGGAGTAGTAGGGTCCACACCTTTTAACAAGGGCCGTAGGGCTTCTAATAAGTGATTTGGTATTCCCACAATAGGCTTCAGCCACTGTAAGTCTCCCAGAAACTTCTGTGCATCATGTAGAGTTTTAATGTCCAATTGTAATTCCAATTTTTGTGGTATCACTATTTGATCCATCAAAGTCCATCCCAAATATTTCCAGGGCTTTGTAGTCTGAATTTTCTCTGCAGCAATAACAAGTGAATATGCAGCAAGAGTATTTTTAATGGTGTTAATCTGTAAAGAGGAGAATGGCTGTTGCTGTGCAAACAAAATATCGTCCATGTAATGATATATTATAGTTGCTGGCCATTTACGACGTAGTGGCTGTAATGCTTCATCAACATAAAGCTGACATAAAGTGGGAGAGTTGCGTATGCCCTGCGGAAGAGATGTCCATTCAAATCTTTTATCTGGTTCCCCACGATTTATTGCTGGTAAAGTAAAAGCAAATCTCTTCATGTCATCAGGATGCAGGCCAATAGTGAAAAAACAATCCTTTAGGTCAAGAATTAAAAGTGGCCAGTGTTCTGGAATCATAGCTGGATTTGGAAGACCAGGCTGTAAGGCCCCCATAGGTTCCATTTGGTCATTTACAGCCCTTAAATCATGTATCAAACGATATTTCCCTGATTTCTTTTTGATTACAAAAATAGGTGTATTCCAAGGGCTTGTGGACAGTCGCAGGTGTCCCTTTGTATATTGTTCCTGTACCAATTCATGGGCATGCATAAGACTCTCCCCTTTTAATGGCCATTGCTTAACCATCACCGGTGTATCTGTTTTCCAGGTGAGTGGAATGGGGAAAGTCCAAGCAATGGCAATTACCCCAAAGGGTGCTGATTAGTTAACACCACTCCCAATTGTGTTAAAATGTCCCTTCCAATTAAACAGGAAACTGTAGGAGGCAATTGAACAATTGAAAACACAGCAGATATTTGTTGATTCTCAATGCACACAGACAAAGACGGCGACCTGCTTGCCAATGTAAATCCTCCCACTCCTGTGAGCATGTTTGATGAGGGAAATAGAGGCCAATGTTGTGGCCAAGCTTCTGGAGAAATGATGCTAGTATCTGCTCCTGTATCCAATAATCCATAAAGGGTTATGCTTTGATGCCCATAGGTAATTTCAACCTTTTGTTTTGGTCTATTTTGTAAATCCACAGTTAAAAGTGTAACACCAGTAGAGCCAAAACCTTTTTCATCCCGTGTTTGCCCAGTAAATGATTGTATTCCTGATGTCATTTGTGACAGTTGAAGCCCTAAAGCAGATAGCCTTCCAGAAGTAATGGGTTAAAACATGGAATGAGAGGCATGGAAAGAAGGGCCTAGCACTAGAACACACGGAGAAAGCACAGCACTAGGAAAACAGAGCAACAAATTAGATAAGAGGTAGAGCATCATGACAGGGGAAGAGATAGGTATAGGAGAAACTAATGGGCTAAGCAGGTGTAGAGCCAGCAATGTCGAAACGACCCTAAGGGTTTTGCCAAGCCACGGGATCTAAGCCAAATACACCGGGAATTGACCAAATTAGGAAAGGAGTTCAAAAGTTTAAAGAGGAAGACTCATCGGAAAGACCCCGTCTAGGATGAAGGCAACAGGAACGACCACCTGAAAATTCCCCAAAAGAGATGTCTCCACCTACGCTCCGCCCACGCTCCGCCTACATCACGCCCCATATGAATATGCATGATTATGTATCTGATCTGATGTAATCCTATACCCAAAAATGTATATAAGGCTTGCTTTTGCTATGTGAACTCAGAAATCCATTTTGTGATTTCTCCGACGCGTCGTTAATAAAAATACCTCCTGCTTAATTGACTTAAGCTGAGTCTGATTAGGCAGTCACTCTGCCTGTTTGGGGCAAAATTCGGCATCATTTCTGGCGAGCCAGCCAGGAGATATGGCACCAGACAGGAGATCCAAGCCTTAAGGGTCCTCTCCCGAGCCGGGTCTGGGGCCGGGGTCTTCTGGGCGCCCCTGACGGCTTTTCGTTGGGAGAAGCTCCTTCCCTGGACCAGTGCTCTCGGATGGATGCTGGCTGCATCTCCTGCTCAATTAAAGAGGTATTTTAATTGCCTATTGGCTTTAAGAGGTATTTAAACTGTTTGTTGGTTTTGGGATAAAGCGCTTTGTTTGGAAAACGAGGGTCAGACGTGACCGCTCGCAGGGTAAGCCGGAGGGACGCCTCGGTAAAAAATCCCTGATTATACGGGTTAAAGTCCCGTAAATACGGGTTAAAGTCCCGTAGACGCAGGTTAAAGTCCTGCTACTGGGTTAGAGTCCCAGAAATAGAGATGCAGGTTAAAGTCCTGCTACTGGGTTAGAGTCCCAGCTACTGGGTTAGAGTCCCAGCATTTGGTTTTGTGAACGTAAAAAGAAAAAAAAAAAAAGAGAGAAAAAAAAAAAAAAAAAAAAAAAAAGCAAGGAAAAGAGAAAACGCAGGTTAAAGTCCTGCTGGAAGGAGTATTTGTTTATCTTGGTATCTTTGGTCTGTTTTTACTGTGTGGGCAACTGTTTTCAATATTGTATTTAATGTTATAATACTGTGGATTAAGGGTTGAAAACTAAGATTGCTTTCTGAGAGGTCTGTCAGCCGGTGATCCTTTTGCGTCTGTTCTATGTGTCCGTTGTAAAATCTTATAGGGGACGCTTTTATTACTTTCTATGTAAACAGATTGGAAATGTATGTGCATGAACTTGGGAACCCGGTATTTCACGGTCTATCGGCGACCTCTTGTGACCAAACCCGGTAAAACAGCCTGTTCTGACATAAGACCATAAGGTAGAAACCTCTCACTGTACGGGTGTGTGTGTGGAGTGAGTGAGACGCAGCATCGCTGCGAAACGAGAGCGGAGTCCCGATCCGCATTTCCTGGACGAAGCGAATGGAAATTGTGTGAATGAAGTGTTAAGGTATATTGGCATATAGTACTTGTGGAAAAGAGCACGAATACAGAGAATAGCCATGGGAAGCCAACAGAGTAAAGATATAAATATGAAAACCCCTTTAGGATGTATCCTAAGACACTGGAAGGACCTGGGAGGGATTCCAGGGGGAAACATAAGTAAAAAGACACTTTTTAAGTATTGTACACAATGGTGGCCCCTGTACCGTCTTGATGACGGAGAAAAATGGCCACCAGAGGGAACAACTAATTATAACACTATTTTGCAACTAATACTCCTCCTCCGCCGGCTCAATAAATGGAATGAAATAATGTACGCAGACATGTTCTTCACCCTAAGGAATAAACCTGAGTGGCAAAAAGAATGTGAAATTAACGTAGCCCCTCAGGATCCCCTAGTACTAGCCCTGGAAAGGGATAAGAAGGGTCCAAAGCCCAAGGAACGTTGCTGTGATGCATGTAGTGGAAATGAGAAAAAGAAGGGTGTGGGACCTACCTGTTTTTATTGTCATAAAAAGGGGCACCTGCAAAGAAATTGCAAAAAGAAACAGCAAGATGAGAAAACTTCTCAGGAGAGTCAGAAAGGGCAAGGGTTTTGTCTAACGAAAAAGATCGAATTACACCTAGAAGAGCCCTTGATAATAAAGCTAAGAGTAGGTCCTCAGAGTGAAGAATTTGTATTTTTAGTAAATACAGGAGTTTCTCGGTCAACAGTGACAAAATTACCCCAGGGATGTGAAGTGAGCTGTGAGCAAGTTTCAGTAGTCGGAATTACAGGAGAAGCTTTCCCTGTTCCTATAATAAAAGGGGTGAAGATTGAAACAAATAACAAATTTGGAGTAAATGATTTATTGTTGGTACCAGAGGCCGAGGAGAATATGCTAGGCAGAGATCTAATAGTAGCCCTAAATTTACAGATAAAACCCTGTGAAGGAAAACTTGAAATTTATTCTTTACCTAAAGAAGATGATCTAGAAATTGATGACATGGGTTGGCTTTCAAGTGAAGTAGAAAAGTTTAGAGTGAAGGAGTCTAGTCCCTTTAGTCCCTCCTGGTCAGCGCAAGCTTGTGGATTTTAAAAGGGGACTAATCATACAGACTCCAAACATGCTTTTAGTGTAGCACATACTTTTAGAGAAATTTAGAAGGAAAGGAGACTTATAAACACTCAAAGGAAAAGGTTAATATATGGGGGGATAGTTCATATAAAGGAACACCAGAGGGGGAGGGATATTAAAGTCAGAGAAATAATTTGGCTAGTAAAGAAACAAAAAGCAACCTTAAGAAAGAGAGATATTGAAATCATGACCTCACAAAAAATAGAAATTCAGCAAGAGACTCTTTCCCTTCCGCTAGTAGAATTAGCAGCTATAAGGAAATTAGGAACAACATTTAAGGAGGAGAAGTGAGTTTTTTTTTTTCCTGATGACAGAATTATGATGCCAAAACCAGTGGCACATTAAATCTTAGATAACTTGTATAGACGGACATATTGGGAAGCAAGAGCCTTTGTGATCATTTTTTAATTTTTTGGATGTATGAAGATATTTGAAATTTAAAAAAAAAAAAAAAAAAAAAAAAAAAAAAAAAAAAAAAAGCAAATTACCCAGGGGTGTCTCACCTGTTAAAAGGTAAATAAGAAAGTGCTTAAGAGCCCTCCCTCTGGAGAATGCAAAACAGCCTAGCGGCTATTTCAAAAGATCCAGGTTGATTTTGTTGATTTGTTTAAAGTAGGTCGGTGGAAATATTTGTTATTTATAGTAGATCAATTAACTCAGTGGGATAAAGCACAGTTTAAACAGTACTTTTGATTAATACGGGAGCAATTGTTTCAGTTTTAAATCAGGAATTGGTACCTAAAAGTGATGGATTTATACAATTTGTGGGAGCAACAGGCCAACCAGAAAAGCCTTACTTTCTGAAACCCATTAAATACAGTATTAGGAAACAGATGAAATTCATCAGTTCTTATATTTACCAAATTTACCAAAGCCCTTATTGAGAAGAAACCTATTGGAGAACTTAAGAGCCATAATAAAATTCAATAAGGACAAATTGGAATTTCAAGTAAACGAGGAACAACTGATTACAGCTCTAAGCCTAACAATCAGTTGTGTGGAACCTTTACCTGAGAATCACAATTATTACAATTTCAAGCAAATCCCGAGCGAGACTTACCCATTAGTCTGAGCTAAAACAGCTGTTAATTTAGCAGTAACCTAGAACTCGCTCTTTGGAGTTTTAAAGGAATAGAGAATAGAGAGAGAAACGGAGCAAAATGCAGACAAAAAGTCAAGGCTGATACCTAACGGGGGCTGAAGTAGAAGGGGGCTGAAGTAGAAGGGGGCTCTGATGGGGAACTCAGTGAAGAAAGTTCGGATGCCATGGGAGTCACCTGGCGTGCTGCCAAGGCTTCTGGGAAAGCTGCCAAGGCCTTGGGGAAAGCTCCTTATCAGTCTCTTCTTCTTACTTCTCACTCCTTTAGCTAACAGGCCCACCGCTAGCCCCTTTCACAATCCCCCCCTGAAATCAAATAAGCAGCACCGATTGTTGTTGAACTTAAAATTGGAGCAGAATCAGTGGTAAGAAGACAATACCCTCTGAAGATAGGAGAAAGGAGGGGATTGAGCCCATAATCAAAAGGTTTTTAGAACTGGGGTTATTGATAGAATGCGAATTGGATTTTAATACACCAATCCTGCCAGTAAAGAAACCCAATGGAACGTATAGGCTCGTTCAGGATCTGAGGGCAGTAAACGAAATAACCAAGACATTACACCCGGTGGTTGCTAATCCATATACGCTTTTAACTAGGCTAAAAGATAGCCTGGCCTGGTTCACCATATTAGATTTGAAATATGCATTCTTCTGCCTTCCCTTAGCCCCCGAGAGTCAAAAGATTTTTGCCTTTGAGTGGGAATCAGTAGATAGGGGGAGAAAGACCCAACTTACCTGGACGCGGTTGCCCCAAGGCTGGTCTAACTCGCCCACGATCTTTGGGAATCAGTTAGCCAAAGAATTAGAACAATAGGAGGGGCCACCGGGAAATGGCGCCCTCCTGCAGTACGTAGACGACCTCCTAATAGCGACAGTGACAGAGGAAGAATGCATTGAATGGACTATTTCCTTGTTGAATTTCCTGGGTTTAAGTGGATATCGAGTCTCTCAACAGAAAGCACAACTGGTACAAAAGGAAGTGGTGTACCTGGGATACGAAATCTCCAGAGGACAGCGATCCCTGGGAGCAGCTAGAAAAGAAGCCATCTACCAGATGCCCAAACCAGAGACGGTGAGAGACCTGCGCGCCTTTCTGGGGATGACAGGTTGGTGTCGGCTATGGATCTACCAGTATGGGATACTCGCTAAACCACTGTATGATTTGCTAAAGGAAACCAAGAATGTCCTAGTTTAGACTCCCGAGGCGGAAGGGGCCTTTAAGAGGCTGAAGCGGGAGCTGATGAGAGCACCAGCCTTAGGTCTCCCAGATGTGTCAAAACCATTCTGGCTATTTTCCCATGAGCGGCAAGGGATGGCCCTAGGAGTACTAGCACAGCAGTTGGGACCACACAAGAGAGCTGTGGCCTACTTCTCCAAGCGATTGGATGAAATAAGTAAAGGATGGCCAAGCTGTCTGAGGGCAGTGGCCGCAGTGATAATTAACATAGAAGAGGCCAGGAAGCTCACGTTGGGCCAAAAGGTGACTGTGTTAGTATCCCACACTGTGTCAGCCGTGCTGGAACAGAAAGGCAACCATTGGTTGTCGCCTTCCAGATTCTTAAAATACCAGGCCATCCTGGCTGAATCAGATGATATAACCATTCAGGTAATTAATATTGTGAACCCAGCTTCATTCTTAGAAGGAAGAGCCCCAGCAGAACCCATCGAACATGACTGCCTGGAAACAATTGAAGCCGTCTACTCCAGTCGCCCAGATCTCAAAGAAGAGCCGTTCGAAGATGCGGACAACTGGTTCTCAGATGGCAGCAGCTTCGTGAAGCAAGGAGTAAGAATGGCTGGCTATGCAGTCACCACTACAGAGAGGGTAATTGAGTCAAACCCCCTGCCTGCAGGGACTTCAGCTCAAAAGGCAGAGCTGATAGCTCTGACCCGAGCCTTGGAATTAGCAGAGAACATGCAAATTAATATATGGACAGACTCTAAATATGCCTTTTCTGTTGTACATGCTCATGGAGCCATCTGGAAAGAAAGAGGACTGTTGACTACACAAGGAAAAGCAGTCAAACATACAGAGGAGGTTCTGCGACTGCTGGAAGCGGTCCAACTCCCAACACAGGTGGCCATAATGCATTGCAAGGGGCATTTGAAAGGCAATACTATTCCAGAAATAGGGAACAGGAAGGCAGATACAGAAGCTAAATTGGTGGCCACAAGAAATAGGGAAGCGGAAATAGCGGCCCTAATACCAGGGGAGCTGGATATCAATATCCAGCCAAATTACCAAGAATCAGATCATAGGTGGATTCAAAGGAATAAGGGCAAAATACTAGAAAATGGTTGGGGTCAATTAGAAACAGGACAGTTAGTGATACCAAGAAACGTGATGTGGCAGTTTGTGAAGGCAGAACATGAGAAGGCCCATTGGGGCCTAGATTCGCTTTATCAATATTTGCAGACCAGAATAGCAGGACCAAAATTATTTACTACTATAAAACACGTTACGTCCCAGTGTGAACGGTGTCTGAAGAACAACCCGAATACGGGAACCAAAGTACACCAAGGAGCCATAAACCGAGGTAAATTCCCAGGTGAGGTATGGCAAATTGATTTTTCTGAACTCCCAAGAAAAGGGGGGTTTCGGTACTTGTTGGTATTAACTGACACATTTTCTGGGTGGCCTGAAGCATTCCCCTGTAGGACAAATAAGGAAAGAGAGGTAACTAGAGTACTGTTGAATGAAATTATTCCACGGTTTGGGGTACCGAAGAGCATTTCTTCGGATAGAGGTACACATTTCTGCGCAAAAGTAGTGAGAGCAATAAGCAAAGCATTACAAATCAAATGGCAATTGCACACGCCCTACCGTCCACAGGCCAGTGGGCAAGTGGAAAAGATGAATCATCTTATCAAACAGCAAATTGCTAAAATATGCCAAGAGACTAATTTGCAGTGGTATCAAGCTTTGCCTATTGCTCTGCTGAGACTGAGAGTCAAGCCAAGATTGAAGGAAAAGTTAAGTCCTTTTGAAATTCTGTATGGTAGACCTTATGCTATGCAAGTTGTAAATGGGGATGTCATAGACCAGATTGGTAATCAATACATTTACAATTATGTAATTGCGGTGGGGAAACAGTTTGATAAGAATGCTACTGTGATGATCGAGCACCAACCTAAACAACCTGATTGTAAATTGCATCTGTTTAACCCCGGTGATTGGGTGTATGTTGAGAACCTTTTAGGAAAACCCCTACAAGAAAAGTAGGAACGACCTTTCCAAGTGCTGCTGACTACCTTCACCGCGGTTCGGAGTCGACGTCCCTGGATCCCCGGCTGGCCCGTGATCCGCGGATGCACAAGGTCAGCGAAGGCGCCCATCCCGGCCCCTCCCTGGCTGGGGCCAAGCTGGATTTGCACCACGCCCACGCCGGAGTGAAGGTCAAGCAGAAAGGGCTGGATGATGATAAAGAGGACTCGGAGAGGGAGCTAAGGGAACGAGCTTTCCTCATTCCCTTGGAGCCTCTGCCGGGCGTCACGTTACGGGATCCCCGCTCCCAGCTGCGGCAGTTTAGCCACATTAAGATAGATGTGACCCTGATGAAACCCAACTTTGCCAAGCACATTGTGTGGGACTAATTGGATTTCTTTGTGGAGGTTGTGATAGAAAATTTTGGAACGTACAAAGTTGTTTACTAGACCTCCAATGTTATGAGTGTAGCTACAAAGAAACAAGGGAAAACGACCACTATTTGGCCTTAGAGAAATTCGCCAACAGACCCATTTTAGAGGCTAGGAAATTGTTTGAAGCTCCTGAACAAATTGTATTAGGGTGGTGCCATTGGAAAGTACACCGCTGGTTACAATATTGTCTGAAACTTGTTAGTGGATGTCTAAGGTTTTATCAACCCGTTGCTATTCTTCTGTCTCACGACATCCACTAACAAGTGACCAAATTGGACCCTTAGAGATTTAGACACTGAACTAGAAAAGGTTATTTTACGGGTAGAACAAATTCACATCAAGCAACGAGAGCGCCAAAAGAAACAAAATTGACAGCTAGACATCATGACCCCGACTCCACCTCAAACCTTTACAAATAGGGGTGGACGTCAAGATTCTCAAAGCAATGCTTGCACACCCTGAAGTAAAGAAATTGGTGCAAAAGGTGAATCAAACAACTAAACGAATGATATGGCAGATAGAACACAATTCAGAAAGAATAAAGAATGTCCTGACTGAAGTAGAACAAGTAGGCCAGCATCACTGGTGGGACATCTTTACAGGATATTCCCCAACAGCTACACAGGTCTTCCATTACCTGGTGCACCCAATGCTAATAGTAATTGTAGCTTTGTTATTACTAACTCTTACAAACATTTGTTTGTGGTGGAGACTAAGGAGCATAATGAAAAAAGACCCAAATGATTTGGGCAATGGTACGAGCCTATCAGCGTCCTGTAGGACCCGAACTTGACGAAAGAATTCGTAAGTTACAAGAAAAAGGGGGGAAATGAAGCCCTAAAGCAGATAGCCTTCCAGAAGTAATGGGTTAAAACATGGAATGAGAGGCATGGAAAGAAGGGCCTAGCACTAGAACACACGGAGAAAGCACAGCACTAGGAAAACAGAGCAACAAATTAGATAAGAGGTAGAGCATCATGACAGGGGAAGAGATAGGTATAGGAGAAACTAATGGGCTAAGCAGGTGTAGAGCCAGCAATGTCGAAACGACCCTAAGGGTTTTGCCAAGCCACGGGATCTAAGCCAAATACACCGGGAATTGACCAAATTAGGAAAGGAGTTCAAAAGTTTAAAGAGGAAGACTCATCGGAAAGACCCCGTCTAGGATGAAGGCAACAGGAACGACCACCTGAAAATTCCCCAAAAGAGATGTCTCCACCTACGCTCCGCCCACGCTCCGCCCACATCACGCCCCATATGAATATGCATGATTATGTATCTGATCTGATGTAATCCTATACCCAAAAAATGTATATAAGGCTTGCTTTTGCTATGTGAACTCAGAAATCCATTTTGTGATTTCTCCGACGCGTCGTTAATAAAAATACCTCCTGCTTAATTGACTTAATCTGAGTCTGATTAGGCAGTCACTCTGCCTGTTTGGGGCAAAATTCGGCATCACAGTGGTACCAATTGTGCAATGCGTTGTCCTTTTGTAATTTTAATCGGAGGATAAAGGGTGTAAGCCATAATTTGTATTTCCCCTGTAAAGTCCGCATCGATAACACCAGGCAAAACAAATAATCCCAACATAGTTATAGAGGAACGTCCCAGCAACAATGCTCCACATGTTTGTCCATTTAATATAAGAGGACCCTTTATTCCAGTTGGTATCCTCTCAGGCCGGTTTGTCATTAGTGTGACGTCTACTGCTGCTGATAAGTCCAGGCCGAGGCTCCCGGTTGTTGCGGGTTGCAGACAGGAGGTAGCAGCGATGTCACGGCAGCTGCTGGTGTCTCCGATGTCACGGCGGCAACTTGTATCTGTCCCTCATTGCCGCATCAGTAACACTTGATGAATGGTCTCGAGCCTCTTTACGTGACTGCCAGTGAGCCGCTTTGGAGAGGAGCAAGAGCAGCTAACACCTGATTTTGAGTAGACTATGCTTTTGCAACCCTAATCCTAATTCCTTTAAGGCTTCTGCTATAAATGCCTGTGAAGCTGTTGGCATTAATGCCATTCGCTCTAATGCTTCCTCAATAGTCCAATTTGCCCCTAAAGTAGCTAACACTCTCTGGGTTGCTGGATTGCTATTTTGCAAGGCACACTGCTTCAATAGCGCCCCCTTCATGTAATCTGCCACACCTGCACGATCTATAGCAGTAGCTGCTCTATCAATAAAATTTCCAAATGATTCTTCCCTTCCTTGCTTAATACCCATATAAGCCGGTAACCCTCCTGGCTCTTTAACCATATCTATTGCAGCACGCACCAACCTCATAGACTCTCTAAGTTTATCAGCTCCCGATATCATCTGTGCCTCTGTACGCAAATATGCCCCTAAGCCCATCAGCTCCTCTACTGTCACCCCATGTAATGGGTCTCCCTGGGCTCGTTGTACAGCAACCAATTCATTTACCAACGCGTGCCAATGGGCATTAAATAATAACTGCTGATGCTGAGTGAATATCAACCGAACTATTCCTCTTAAATCATTAGGACATAAAACCTGAGTATTAAAAAGATAATCTAACATTTGCTTAACAGGTTCACTTTTTACTCCAAACTGACTAACCGTAGAACGTAGCTGAGTTAACAGCTTCCAATCTAAGGGAGTATATTCTGCTATATTATGCTTAAGGTTCCCCTGTGCATCATACTGTGGTGTGTATGTGACTGGACATGCAAGACTAGAAGCTATTTCCACCGCCTCACCATCCCCCATTTGCATCACTTCTTTCGCCAAAGCAGCCCAAGCTTCCCTCCTCTGTTTAGCCATCTCCCCCCATGGATCACGGTGTGCCCCTGGGATGGGATCTGGCCCTTTAAGGGTGCTATGCTGCTGGTGCTTCGGTGCAGACACCGAGGTTTCGCGCGGGGGGGGCAGTGAAGCAGAGGCTGGCTCGTGCGGGGGAAGCGGGAGCCCCCCCTCCCCCGCTGGAGCTGACAGTGAAACCGGAGCCGGCTCACACGGAGCCAGCCTGCGGGGGGGAACCAGCCCCCCCGCTGGAGCCGGCTCGGGAGGGGGAGGTGACCCCCCCACCGAGGCTGTAACCGGAGCCGGCTCATTGAGGGGTAGCGGCGGAGGCAAGGCTGGCGGCGGAGGCGAAGCTGGCTTGCCCCTCCCCCCACCATCCGACCCGCCTGAAGCTGGTGGCGGAGGCAAAGCTGGCTTGCTTCTACCTCCACCATCCGACTCGCTCTCCCCCTCTGACAGGAAAGGTGCAGACGGTTCCACTGCGCCTATAGAGAAATCCTCCACACCACTTTGCTGGGGACTCTTAGGCATAAGTACTTTAGTTACAGAGGGTGCCAGGGGATCATCTTCACGACCATACCCTATATTCCTCTTATGAGCTTCTGTTGCCCTTTCTGCTGCCTTTCTCTCAGAGACCTGCTGAAGTAACGTGTTATACACCACCCGCCATAACTTCCCAAATTTCTTTGCTGACTTATCATCTTCTAGTACTGTATCCCACAATATTTCCCCAAACTTTCTCCACTCTGATAACTCATGAACTGTATGAGGATTAGAAAAGATACCCTTAGCATGGCCATAAGCTAATAACCCTGGTAACTCCTTTTTTAAACCTATCCCTTTTATCCCACGCCGCTCTAAATAGGCGGTAAATAAATCATATGCCGCTTGCCTATCCATACCTATTAATCAGCGCGCGCTGTTGCAGCTCTCCAGGCTCCGGCGGACACGTATTGGCTTAAGTCACAGTTGTGAACCTTAAGGGTGCTTCAAATTCTGGCACCGTCCCGGCTGCTGGGACCCAAACCCAACTTCCGGACCGTGGCGTAATCCCTTTTTCTTTTAATCCGAGAAAAAGGGCAGAGATTCGGTTATGCCCGCATTCTCCACCATTTGTCGACGGAAGGGAACCAGGACATCATTTTGATCATCACAGGCTCGATTTTATTGATCAGTACGGCGGGTTAAATACAGTTAATAATGAGCTTCATACATATTGCAAAATTTGAGCTCAGGATTGGTCAGCTTGCATATCAGCACCTACGCCTACTTCTACATTCCTATGGTTCTACTTTTGATACTTTCTACATATTCTTAGGATGTATTCAGGACTAATCTCAACTCCCTATCCTCATGTTGCAGCAAGGTCGCTGCTGACTCTTCCTTTTAGCTTGCTGACTGCTGACTTTTCTCCTTCAGTTTAACCAGTGGCATTATATCAGTGTGGCCTTTCTCAGCTAACCAATTATTAATAATGCTCTCCACAAGTAATGCTCTATTTGAGCATACCATTTCCTGACTGATGATTTTTGAGCTATGCCGTCAGGTGGAGGGGTCCCATTTGTGACAGCTTTAATTACCTTGAAGGGACCTCTCAAGATGATAGCTTGCTGTCGTGTGATTTTTTCTACTTCAATGAGAGCTAAGCTAACAACAAACAATCCTTTTTCCCAGGTAGTGTATCTTTTTTCAGCATCTTTAAAACCACGGGAAAAGAAGCTGACAGGCCTTGTTGGGCCTTCGGGACCTCGCTGCCAGATGTGTATTGATAACCCTGAGGAGGCAAATCCCCATTCCACTTGGAAAGGGTCTTTAGGATGGATGGGCCCCAATGCCTGATGTGCAGTGGCTTCAAAAATCAATAACTGCAGTGCTTCCTCCTGAGAAGGAGTCCAATCCCATTTGATTCCTTTCCTCAGTAAATTGTAAAGGGGCCTAGCAATGATTGAGAAATCTGGGATGTGTTTCCTCCAGAATACTGACAGTCCTAAGGCTTGCTGGAGGTCTTTCTTGTTTTCAGGCATTTTCATCTGCTCTAGAGAAGTTAAAGTGTCAGGTGGGATGCATGTGCTGCCAGATCGCCACCAAATTCCCAGGAATTTCACTTCCTGAGAAGGCTTTTGGATTTTCTCTGAGGGGATCTTTAAATCAAGGCTCTCCAGATGAGAGATTATATTCTGCTGGAGATCCCCCACCTCTTTAATTTCCTCTCCTCCTACCAAAATGTCATCAGTGTATTGTTACACAGCTACAGTGTCAGGTTTAGGTATTTTTTCTAATTCTTTTGCTAAAGCATGATGTGCTAGTGTTGGAGAGTGTTTGTATCCCTGAGGGAGTCTGGTGAATGTGTACTGTTGTCCCTCCCATGTGAATGCAAAACGATCCATGTCCTCTGGCTGTATAGGTATCATGAAGAACATGTCTTTAACATCTATGGTTGCCATGATTGTGTGAGCCTTTTCTTGTATTGATGTTATCAGTTCAGCTAAATTTGGCACTGCTGCAGTCAGAGGGTCAGTGTTGGCATTCAGCCTACGGTAATCAACCGTAAGCCTCCACTTCCCGTTAGGCTTTCGGACTGGCCACACGGGTGAATTGTATGGGGAGTGTGTGTTAACAATTATTCCTTGATCACGCAATTCCTGAATAACTGGTTTGATGCCTTCTCTAGCTCCAGAAGGCAAGGGATACTGTTTCACATTGATTGTTTTACTGTAAGGCAGTGCGGGTGCGGTCTGAAGCAGTCTAATGTTAAGTTGTGGAGTGCCAAAAGACCAGAGGAAACCCTCAGTGTCTTCCCACTGTCTTCCTGAGAGGACATCCATCCCTAGCAGATTATTCGGTATGTCCCCAATTATCATTTTGATAATCAATTGATTTTCTTCTCCAGGGAGTGTTATTTTGACTAAAGCAACGTTCATGGGTTCTATGGTTCCTAAAGCATTAAGAACGCAGCATTGCTTTTTTGTTGGAACAACTCCACACTTCTGGGCATCTCTGTGTGTTAGTGCAGAGATCTGGGCTCCCGTATCAACAATGTAGGTTACCAGAACTTTTTTAGGACCTGTGATTGCTGTAATTAACATGTCTCCTGATTTATTTTTTGTGAGCCTTCGTAAGTAAACCCAATCTCCACCCCTTCGCTCACCTGTAAGCGGTGGAGATATTAGTTTCCCGAAAGCTCTGTTGGTGAAGTTTCGTTGTTTGTGATTTGGGGCACGGGCGGGTGGGCAGTTACGTTGCTTAGATTCTGTGAAAGAAGTTGCGAAAGAGTTACTTCCGGCTTACTGCTGGTGCTTTTCAGGAGACATGCAGCCAGGGTTTCACTGTCCAAGTTCTGTGAAGGAAGCTGAGAAAGAGCTAATTTTGGCTCACTGGCTGTGTTCTGTGGGAGAGGCTGAGATGCAGCCTCACTGCCCAGGTTCCGAGGGAGAAGCTGGGGAAGGGTTAACTTTGGCTCATTGCTTGTGTTCTGTGTGAAAGACTGTGATGTATTGTGTGTACTGAACTGTGTACTGGTAGGAGCATTTGTTAATTTCTGGTGAGGGAGGGGGATCGGTGCACTGGGCTGGGTATTTGATCTCCTAAAATTCCAGTTAGTTATGATTTTCTGCAATTTTTCAAGTGGTAAACCATCCATTATGTCCCGGGGAACCCCTTTCTTTATTCCCAGCATCCACCAGCGTTGTCTGTTGGAAATCTGTTTTCTTGGTTCTATGTTTTCAGTGTTAGGGGTTCCCATAAACCGGACACCTTTTGTTTTTTCAGATTTTTCTTCCAGGGTTTTTACAGGCCAATACTGTCTGCAATAATTTATTAAATCAACTGCTACCTCACCCCATGTCCAAATCTTGCGGTTACTGTTAGATGTGTCAGATGGTGTTGTGGGAGCATGTGTTGGTGTGTAGGGTGAAGGTGCAGTGTCAGTGGATTCAGACTGATCAGTGGAGTTGTTAAGAAGTCTTTCTAATCTATCTATTGGGCTAAGAGCCATAACTGTTTTCTGAATAGTGATTGCGGTTGATTTCAATGTTTCTGGAAGCCCACGAATTAAAGGGGTCATAATTTCAGGCTTCACAGGCAATTGCATTGGGGATTCAAAACCAGGAATTAATTTTTTCTCATGAATCATTTGCAAACATGCAGCTTTTTGTACACTTTCTAGGATTTGGTCAGGGGTAGTGGCAATGGCTACGGGATCACCCCTTTCCAGGGGATTTATTCCCCCGGCCCAATAGGCTGCACGTTGTGTTAGAGACCAGGCATCACGCTTATCGCCTGTTGTTAGGAAAACACCGTGTCCCCAGTAACCACTGGCTTCTTGTTCAGTTAACTTAATCTGGTCTCCACCAGTGAGAGAAACACGGAACACATATTCTGTTTCTGATTCGTGGGGGAGGCGACCGAATTCCTTTTTCAATTTAGCTAATTCGGTAGCGCTGAATGGTGTTTGTTTGGTTGTTATGTGGGGATCCGTGTCTTCATCATTAATGTAATTATATTCAGTTTTAATAAAAGGTCTCAAATGAGGACAACAATTTTCCCCACAATTTTTAGCTATTTCAGATTCTTTTTGTTTTGCTGCCTCAAGTTCTTTGTAAGGATAAATCTTTTTAATGCAAGGTGTTACTTTTTCTTCCTCCTCTGTAGAGGAGTTGATTTTGTGTATGGCTTTGGTGTGTTCTTCCCTAAGAGCAGCTCGCAGTGTGTAAATTTCATTTCTGTCCTCATTTAACTGTTTTTGCAAAATTTCAACCAAATTTTGAAGGGAATCTATAATTACCGTTTCCTCAGTTCTCCGTTTACAGCGGTTTTCTATGGCTGCAGTAAGGCATGCTCCAAGAACTGAGCAAAGAATGTTTTTATTTTTACCCATTTTGAATTTTGATTCAGGTTGCAGAGAACATATTCTATCAATGACATTTTCCAAATTAAACCAATTGTTCTCTGCCCAAGTTTCTCCGCCAGATGACGGTTTGGCATGATATTTAGCAAGCAAGGTGTAAAAGTCAGCTTTTGCTTTAGAATTGAGATTTTCACTCATTTTTGTGTGAAGGGACTAAGACTATACCAGGGAGCTGATTTGCGAACTCAAGTTACACAATCATACAGACTTTTGTTCCACTCTGTCTCCCTAGATAGCTGAAGAAACCAAATCTGTCTGGAAGCCACTGTTTTAATTGCTTCAGTTTGTCCCTTCCTTTCCAGACAGTCCAGACACACACACTCACACACACAAATGTTTTCTCTGTGAGGGGACCAGAAACCTAGAACAGGGAAAAGCCACTCAGCCTTCGCTGCGCCGCCCCTCGCTCCCTGTGTAGGTGAAGGGACAATATCTGTCTAAAAGGTACTGCTTAATTACTTCAAGTCTGCCCCTTCCCTTTTAGACAGTCCAGGTACACAAAATACAGCAGTAAAAAACAGTAACAGGTTCAAATTCAGCTCAAAAACAACAGTAACAGGTTCAGATTCAGCTCAAAAACAACAGTAACAGGTTCAGATTCAATTCAAATACAACAACAACAACAACAACAGTATCAATATCAGTATCAATATCAGTAACAGCATCAATATCAGGATCAGGAGAAATATCAGTGTCAGTGTCCGTGCCGGTAAAATCAGTATCAGAAATGACAGTAACAATTTCCCCTGCTTTTGCGCCGAAAAATCTTTTGTGTCAATTCCGGAGCCTGTGTGCTCAATCGAGCATGAGATTTGGCTTTGGCGTGTGTAGTCTGTGAAAGGTTACAAACCACACAAAACCTGCAAAATCTCACTGGCTGCTGGAATCCTTGTCCGTGACGCCAATTATGTGAAGGTCCGCCCGAAATAAACGGGTGACGAATGATTTTTGGGTGCAAAAATAACCAACACAAGGCACAGGGGTTTTGCAGTAACAAATCAACAAGGTGCAGTTTTATTGATTATAACCACAGCTAAATATGCATTTGGTTAAGGGATCTGGGGAAGAGAAAGGTAAGACAAGGAAAAAGGGAGGAAAGAAGGTCAGGGAATGGGGTATAGCTACCAAGACATGATGTCTTCGGAGTCCCGCCGCCGAAACTCGCTGGTACACGTCTTGGGGAGTACTCAAAGGACAGTCGGGCCGAACCCCAATATTTATACTGTTCTTGGTTGGGGGAAGGTAACTGAAATTAGGTTTCCATGGAGGGGAGAAGTCCATTGTTTTCATGGCTGAATGCTCACAGGTACGTTAAGTTTTCCCCCTCCCTGAGTTGGGAGGGAGAACAGTCCCAGTCTCTGGAAGGAGGTTGCCATGGGGTTGCCATGGGGGTGCCATGGGGGTGTCAATAGGGTGCCAGAGCGGTTCTTGGTTCCTTGATGAGGGGATTCGCATCTCTGTTGGTCCGTCTCTGGTGGTTGAAGACAGGCAAGAGGGGTCTTCTTATGGAGCGGAGGGGAACCACCCCAGAGCTCAGTCCAGCCAGATCAGGAGTTTGGAAGAAAGTCCAGTTCAATTGTCCAGAAAAGGGCAGCATGCCCCCTTCGAGTACAGCATGGTGTGTTCTGCAAACATCACTTGTGAACACAGTAGATAAGCAGGAGACTTTCTTTCCCAACTGGCTCAGAAGATTTAACCCTTCGGTAGTCTTTTCTCATGACAATTGTGAGGCAAAAAATGAAGGATTTTCGGATGGACTTCTACACCAAGGCACTCCAACCCCTCACAGAGCAGCATTTCTGCCACATTTCCCCAGCACAGGCACTCCTGTGTACACACAGACACAAAGAGTCAGTGCAAGGCACCTGCGAGAAATTCCCCTGAGGGCAGGGAATGCTCACTGGTGATCTTTGGTATCTCCCCAGCGGGCAAAGGGCTGAGCCTGGAGGAGTGGGGGGATCGGCCCAGGCTCTGTCGTTGTTCAGGATCCCCAGGTGCAGCAAACGGGAGAGTTCCTGGCTGGGAGAGGCCCCACTCAGAGGGAGTCGCTGGCCCAGGAGAGCTCCAAGGGCTCCTTTTGGAGCGCTGTGTGCAGGGCCCCAAGAGAGGGGCTTCAGTCCCAGCAATGGCTCATCCTGGCCACACTTGGCACCAACAGCTTTCTTTGGCAGTGTGAGAACAGGGATGTTGTGCCACGGAGGGAACAAACACAGTTCCCAGGGCTACTCCTACAGAAACCAGGAGCTGGTTGGGTAGCAGCAGTGGCTGGAGCAGACAGTGTTTGTGATGAGCTGCAGAGGAGCTGAGCCCAGGGGCTGTTGGCAAGGCCGAGGCCCAATGAGCATTTCTCAGCTGGCAGGGTGGCCTGAGAAGGGGAGGGGGGAATGCAGCAGCACAGGGCCCATGGAACCAAGGGACCATTGTGACACTGTGGGGCCCTTTGAGACCAAGGGACCATTGTGACACTGTGGGGCCCTGTGAGACCAAGGGACGACTGTGACACTGTGGGGCCCTGTGAGACCAAGGGACCATTGTGACACTGTGGGGCCCTGTGAGACCAAGGGACCATTGTGACACTGTGGGGCCTCATGGAATCATGGAGACCACTGTGACATTGCTGGGCCTCATGGAACCAAGGGAATTGTAGTGATACTGTGTGGTCCATGAATGTAGGGATCATTGTGACACTGGCAGGCCCCATCAAACCAAGGGTCCACCGTGACTCTGTGGAGCCTCATGGAACCAGTGAGACAATTGTGACCCTGGGATTCCTTACAGAACCAAGAGGATCATTGTGATAGTGTGGGGCCTTGTGAAACCAAGAGGCCTTTGTGACACTGCAGGGCTGCATGGAACCAACCATTGTGACATTGTGGGGCCTCGTGTCATAATTGGTCCCTTGTGACACTGTTGACCCAAAGGAGAACATTGTGACACTAGAAACCCCCCGGGTCCAAAGGGCCATTGTGACATTTCAGGGCTCATGGAACAGAGGAGTCACATGATATTGTGGGGCCTGGAGAGCTACGGAGACCATTGTGACACTGCAAAGCCTCATGGATTCGTTGGGACCATTGTGACACCACTGGGCCTTATGAAACCTAGGGACCACTGTGACAATGCTGGACTTCATTGAACCAAAGGTCCATTGTGACACTGCAGGTCTTCTTGTAATCAACAGGCGATTGTGCCTGACTGGTCCAGCTGAACTTGGTACATTGAGAGTCTCCTCATCTGCTACTGAAATACTGGGGCTCTGTGCTTTCCTTCTCATGGAAAAGAACTGGACTTCTCCTCCAGACACCCATGGCCAGAATTGGGATTTCACCTCCAAAATTCTATATATCCAGAGATTGTTCCAATAGGAAGATTGTCAGGACAAATCTGGCTGGTAATGGTTTCACAAGGGTCACCTTTCATCTGTCCCCAAAACTCTGGGGAAGGCTTTGTGCTTTCCTTCCTTTGGGAAAGAACTGTCCTTCTAGTCCAGGTGCCCATGGCCGAGATTGGGATTTCACCTCCAACATTGTCCATTGTGACAGACTGGAGGAGATTGTAGGCTGAAAACATTTTGTCAGGGGCGGGGTGGGGAGGAAGGGGTAGGTCCAGCCCTGCCCAGCCCTGGAACCCTGGCCTTGCCCTGTCCTGGAACCCCAATCCCCCCAGAGCCTCTATCCCAGCCCAGCAGTGGCTGCCAGTCCCTGGCACAGCACAGGCAATGCTCCACAGCCACCTCTGCAGCCCCAGCCCAGCTCCTGAGGGACCAAATGAGCCCAAGACCCACCTGGGGGAAGGGCCCAGGGAGACCAAGGGGTATTTGAGGCTCACCACAAGGCAAGCACACATCTTGACCCTACCTCCTCTTGGAATTTCAATCTAAAATGTGCTGGAATCCAGGAGTTGGTACCTCTGTTTGTGCTCCTCTGTATTTTTTTGCCTTTCCCTCTTTCTGTCATTTCCTTCTATTTCTGTCCATTTGTAAATTTGAGTAATGTAAAATTCAAATAGCTTAGAGTTTGTGAAGTTGAATGGGCCAAGTCAGTGCTTTAAGAATTGTTCTGTGTTGATTGAATGTCGTTTTAAACCAGTTGCTAAAATTTCTCTCATTTTGTGAAGTTACCAGCAAAGTCTGTTTTGTTGTTTTGGGGTCCTGAAAATCTCTTGCTGGTATTTCTCCAATACATCCTACTCAGAGGACACAAACAATTGTAATTCCTTTTAAATGTCTCCTTGAGAGAGTTTCTTGGGGAATGGGAGTCAGGGCTTGTGTGTCCTGCTTGGCCCAGCCCAGGCAGGGCTTTCCCAGCCACATTCCACACTCCATTTCCCAGCTGGAGCCGCTGGTGCCTCTGGGTTGTGCTGCCCCAGCGCCAGGGACGCTCTCCTTGTCTGCCCATTCCCCCACGGTCTCTGGGCAGGGATGGCCTCAGTGGGGGCTGCTGACATCCTCAGCACCTTGGAGGCTGCTGCTGAATTTTCCTGCTGCAGAGGCTTGTTCAGCCTTCAGCTCTTGAGTGCAGGAATTCCGTGTCCCAGGGCTCATTAACATTCAGAACAGCTGAACAAGCCAAGCCTCTGGGAATAATTTGAGTTTAATTTTTAAATCTTTTGTGGTTAATTAGATGAATTCCAGGAGTCTTTTCAAGGTGAATAGATTCTATCTAAAAAGACAGTGAGAAAAGATTACTTAGGCCAAATTTCGGAGTTTTTTCCCTGTCAATTTATTGATACATGCTATCTCCAGCTGACACTGAATCCAAGGAACTCCTCATGCAGTTTGAATAGATATGAAAATCAACACCATTCATGGCTGACAATCAATCAGACTCTGTCCCTACCCCCACCCCACCATTTCCCCCATCCAAGCCCTGGCACTCAGAGCAGCCTTGTGCAAATCTGAGCTCCCTCCAGCCCAGGCTGCACCTGCAGCTTTCAGCTCCTTGGCTCCAGCTCCCACCTGCTTTCCTTGGAGAAGGAGCTGCCCGAGACACAGAGGGATGTTCATTTATTGTCAGCCAACAAAGCCAGGGGAAGGCACAGCTCCATCAAATGCAAAAGTCATGCTTCTCCCTGGCTCTATACCACACCTGATTCCTAAAGCCTGTCCTATTTCCTTCATTCCTCCTTTGCCAGGGACTTTCTGGTACAAGGGAGCTCTGCTCTGGCTATGGAGAAAGGTGGAAGTGCCACCACTGGAGTGGGAAGCACAGCTCATCAGGTTTGTGTCCTTTGGGGGTCAGGAACTGATGAGACTCAGAGGCACGGAAAGATTCTCTTCATGGCCAACAACCACAGTTGAACAGGACACAATTTAATAACAATCACGCTCTTCCCTGAGCTATGTGCAATATTCCACCAGCGTCTGATGAGTCCACCAAACACAAGTGGTTTCCATATTAAAAGTAATTTTAGACAAACGTGGTTCTGTGATACATATACACACAAATGAGTTCTTGTATCAGGATGCTTGTTCTGTAGTGGGGACAAAATAGCTCAAACAATTCCTGATTTGCAAAGCTGTCAGTGATGGATGGAGAAGGGAAGTCAGGCTGCTTTTGGTGTTGAGGAAATGCTGAAACCAGCCTGACTCATTTCATCTCCTCCTGTCCTGGCTGATCTCCCCTCCTTCCCCTTCCACCCATTGGCTTTTGTCTCCCACCAGACCCCGTTGAAGAGCCTGACTCTGTGTTTTCCATCCCCTCCTCGCTGGCACTGCCAGGCTGGCATGAGGAGCCCCTCAGCCTTCCCTGGCTGGACCAGCCCAGCTCCCTCAGCCTCTGCTCACAGCCCAAGGGCTCCAGCCCCACCTTGGAGGCCCTTCCCAGACCCTGCTCCAGCTGCCAGACATCTTTCCTGCCCTGGCCAACCCAACCCAGGCCACAGTGACCTGGATAATCCCTGTCCTTGATGTCCTGGTCACACAGCCCTGGCCCCTTGTCCCCATATCAGGCTCTGGGGTGGATCCTGTGGAACATCCTTTGGTGAAGGCTGTGGCTCCAGGTGGGCCGGGGGGGATCCTGGGGGACAGGGACCCTGCTGGGCATGAATAGGATTGGACTTGTTGGGAGAAACTGTGAGGGGGAGCTGGGGCAGAGTGACCAACCCAGTGACCTGACACAGCCCTGCTGGGATGTCACACAGCCCCTCTGGGATGTCACAGCCCGTTCTCCAATGCCCCACAGATTGTCTGTGATGGAACAGCCTATCTGTGATGTCACAGCTGGCTGTGTAATGTCACAGAGGCAGTCTATGATGTCCTAGCCCACTCTGTGTCCTCCTGTAACCAGATGATAAATTGTCTCCGCTAGGTGAACTCACACCTGGAGCTTGTTCTCCACAACCCCAGGCCTATGGAAGCCACACAATGCCCATTGTGTGAGAAGGGGAACTGGAAGTTCAGCAGCCTCAGTGTCCTGCCAGCTCAGCCAGGCCCACAGGAACATTGGGGTCCACGACCACCAGGGACCACCAGAGAGACCCCCATGGTCTGGAAGAACACATGGATAAAGGGGAGGGGAAATATGTTATTGATTTTGGGGAAATTATTATCATATGTATGTCTAGTCAGGGACAATCAATGAATATGTGTGCAAAATACGGAATAGAAACAGAAACTTTCCTGTGCTCAGCATGCACGGCTTTGGGAGGAGCCATCCCCTGTGCATCCAGCTGAATAAAGAATGCTGCTTCTTAATGCTACATTGGTGTTAAGGAGTTTTCTGTTTTACTAAAGTTTTGGTAACACTCCCACTGGCAAGGAAAGCTCTGTCTCCTGCTCTTCACAAACAGAGAAGGGCTGGTGGCAGATGTGGGGCTCAGAGGTTGCCTGGGGCAGAGTGAGCATGAAATAATCAAGTGTTCAATGTTCTGTGAAAGAAGGAGGGGCAGCAACAAAACTTCTGCACTGGAATTAGGAAGGGCAGACTTTGATCTATTTAGGATGCTGATATGTGGAGTACTAAATCTGGTACTGATCTTTTTAGGGGACACAGGCCTTAAAACCAAGGAATCCAGGAAGGATGGACACATTTCAAGAAAGTAATCTTAAGGGGGAAGGAGCAGCCTGTCCCAGTGTGGCAAAAGATGAGCTAGTGAAGAAAATAACTGGCCTGGCAGGGCATGGAGTTTTTGTAGGAACTCAGGGAAAAAGAGCGAGCAACTCAGGAAGTGTTTAAGGATATTGTTAAGTTATGCAGGAAGAAAAGTTGAGAGGTGAAAGCTCAATTAGAACTTAACCTGGTGATTTCTGTAAGAAGAATAAAAAATGTTTTTATAAAAAATTTATAGCAATAGGAGGGAGCAGGATAACCACAACCCTTTATTGATTGCAGTTGAGAACAGAGTAACTGAAGATAAGTAAAAGACTAAGCTACTTAATATCTTGTGTCAATTTTCAATATTAGGACAGGCTGTCCTCAGGACAAGTGTTCTCCTGAGCTGGTAGATGGGCACAGGCAGCAGAACAGCCCCTGTAATCCAGGAGGAAGAAGCTGGGGACCTGCTGAGCCACTCAGATACTCACAGGTGTGTGGGATCAGATGGTATCCATCCCAGGGGGATGAGGGAGCTGTGGATGAGCTCCCCAAGCTGCTCTCCATCATTTACCATCAGTGCTGGCTCAGCAGGGAGGTCCCAGAGGACTGGAGGTGCCAGTGTGAGCCCATCCCCAAGAAGGGCTGGAAGGAGGAGCTGGGGAACTCCAGGCCTGTCAGCCTGCCCTGGGTGCCCCCCAAGGTTATGGAACAGATCACCCTGAGTGCCATCACAGGGCGCCCACAGGATGGCCGAGGGATCAGAGCCAGCCAGCATGAATTTAGGGGTGGCAGGTCCTGCCTGACCAAACTTATCTCCTTTTATGATCAGGTGACCCACCTGTGGATGCAGGAAATGCTGTGGATGTTGTGTGCCTGGACTTCAAAGCCTTTAAAACCATGAGCCACAGCATTCCCTGGAAAAACTGCAGCTCATGGCTTGGACATGTTCACCCCTCCCAGGGTAAAGAGCTGACTGGAGGCTGGGCCCAGAGAGTGGTGGGGATGGTGCTGCACCCAGCCGGTGTCCAGGCACTGGTGGTGTCCCTCAGGGATCTGTGTTGGGCCCAGTCCTGTATAATATCTTCACTGATGATCTGGGTGAGGGGATCGAGTCCACCATTCACAAATTGCAGATGGCACCAAGCTGGGTGTGAGTGTGGATCTGCTGGAGGGCAGGTAAAGACGACACAGCCTTAAGCTGCACGAGGGGAGGGTTAGGCTGGACAATAGGAAGAAGTTCTTCACAGAAAGGGTGAGTGGGCATTGGAATGGCTGGCCAAGGGGGAGGTGGCAGAGTCACTGTCCCTCTCCAGTGGCACTTAGTGCCATGATCTGGGTGACAAGGCAGTATTAGGCCAATGGTTAGACTTGATGATCCCAAAGGTCTTTTCCAGCCTATTTGATTCTGGCATTCTGTGCACTCTGGGGCCATTGTGACACTGCAGGGCCTCGTGGAACTGAGAGGACCATGGTGACACAGTGCAGCCCCATAGAACGAGGGGTCCATTGTGGTGCTCTGGAGCCAAATAGAACCAGGGAGTGCGCCATGACACTCTGGGTCCTCGTGGAACCACAGAGGCCATTGTGACATTGCAGGGCCTTGTCTAACCAAGGGGTTTCACCATTTTGGCATTGCAAAACCAAGGATACCTTTGGGAGACTCCAGGGCCCAGTGGAATCAAGGGGCTGTTCTGACACTGCGGGGCCTCATGGAACCAAGAGGACATTGTGACAGTGCAGGATCCTGTGTAACCAAGGGGCCACGGTGACATGATGGGGCCTCCAGGAATCTGGAAGAACGTTGTGACACTGTGTGGCCTCATGGAAACAAAGACTCCATTGTGACACTGAGGGGACTTGTGGAGCCACAGAGACCTTGGTGACAGTGTGGGACCTCATGTAACCATGGGGCCATTGTGACACTCTGGGGCCTCATGGAACCAAGGGCCCACTGTGGAACTGCAGCACCAACGAGAACATTGTGACACTGTGAAGCCCCATGGAACCAAGGAGTCCATTGTCAAATATTGGGGCCCTATGGAACCCAAGAGACCAGTGTGACAGTGCAGGGCCTAATGGAACAAGGAGGCCATTGTGACAATGAGAGGCCTCATGGAACCAAGGACATCTTTGCAGATGACACCAAGGTGGGTGTGAGTGTTGATTCAGTGGGAGCATAGGAGGGCTCTGCACAGGGACCTGGACAGGTGGATCTTGGGGGTGAATCCAACAAGGTGAGGTTTAACAAGACCAAGTGCCGGGTCGTGCACCAGGGCCACAATAACCCCTGCAGTGATACAGGCTGGGGACAGAGTGGCTGGACAGCAGCCAGGCAGAAAGGTACCTGCAGGGAGTGATGGACAGCAGGCTGGGCATGAGGCAGCAGTGTGCCCAGCTGGCCAAGAAGGCCAAAGGCTGCTGGCCTGGATCAGGAATGGTGTGGCCAGCAGGAGCAGAGCTGCTGTGCCAGCACTGATCTTGCCCCAGCTCTGCACACAGACATTGCTGCTTCATCTCCAGAGAAGGGAACACAAGGGCATCTCTGGAAAAAAACTTGGCTGGGAGATCCTTTATTTCCTTTAAAGCCAAAAGAGTGTGGCCCCTCATTGACACAGTCTCTGGCCACAGGGAAGTTGGAGAGAAACAAAATGAGAAAAGGCAAAAACAATGACATTCCTTTGTGGACAATATAAAAAACTAATACAAAGGAAAAAAAGAACAAACCACAACCAAAGCAACAAGAAGTATGAAAGATGTCTTTTAGTAGAAGTGATTGGCAGGAACTGGCCAGCAGTTTAATGTCCCTGAAAGCATCCAGTGATCAGTCTCCACACTGCAGCCTTGAGCTCCTGGTTTCTCAGGCTGTAGATGAGGGGGTTCAGGACTGGAGGCACCACCGAGTACAGAACTGTCACTGCCAGATCCAGGGATGGGGAGGAGATGGAGGGGGGCTTCAGGTAGGCAAAAAACCCAGTGCTGATGAACAGGGTGACCACAGCCAGGTGAGGGAGGCATGTGGAAAAAGCTTTGTGCCGTCCCTGCTCAGAGGGGATCCTCAGCACAGCCCTGAAGATCTGCACATAGGAGAAAACAATGAACACAAAACAGCCAAATACCAGACAGGCACTGACAGCAACAAGTCCCACTTCCCTGAGTTGGGATTTGGAGCAGGACAGCTTGAGGATATGTGGGATTTCACAGAAGAACTGGCCCAGGACATTGCCATGGCACAGGGGCAGGAAAAATGTATTGGCTGTGTGCATGAGAGCATAGAGAAAGGCACTGGCCCAGGCAGCTGCTGCCATGTGGGCACAAGCTTTGCTGCCCAGGAGGGTCCCGTAGTGCAGGGGTTTGCAGATGGACACGTAGCGGTCGTAGCACATGATGGTCAGGAGATAAAACTCTGCTCCAATGAAGAACATTAAGAAAAAGAGCTGAGCAGCACATCCAATGTAGGAGATGGTGCTGGTGTCCCAGAGGGAATTGTGCATGGCTTTGGGGACAGTGGTGCAGATGGAGCCCAGGTCAGCGAGGGCCAGGTTGAGCAGGAAGAAGAACATGGGCGTGTGCAGGTGGTGGCCGCAGGCTACGACGCTGATGATGAGGCCGTTGCCCAGGAGGGCAGCCAGGGAGATGCCCAGCAAGAGGCAGAAGTGCAGGAGCTGCAGCTGCCGCGTGTCTGCAAATGCCAGCAGGAGGAAGTGCCTGATGGAGCTGCTGTTGGACATTTGCTGTCTCCAGACATTGGAACCTTTTCAAGAAGTAATTACGGTGATAATTGAGGGGAGATTTCTCACAGAAAAGGCAAAGCCCTTTCTCATAGATCCTTTCCTGCCACTAAACAACTACCCCTGTCTATGTCTCAGAGATCTTCCTTCAACTCTGTTGCTGGAGCCCTGATTGCTGCTGGCCAATGTTGTGTGAGGAGCTGGACCTTGGTCTGCAGGACACCTGGGAGTCAGCCCTGACCCCCAGTCAGTGCAGGGGCACATTAAGGGCAGAGGCCAGTCCTGATTTTGGGATTTGTATAAAGAATGTTGAGTCAAGGCAGAGGAGCTGCCTGCATGAAGGGATGGGGATTGCAGGAGGTAGAACAAGAGATTCTGCTGCATCTAGGGAGAACAGAGAGTCCAGGGAGTCAGGCGGATTGTCTGAGGCTTAGTGCAGACTGAGGGGAGCTGCTCTGTCCCTCTCTCCTGTTCCAGCTGCCCTGCACTTGCACCTTTCTGAAATTCACTCCTGCGTTAGCCTGGGCAGCCAGGAGACACTGCTGAGAGCAGAGGGATCCCTGGCACACAAAGTGGCTCCTGCCTTTCCCAGAGTCAGGACAGTGGGCTCATTGCCAGCCTCCCAGGCTGCCCTGCCCAGAGCTCTCCGAGCACAGGGAGCTGGGACACCCCATTGCTGTGCTCAGCCTGCACAGGAGGAGCCCAAGGGCTGGGCCTGGCCCTGCAGCTGGAACTACCATTGCAGAGAGCCCCTCAGCAATGCCAGCAGCACCTGGGCAAGGCAAGGAGACAGAGAGAGAGCCGGGCCTGAGGAAAAGCCTTTCCCTGGCCAGCCCCTGCCAGGCAGCAGCAGGGCGGGACAGTGGCCCTCAGGCCCTGGTCAGCAGGGAATGGGCACAAGGCCGCAGAGATGCCCTTCATCTCTGGGGCTGCTCTGCCGGCCCAGGAGGGACTGAGGGCCCCAAGCCCCCGGGCTGAGGGCTGTGCTGGCTGCGAGGGGACACAAGAGCTGTGCTGCTCAGGGCAGTGTGTGCCCTGCAGGGCAGGCCCAGCATGTGCCACATCTGGCCTGCAGCAGGGCTTCCCTCAGCACTGCTTCCCTCCCTCCCCGCCCACGGCTCTGCTCCTGTGGCCGCGGGCTCCTTCCCTGCCAGAGCTATCAGAGCCCAGCCCCTGGGCCAGCCCTGCCCTGCAGCTGCTGGGCCCTGCAGGGATTAAAGAACAGCTCCCCCAGCCTGGGCACCATGGAAAGCTGACGCTGCATGGATCTGGAGGCTGGGCAGGTGCAGGCACTTGCTGAGGTGCCAAGGAATCCTCAGGGTGATGATTTAAGAGTCCCAGCCCCTGCTCTGCCATGAACAGCTGAGTTTCCATTGCCCCCAAGCTGAGCCAGGGAAAAGTGGAAGCACAGATTCAGGAAAGCAGAGACCTAGGTAGGAAACTCCTGCCCTGAATGAGTTCATGACAGGTCCTCTCAGAAATGAGCAGGGCATGAGCTGGAGCTCTGGGCAGCCTTGGCTGCAGCCCCAGCTTCACCGCCTGCAGCCGTCCCTGGCAGCAGGAGCCATCCTGCCCTGTCCCTCTGACGGTGCCCAGGGCAGCACTGCTCTGCAGGACATCCGCCTTCTCCTCCTCCTCCTCCTCCTCCTTCTCCTCCTCCTCCTCCTCCTCCTCCTCCTGTGCCACAGAGAAACTCAAAGAGTCCTCCTGACACATCCCCCAGGCTGTGGGGTGTGCTGGCTTCAGGAGATCCCTCCAGGAGCACAGGGGACATTGCCCTGCACCCACACACTCACCATGCACAGGGCTGTGAAGATCTTTCCCCAAGTGAAGTCTCAGCTCAATGTCTACCCAATCCTGATTGCCTTCAGCCTGTCTCTGCCTGGCTCCTGTCCCCTCAAGTGCCTGCAGGCAGAGCCCTCAGCCCTGCTGGGCTGGGAGAGGAGCTGGCCCTGGGAAGAGCTGTTCCTTTAAAGCTCAGCAGCACAGACACAGCACAAGGACTTTAATGAGCCTCGTGGGGCTTGGGTGTTGTTTACATCAGACTCAGTCCCTGAGAGAGCGTTCAAAAAACTTCTCAAGAACTCAAAATTAAATGAAACACTGAACTTAAAAAAAAAGTTTTAATGGGTTCTGTGGAGAGACATGACTGAGAAAGTGTCCCCAGGTTCCACTTAGAGCAGGACACTGGAGGCAGTGATGACAGCTGGGGACAAACAAGGCAAAGGTGTCTCTGGTGCTGAGCAAAGCTGAATGTGTTTGAGGAATGCAAAGGGCCCAGGCCTGAGCCCCAGCCCGTGGCCAGGCAGATGCTGTCCCTCCCTCCTTGCTCAGGGCTCTTCCCGGGATAGGCACTGGCATGTGGGGATGTGCAATGCCAAGGGCAGGAGCATGGGGCGGCCCCTGCCAGACTGCTGAGCAGGAACAAGGAGGCAATGAGGCCCCAGCCCTGCAAGGGTCACTTGTCTCCTGCTCCTGCCTCAGGCCCAGGCCCAGCAGCCATGGCCAAAGTGCTGCCCAAGTTGGCTCTGGCAGGGCTGTCTTGCAGCTGCTGCCCATCCCTGTGCCCTGTGCAGCCCAGGCTGTCCCACGGTGTCCCTGCCCTGCACCTCTGTCCCTGCAGGCTGTTGGCATCCCCCATCTGCCCCAGCTGGCTGAGCCCTTCCTTTGCTGACAGCTCTGCCTCCTGCCTGCCCACACAAAGCCTGGGGCTCACCCAGGCTCCTTCTGGGGGATGTGTTGCACCACAGCCCTGCCCTGCAAGGGAAATTCTCATCTCCTCATTTCCAGTCTTGGTCTCCCCTTCTGCATTTGTGGTATAATTTCTCTATCTGGCTGTTTCCCATTATGGAGAAAAAGCTCAACTGTTTCATAATCCACCCTTCCAGCCCTTCCAGGCCACTGCTGTTCTATCCTCAGTCTCTTCAAAGGTGAGCCCTGGTACATCAGCCTTCATACATGAGTTATGTTCTTGAGGCCTGCAAATCCCAGCCTGGGAGATATTTCCGCACACTCCAAGATGTTTTCAGATGAAAACATTCTGCTCATAGTCTTAGAATATCACCAGAGGCCAAGACCAGGCAGAGCTGTCTATCCGGCCAGCTTTTGTCTGGGAGCAATCCTGGGATAGATGGAATTTTGGCAACCAAATTCCAATTTTTGCCATGGCCACTGGGCAAGGCCAGTTCTTTTTCCATAGGAAGGCAGGCACAGAGCCCTGGTGCTTCCAAGGAAGATGAGATGTGACCACCAGAAGCCCAGGCCAGGCAGATCTGGCAGGTTTTTCTTCTGCGAATACCCTTGCATACAGGAAATTTTTAGTGGGGAATACCAATTTTGTCCATGGGGTTCTGAAAAGAGAGACAGTTCTTTCCATAGGAAGGAAAGCATGGAGTCCCAGTGTTTCATGGGCAGATGAGAGGCAGCCCTTGACATTCCAAGATCTGCCAGACCCTGGCCCCTGGGAGGCCAAATCAGGCAGAGTTGTTCCATGTTCCCCTGGTTCTATGAGGCCCCACAATGTCCCAGTGGCTCCGTTGCTTCCATCAGGGCCTGAGGTGTCACAATGGCCCCGTGGTTACATGAGGCCCTGAAGGGTCCTAATGGTCTCCATGGTTCCATGAGGCCCCACAGAGCCATGGTGGTCTCTTGGTTCCATGAAGCCCCACGGTGTCACCATGGTATCCCAAAGTGTCACAATGGTCTCCATGGTTCCACCAGGTCCTCACAGTGTCACCATGGTCTCCATAGGAAGGAAACAACCAAGCCCCAGTGTTCCAGGGGCAGATGAGGGGAAGCCACCAGAGGCCAAGGGAAGCCAGATTAGATGATGCTGGCAGATTTTGTCAGGGAGCAATCTCTGGATATAGGGAATTTTAGAGGTGGAATACCAGTTTTGGCCTGGAGAAGAAGGACGGTTCTTTCCCATAGGAAGCAAAGCACGGAACACTGGTGTTTCAGGGCCAGATGAAAGGCGGCCATCAGAGGCCAAGGCCAGCCAGAGCTCTCTGTCCTGGCAGCTTCGGTCTGAAAGCAGCCCTTGAATATAGGGAATTTTGCAGGCGGAATCCCAATTTTGGCCATTTCTGCACATATCTATGATATCTAGGATGGTTTTTTCCACAGGAAGGAAAGCACAGAGCCCAAGTGTTTCAGGGGCAGAAGCAGAGAGAGAAGGCTCCTGAGAGGCCAACTCAGCCAGACCTTTCTCTCCTGGCACCTTTCATCTGGGGGAAATCCTTCGATATAGGGAATTTTGAAGGTGGAATCTCAGATTTGGCCATGGGCACCAGGATAGGAAGAAGAGTTCTTTTCATTAAGATGGAAAGTACCGAGCCCCAGTGTTTCAAAGGCAGATGAGAGACAGCTCTTCAGAAACCAAGGCCAGCCAGACCTGTCTCTCCTGGCACCTTTTGTGTGGGAGAAATCCTTGGATATAGGGAATTCTGGAGGTGGATTCCCAACTTTGGTCATGGGTGCCTGGATGTGAAAGGTGCTTTTTTCCCATAAGAAAGAAAAGCACATTGATCCTGTTGCGTTCTCAAGGCGTGGCGACCTGGTTCTTAGTGCGGCACGGTGGCCCTAACCCCAGGGTCACTCAGTCCATATGCTCCTGACACCAACATGGTGGACAGCAAATGGCGTTTATTGAGGGGTCACAAGGGTTTTTATAGCTTGGGCAGTCAGTGTCAATTCCTTCTGCCCACGTCTGGCTGGGTGTGGCCAGGTGCGGAGCAAAGGTCTGACTGCAGGGGGGGGATGTCCTGACTGACCGTACAGCCCGATTTCTTCCGCACGCAGATCTCTAACTCTCCACATTTCCCCCCTCCCTCATGATTAGTAAAAATCGTATAAAGTTATAAAATGTAGAGGTTACAAAATTTCATGGGTTAGTAAAATTAGTATAAAATTGTAAGTGTGTCAGTAACTGGCACGCCTTAAAGTAATTGTCGGCGCTCGACAAACATAATATTAACCGTTTCTAAACGCTTTTTAACGAATAGCACCAGTTTGTTTAATATGCAAGGCCCGAAGATTAGGGTTAGTAAGATTATAGCGAGTGGGCCAATTGGGGTAGAAATCAGGGTGGTGAGCCATGGGGACCGGTTGAACCATGACTCGAGCCAGCCCTGCTGAGCTTCTCTGTCCATTTTTCTTAGGTTTAGTCAGTTTCTCAGTTCGGCCACGGAGTCTCTCACGACTCTGGTGTGGTTCGCATAAAAGCAGCATTCCTCTTTCAAGGTGGCACACAGGCCTCCTTGCTGCATGAACAAAAGGTCCAGTCCATGGCGATGGTCTGGCTATTACTTTGAAAGCAACACGAATGGCTTCTCGGGCAGCACGGGTTGTTGTCATAACCTCAGGGGCCCGCAGGCCCTCAGCTTCCGCCTGGGGGGTGATCATAGTGGGATCTGTGCCCATTAGCCTCTGTATGCTGGAGTTGTGCAGTGGATGGTCTGCCCCTGTTACTAAGGCTAGCTGCTTTACACAATTGTCCTCCCATTCCTGTTTAAAAACGATCATCCCCGCCCCATCGAAAATCATCCTGCAAGTCTGTTTGATATCAACAGGAAAGCATATAATTGCCTCCAAAAACGCTGTCAATGAGTGTGGAAACCATGGCAGAATTAATCCCCCTGTCTACAACCGCTTTAACAATTGCCTGCACGTCTTTCGGGTTTCCTGGGGACTAGGTTCTTTGATTTCTGTCTGCCCGCCTCCCCAAGGACCGGGAACACCAGTGTGGCAGACGGAACCCACTCCGCGCAAGCCATTTTTATTATCTGCCTGTCTGTAAGCAGGGTTTGATCTTTCTCTGATATCCCCTTAACCCACGCAGGAGCGCTGTAGCTAGTGATCTTGTATGCCGCTGCTCCCTTTTTGTTACAGCCCAAGTCGGTGTCGGAATCCTCCGACCAACTTTCGAGCCCATCTCAGCTTGAGTCAGAGTCCAAGCCAGAAGTTGACTGGCCGGAAATTTCCGGGCTGCTCAGCCGTTTTCTCGGGCTCCGACCCCACCCCTTCTTGTAGGGGTTGGGCCGTTCCCTCCTGCTGGGCTCCCCCTGCCTCCTGCTGGGGGAGGTCCTTGCCCTATAAGGACCTAATTTAAATTGAGCGCTTTGATTGGTCTTAGGCTCCTTCTCGGGGGCCGCCCCTCCTCCCCGCTCACCCACGCTTGCGCTGCTCAGCGAGTCTTCTGCATTTCTGCCCCCCGTGTCATCATTCCAGCCCTGGTCACTCGCTCCAGCGCCATTATCAAATGCATATGGCGGGGGTGCGTTTTTATCAACCGCTTCGAGGTCCGATACTATAGCAGCATTCCATGCCTCCTCTGCTAGCCCCTGCCAAAATGGCCACGCGTATTCCTCCCCCTCCGATGGTGAGTCCGGTCGCTGAGGGGGTTCTGGTGTTCGCGCCTCCGTGCACCCGACCGGGTCAAAGTCCTCCGCTGTTTGCGTCGCTGCCCCTACCCCCAACTGCGGCGTGGCTAATAAACAAGTTCGCACAGCTTTCCAAGTTTCTTGCTCTTGCTGAGCTTTTTGCAGAGCCTGGATAACTCTGCCCCATGATTTGAGGGCTTTCCCTGAGCCTGAGGACATGGTTTCCTCGACAAAACCTTCATGCAAATATCCCAAATCTCTGGATGGAGAATTTCTACTGGGCTTTCTATAGCCCCAAGCTTAATCAGTCTCGGCACTACGAGACATAAATCCTTAAGCTTACACTCGATACCCCACTGCATGTGGATCTGACTTATGACCTTCGTGATAGCGTCCATGCTCCTCGCTGGTCTGGGGGCGTCCCCCCCACTGCATGAGGCCAGCTGTGCAGCCACCGGTCCCTCGTCCAGGCAATCCTTGAATCCTGGGCGATGATCGTGTCCCGGGTTTAAGGCACCAGATGTTGCCTTCTCAAGGCGTGGCAACCTGGTTCTTAGTCCGGCACGGTGGCCCAAACCCCAGGGTCACTCGGTCCATAAGCTCCTGACACCAACGTGGTGGACAGCAAATGGTGTTTATTGAGGGCTCACAAGGGTTTTTATAGCTTTGGCAGTCAGTGTCATTTCCTTCTGCTCACGTCTGGCTGGGTGCGGCCAGGTACGGAGCAAAGGTCTGACTGCAGGGTGGGGAGGGGGGGTCCTGACTGACCCTACAGCCCGATTTCTTCCGCACGCAGATCCCTAACTCTCCACAGCATCCACACTGGAAAGAGGCCCTACGAGTGTCCCCAGTGTGGGAAGAGGTTTCACACAAGCTCCAATCTCCTCCAGCACCAGCGGATTCACACAGACAAGAGGCCCTTCCAATGCCCCGACTGCGGGAAGGGATTCAGAGACAACTCCACCCTCGTCACCCACTGGCACATCCACACTGGGCAGAGGCCCTACGAGTGTCCCCAGTGTGGGAAGAGCTTCACCCACAGCTCTCACTTGACCAAACACCAACAGAGGCACTGGTAAGGGAAGCCCTGGAAATGCTCCAATTTCAGGAAGAGCTTCATGTACCACTCCAGCTTCATCCCCCATGGAAGGATCCACGTTGGGCAGAGCCCTGCTGACCCACATTCAGTGATCTGTGCTGGGAGGACACCTGGCTGGTTATCCTTCTGGTTTGGCCCCAATTTCCTCTTGATTTTTCTTTATCACTTCAAAACACCTGAAATAGGAATAAAAAGAAAGAAATTTATCAAAGATGTCTAAAGTTCCATCAGTTAACAGATACTTGAGCAGCAATTTATCGTTTTGGGACATATTCTGGAAGATTTGTGGTCCTTGGGGGACTTCAGGAAGTGTTCTCCCTATCTTTGCACTCCAAAAGTCAAGATGGATTGATCTGTCACCTCAAAATGATTCAGTCCCACTGAAAACACCTCAATCTTACCCTCAAGGGGCTCAATCCCATTATAAATTGCCTTGTTCCCACCTCAAAAAAACTCAGTCCCATGCTAAAATTACTCAATTCCACAGCCTCCAGGCTGAGATGGGATTGGATACAGACTGGGAGAAGTGGCATCCAAATTTGAGGGTGTGGGATCGGGATTGTGGGGGACTGGGTGTGTGGGATGTATTTTGATAGTAAATAAAATTTTCAAAACTATTAGTTTCTGTCCCATTCATTTTCCATCAGTTCCAGTTCTGTTTTTCAGAGTGTCACCTTCTCAGCTGATTGTGTTTGTGTCCTCCTTTCTCTCCTGCCTTTCTCTGCCTGCTCTGTTTCAATCTCAGGGTCTCCCTTGAGCCAGGGCAGCTCCCACCAAACACCCTGCCCTGATTTAATTCCCAATCCATGAGCTTCAACAGCCATGGGTGAAGTTATGAAGGCTGGCTGTGAAATGTCACTGTAAGATCTTGCTCCACTTGGCCTTTGGCTCCTTCTTAAGAGCTTTGCCTTCAGAGGCAGGAACATCTTTTCCTGGCTGGGAACTGGAATTCCAGCCCCTGGGAGTGTGTGCCATGGATCCCAGAGGGGCATTCCTGAGGCTCCAAGGGTGCTGCTCCTGCCGTGCCTCCCAAGGAGCTGTGCAGGGCCAGGGGACAAAGTCCAGCAGCTCTCTTGCTTCTGCAGTGCCACAAGGGCCCCTGGTTCCATGAGTTTCTGTACTGTCAACAGCAGTTCCTTGGTTCCCATGATGCCCTGCTGTGTCACTATAGATATTTGGTGTCATGAAGTTCTTCAGTGTCACAATGGCCTCCCTCACTCCATGAGCTTCCGCAGTGTCACAATGGCTTCCTTGGATGGGCAGTGTCACCATGTAGCCCTGCTGGGTCACCATGGACTCTTTGGTTCCATGAAGTTCTGGGAGGTGTGTCCATGGTCTTCTTGGATCCACAGTGTCACAATGGACCACTGGATCCACGTGGCCCTGCTGTGTCACCATGGCCCCTTAGTTCCATGGCAACCCAGTGTCACAATTGGCTCCTTGCTTCCATGTCACTTCCTCAGTGTCAAAATGGCCCCTTCATTCCATGAGGAACACAAAAGTTTCGTAGAAACATTGAGCAAATCTGCTGAAGACACCTGGAAACATCTGTTTGCATTCAAGAGAGAGGTTAAAGGTGAGGATGGCACCAGCAGCTTCCATCTGCAACAGAGATCCAGGGAAAGGACAGGGACAGAGAATTCAGCTGCAAGACTCAGAGAATTCTGCTTCCAGAGATCATTTCTGCTCACACTGTCCCTTGGATAAAGGTGACACCATTCCAGGCAGCCTGGACTGAGCAGGTGGTTCCTGAGTGGAGTTTGTTGTTTAGGAAACCTTTTCAGGCTTTTCCATGCTTTCCTTCCCAACAGGAAAACTTCTCCTGGGCCTGTGTGCAGGTAGAGCCCTGAGGAGAGCAGGTGGGACATGGTGCAATGGGCTGGACATGGAGCTGCAGAGGTCAGGGCACAAGGTTCTGCTGCAGGGCACAGGGATGTCTGTGCCAGGGGGGCCATGTCAGACATGGTGAGGCTGGGGGTGAGGAGCAGCTTGTCCAAACAGGGTCAGCCCTCAAGGGGCTCATTCTTCTCTGGGCCCAGACCTCCTAAGGAGACATTCAGCATTAGGATCACTTGGGAAATACTTCTATCAGCTCTTCCCTGATCTGGAAAATAAAAAATACTCACTTGATTAAAGAAAAAAAGTATGAGGTGCATTTTGAAATCTTTCTCCTTAACAGAGCTCCAAACTGACTCCAATCAGCTCCCAAAGCGAAGGAAGGAAGGAAGGAAGGAAGGAAGGAAGGAAGGAAGGAAGGAAGGAAGGAAGGAAGGAAGGAAGGAAGGAAGGAAGGAAGGAAGGAAGGAAGGAAGGAAAAGAGCTCCTGAGGGCTTTCTGTATTTTGATGATCCCCACAGAGGATTTGGGGCTTAGTCCAGGACCCTTAGGCACTGAGAGAAGGATGAAGAAGCTGCTCAAGAAGTCAGAAGCAAAATTCCAAGTGCCTTGGAGCATCACTGGGTCCCACTGAGGGCAGGGAGTGCCAAAGGCTCCCCAGGGACTGCTGAGAGCAGATCCTTGAGGCCAGGATTGCAGGCAGCCAAAGGCTCTGAGAAGGGAACTGCAATGCTGAGCAAGGCCTGGGCTGGTTGCGGGAAGCGGAAAGGCCAAGCCCTGAGCCCAGCCTGGGACAGCAGGGCCTGTCCCTCATGGGTGCCTCGGGGCTGTTTGTGGGGCAGGGGGATGTGAGGGACAGCAAGGACAAATGTCATAAATGTGTGTGACACTGCAGATCCCCATGGAACCAAGGGGCCAGTGGGACACTGTGAGGCCTCATGGAAACAAGAGGCCATTGTCAGCCTGCAGGGCTGGAACATCCCAGAACACTAAAATGCTGGGGATAACCAAAGCTTCCTTTCCTTGAGTTTGGTGCACAGAAGAAACACCAATCAGATATTCTCAGCATGGGCAGATGCAAAGAACATTCTTGGTAGGAAGGGACCCACGAGGACCATCAAGTCCAGCTCTTAAGTGAATGGCCCACACAGGGATTGAACCCACAGCTTCGGCGATACCAGCACCATGCTCTGATCAACTGAGCTAAGAGGTCAAAATGACACCAAATTTTACTGGCAAAATATGGACAGTCAAGGAAATTTGGCAAAGGGTTTAACCTAAAAACCTTTAACCCTTAAGATGCTTAGTTACCCAAAAATGTTCCAGGTAAGTAGGATCAGAAGGAGAAGAAATAGAGAACATCAGAAAGACAGAAGATCTATAGAAAGACACTCACATATGCACCAGCTGCTTGGGCTCCAGCGTCACCTAATGGAAGAACCCCTGGAGAAGGCAGGATCCCAACCATGGGCTGGTCTTGTGCTCTGGCTTTTAACACCCTGGACCTTCATGGGCCCACCCCTGGGGTGGGACTGCCAGTTGCTTGTCCAATCAGAGTCAGGCTAGGCACCAGCTGTTACTGTGTGATTGATTGGCAGCTCAGCCAATCAGAGTGGGGTTGGCACATCATCTGCTGTGTGATTGACAGCTCTGCCAGGCCAGGACAAGGGGCGGGGCTCTATCCCACCACGAACCAAAGCCTGACCCGGCCCTGGCCACACACGGGTATTCCAAACATCCCAAGGTATCTCGGGACATCGATCTCATCCAGCCTATGACAGCGACCCGAGTGACAATATGGAACCTCATGGAGCCATGAGTCACTTGTGAAAATGCGGGTCCTAAGACACTATGGAACCTTATGGAATCAAGGAGATCATTGTGCAACTCAGGGGCCCTATGGGCACAAGGGTCAGTAATCAAACACTGGGGTCCATAGAAACAAGGAGCTGTTGTGACACAGCGGGGCCGCATGGAGCCAAGGGAACCCTGTGACTCTGTTGGGGCTCGTGAAACCAAGAAGCCATTGTGACACTGCAAGACTTCGTGGAATCAAGGAAACCGTTGTGACAGTGTGGGGAAGCATTTAAAAAAAGGGAACATGGAACAGGTTTGCCTGGTTTGGCCTCCTGGGGACTGTGTGACAGGTCCCACTGAATTTGACATGCCAAGGGCCACTTTCCATTTGACCGTGAAGCACTGGGGCTCTGTGTTTTCCTTCCTGTGGAGAAGAACTCTCTTTCTTGTCTACGCTCACATGGCCAAAATTAGGATTCTACCTCTAAAATTCCCTATATTCAAGGGTTACTCTCCAAAAAAATCTACCAATACAGTCAAGTCTTGCCAGCCTTGGCCTCTGGTGACTGCCTCTCATCTGACCCTGCACCAATGGGGCTCACTTGTTTCCTTCCTATGGAGACCATTGTGACACTGCAGCGTGTTGTGGAGCCAAAGGGCATTGTTACACTGTAGGAACCTGTGGAACCAAGGGGATCATTGTGACACTGTGAGTGCCATGGATCCAAGGGGCCACTGTGACACTGTGGGGTCTTGAGGAGCCATGGAGACCATTGTGACACTCGGGAGCCTTGTGAAATGCAGGGCATCATAGTGACACTGCAGAGTACCATGGATGCAATGAACCATTGTGACTCTGTGGGGCCTCATGGAACCAAGGACATCATTGTGGGTCTGGTGGGCTTCATGGTCCCAAGGGGCCAGTGTGAAGCAGCGGAGCTTTGTGGAACCAAAGGGCCGTTGTGATCCTGCAGGGCACCGTGGATCTGTGGAGAGCATTGCAAGGCCCCGTGGAATCACAGAGACCATTGTGACACTGTGGGGCCCCATGGAACCAAAGAGCCGTTGCGATCCTGCAGGGGCTCATGGAAGGAAGGGGCCATTGTGATACTAAAGGAACTTGTGGAAATAAGAGGATCATTGTTGCACTACTAGGCCCCAATAGAACCAAGGGGCCATGGTGATAAAGAGGGGCTTCATGGCACCCAAAGACCATTAGGACACTGTGGGGCCTTGTGGAACCATATACACCATTAAGATCCTTAAGGACTCGTGTAACCAAGGGGCCATTATGACACCTGAGGGCATCATGGAAGCAAGGAGCCATTGTGATACTGCAGGGCCCTCTGGAAGCAAGGGAACATGAAATAGGTATGACTGCCTTGGTCTCCAGGGGTCATCTGACAGGTCTGGCTGACCTTGGAATGTGGAAGGTCACTCCCATCTGCCCCTGAAACACTGGGGGCCTGGGCTTTTCTTTTTATGGAAAAGAACTGTCCATTTTTTCCAGGCGTCCATGGCCAAAATTTGGATTCCACCTCCAAATTTCTGTGTATGGAAGGATTGCTGCCAGACTAAAGCTGCCAGGACAGACAGGTCTGGCTGGTCTTTAACTCCATAGTGCCAGCATTCACCTATTTTCCGAATACTGGAAAGGGCTCTGTGCTTTTCTTTGTATGGAAAAAAATCATCCTTCTCCAGGCACAAATGTTCTAAATTAGGATTCCACATTCATAATTTTGAATATCCAAGGGTTGCTCCAAGCAAACCTGCCAGGACAGACAGGTCAGGCTTGCCTTGGCCTCTGGTGGTTGCCGTTCGTCAGCTGCTGAAACATGGGGGCTCCATGGCTTTCTTCCTATGGAGACCAATGTGACATTTGGGAGCCTTGTGAAATGAAGGAGCCTTTGGAACACTGCAAAGCACCATGGCTCCAAGGGACCATTGTGACACTGTGGAGCTTCATGGAACCAAGGACATCATTGTGGCTCTGTTGGGCTGCATGGTCCCAGGGGGCCAGTGCAAATCAGCAATGTGGGAGTTAGCCCGGCTGTAATTCAGAGTCAGACAGATTTTACCCCAGAAGAACTGGACGTGAGTTTCAAGTCCTAGGAATCATTCTTTTAACTTAGGGTGAGCTTGAGAAATCCTCCATAAACCTTTAGTGTTGTTATGCTAAGTTGTCCAAGTTCTACTCCCTTATTGGTTTATTGGTTACTTATTTCTTCTATATGATTATTGTTCTAGTTTTCTAGCCCCAAGTATCTATGTTGTTGCTTCCCCTTTGTCTCAGGTTTTAGGATCCTGCCCCTTGTACTGTGCTGGATTTCTCCATGTTTATTATTTTTCACCCTGTTATTAAAGTTCCTTTTAAACAACTCTGTTGATCCTGCTCCTTTTCATTTTCACCACACTCACCCTGAACTCAGGGAGCCAGAGATGTTTGTCACAGCCACCCTCATTGGGACATTTGGTGCCCAAACAGGGACCATGACATTCCAGGATCCCTGTGTCAGTCACATCAGCTGGGCTTAGCTGATGGATAGGCCAGTGCTCCCTGGGATTTTAGATTGTGCCGGGCCTGGTGGATTCATCGTTGCTTCAAGGGACCTTGCCCAGGACTGGCAGGGGCAACGATGGTTTCACCTGCATAGGATTGCAGGTGGGTTTGGGGAAATGCAAGATATTTATTGCCCATTTTGCCATTGTGTTTTTACAGTATGAACCCATGTCCCATAATTAATTTGAGGTGTTGTGGTGGCTCTTCTCCATAAGGCAAAGAAAGAAAAATGGCCAGCCATATGTCCACAGTAGAAAGGAGTGTATATGGATGCTTTAATTCTCACCGGTCATGATGAAATATTTTCAAAGAACGAATAAAAATCAATCACGAGGTGGATCATTAAAAAATTTCCAGACACCTCTGGTGTCGAAATCCATACCACTGAATTTTGAGACTAAGTGGAAGTTAAATTGTACTACCTTTTGATCAAAAGGGACTCCATTGCATCCCACATACTCCCCATCATCCACACCACCCTTGAGACCCTTCACCAGCCAGCAGTGTGTTGAAAACTCAATCCATTGGTCACTCCGAACTCGGGACCTCACCCCAAACCTGCCTTTATCAGACCTTCCACGATGGTCTAAGATGGCGATGGCCATGCTCTCTTGGAGTATCATGCCCTGGAGAGTTAAGATGGAAGGAGCCTGAACGTGGCTCAAGAGCCCGACCATCCTCCCTCCATCTTGGCTCCTCCATTTCCTGCTACCACAACCTTCTCTTCTGCCCTGAACGAACCTCCAGACTCCACCCCCACAACTGTGGGTCACACCCCCACGGTCAATCATTCCACCTCCACCCTGGGCCATGCCGCCAGAATGCCAGACCAGTTGTTTGCCATCCTAAATCAAGGCCCTTCCTCCCCAACACCTGACAAAATGGCAGTGCCCTTTGCCTCAACCCTCCGGCAACAATATAACCCCATGGTCACAGATACTAAGGCCAACTGCCACACTATTTCTAATCCAAATATTTCTCCTCCAAGTTATTCTTTCTCCTTAGAAAACAGTTTGGATTTCCCAGAGCCACCTCACCCCTTTAACCCCAGAAGATCCCCGGGAAATGATCTGGAAATAAGCAGTTAAGGAAGGAGACTGGCAAACAGTCTCAAAACCCCTCATTGCCCCGGTATGTTATGAAAGAAGGGGGCAGAATCCCAGGTATCAGCCATTGGTTTGAGGGGAAATCAAGGATCTGTGTAGGGCAGCTACAGACCATAGGAAGGACTTCCCTTGTTTTAATGGCCTAATGAGGCCCATGTTTACAGCACATCATAACTCCCTATGATTTAAAATATATTATGACCATGTTGTTGTCACCTACAGAATGCACCCTGTGAAAAGGGGGATGGAAGTGTGTACTAAATCGATTAATAGCGACTATGCTAATAATGAGGCAAAAGCGGAATCAACCATCTAGCTGGAGAAGGACAACACAAGCCTACCAGATGACCAAGCAGCAGGTATCCCTAGAGAAGTATTGGATGATATCAAAGAGATGGCTTTGCAAGATTTAATCCAGGTATTGGATGGTAGCATCCCAAATGTGGACTACCTTGGGTGGCTGCAGCTAAATCTTTAGGACAATCAGACCATCCTGGGTGCCTGTTAAGTAAGCAAAATTGAGTGGCCTGCTCTCAGACATAGAGACCATCAGACATGCCACTTTGCAGAACAGCAATAGAGTTTTTACTCTGGGCACATGGCCATGGCTGTGTAGACTCTGAGGGCATGTGTTGCATGAACCTCTCCATCCACAGCTAGTCAATCTACAAGGGCATTCAGGTACTGAAGGATGGGTTCAAGAAGCTTCAAGTGGAAAAAAAAGACTGGTTCAATAAACTCTTCCAGTCCAAGGGACTAAAGGGTTGGATGATGTCTAGCTAAAACAGGACTATTAATTCTCTTAGTGGTTGTTGTTGTATTGTTAATTTTCCCATGTTTGTTTGAATGCTTTTAGAAAGTCTTACAAAATTCTTTCAGTTCCATCTTTGTTGTAAAACAGAAAGGGGAAAGATACCCAACACAGGCTCCTCATGGACTCCTTGGAGGAGAGAATTGGAGGCCAGGATGGCACAAAAACCTCTCAGAGACTCAGTGAGGAAAGGAAAATCCTTAAAAGTACCTAAAAGTATTCTTAAATCCATTAAGTACCTTAAAAACCTTGAGTATCTCAAAGCATTAATGAGCCCTGCTAAGTTTCAGTACAAAGCTCCCAAGAGACTCATTAAAGCAGATAATTGGGGCCATGATTGCACAAACCTCTCACAGAGTCTGTATCAAAAGGGAAACACCAAGTACCTTAAAATAACTGAAGTACCCTGAAGAATAAATGAGCCCCACTGAGTGTTGTTACTGACAAAGCCTCTCCAGGGACTAATTACAGCAGTAATTGGAGGCCATGATTGCACAAACCTTTCAGAGACTCCAAGGCAAAAGCCAAACCCAAAGTCCTTTGAAAAAACCTGCACAGAGGCTCCCGGCACAGAGGCAGCTCCTGGCAAGGGCAGCGCTGCAGAGAGACAGCTCTGCCCAGGAGCAGCTCCTGTGCACAGCCCAGCAGGGCTGGGGCACTGCCTGCAGCCACCCCGGGCACAGCACAGGGGCACACAGGGGTTAAACTCAGCCTGGGCTGGGAGCACAGAGCAGAGCTCACTCAGGGCTCACTAGAGCAGAAATCAGCCCAGGTTTGAAACAGTCATTCCCTGGCTGTGGGAAGAGAAGCTGCAGTTCCTGCCAGGATCTCCTGGAGCTGGCACATCCCACAGCTTTGAGGACCTTTCAGGAGGACTCTCAGAGCTGCTCCAGGGCAGGGCTGTGGCCCTAGGGCAGGGCTGGCTTTCCAGGCTGCCCCAGCCCAGGCACAGCCCAAGGCGGCTCCTGTTGCCAGGCTCTGCTGCAGGGCTGAGCAGCCGGGGCTGCAGCCAGGGGTGCCCAGGGCTGTCCTGCAGAGCAGGGTCCTGCAGCCCAGGGCGCTGTGCTGGGGCAGGGACTCTGCTGCCTGCCAGGGACAGCTCTCAGCCAGCCCTGGCAGCTGCTCCCAGCGCTGGGGAGAAGCTGTGGGGGGAAGGAGCCACCCTGAGCAGGGCAGGGGCTGCTGCTGAGAGGGGCTGGGTGGGGCAGGGCTGCTCGCAGCTCCAGACCAGCCTGGGCACAGCTCCGGAGGACACTTCCCAAAGAAGGTAAGCCAGGGATTGCTGGAAAGGTCAGGAGCTTTCCTGAGAGTGTTTTCAATTTCCTACTTAGAGAAAGATGGGAATGTTGGGGTGGTGACAAAAAGTTTTTTGTATTTTTACATTTTTATATATTCATAGGTCTCTAAATTACTATTCTATAGTTACAATACTATAATCCTTACATAACTCTACTAAACTCTTAACTGTATTAAACCACTATTATATTCTTATATAGCTTTAATCCTGAATTAAATCTAGTATGTTTCTTTACCTTTCTCTTAATAACCTGACTGTCTAAATATATTCCTAAAATTCTATATAGTCTTATTCTTTTATATAGTCCTGAAATACTATATAGTCTTCTAGGAACTGGACATATAGGAGCATTTTGGGTTTTGAGAATGATCAGAATATGAGCAGTCATTATAAAAAGTGAAGGCAAAGAAGCCTTTGGACCTACTCCAATGGGTTGACCCAGGGGTGTGTAACTAGGGAAACTGAATCTCCTTTTGGATGTTCCAGTTAAATATCCTAATTATCAACCTTAATAAATCATTGAAATCAGGAGATCGGTGTACCACATCCTGAAAGGGACACCTGGAAGCTTCCAATAAGTGTCTGATTTTTACTTTACTTTACTCTTCTAACACTGCTGCAAGGGTTTTTTTTTTCTCTTTGGATTATAGACAACAGGGGGGTGAGAGAAGCAGAACAGGAATTGTAATTCCAGAATCACAGAACATTCTGAGTTGAAAGGGACACACAGGATCATCAAAGTAATGTTTGAACATTTACAGAGACTCCAGAACTGTAACTTTGGATGGTCTGTCGTCTGTCTCTCTGCTGCTAGCCTCCCAAAGGGCCCTCAGCCATTCCTCAGCCCTGGACAGCAGCAGCATCACCTCTGCAGGGCCCAGCAGGGCTCTCCTGAGCTGCCCTTGCCCAGCTGCACACAGAGCCTGCCCCAGCCAGGGCCCTGCACACAGGCAGGTTTCTGTAGGGCCCCAGCCAGGGCACACAGGCTGGGATGGGCTCTGTGAGCACGGGCAAGGACAAGGCTCCTGTCAGGAGGGAATGTGCAGGCCCAGGGAGATGCTCAGGGAAGGAGAGGGGGCTGAAGAGAGCAGAGCTGGGGCAGGATGAGGGCACGGTTGGTGTGTGGGAGGTGCCAGGCACAGCTGGGCACGGGAACACTGTCCTGAGTGCCCGGCTGTCTCTGCCCTGCCCTCTCAGGCACAGCACCACAACATCTTCTCTTGGTTCTGCCCTGCCCTGATATTGACCCTGTTACCTGCTGCTCTCAGGGAGGCTCTGGCATTTGCAGCAGCTGAGTCAGGCACTGCCATTGGCATTCCTGCCAGGCAGGGGTGTGTCCATGGGAATGGGGTGTCCAAGCTTCCCTGGCACCTGTGGGGCTGTGGGCAAAGCAGTCCATGGGAAAGGGGAATGAGCTGAGCCCCCTCCCTGAGATCCCATCATGGGCACAGCCAGGGATCTCCTTGCTGTGCCCTTCCAAGCTCTGAGCTGCCCCCCTGGGTGCAAATCTGTGCCAGAGCCTCTGGGAGTTGCCTGAATGTCCCCCGGGGAAGGGCAGAGCTGCCACAGCTGAGGAAATGCTGTTGGGTTTGCCAAGGGAGCCATGAGTGTCCTTGGCACAAGGAGGTGCTGAGACCTTGCCCAGAGACCTTGAGAGAGAGTGAGAAATTCAGGGATCCCTCTGCTCTGGGTAGGGTCTGGTTTATCCCATGGTGATCCAGGAGTGTGATTGTGCTCTGATTGCAGCCTAAGGTGCAAAGCCAGAGCAGCTGGGAACAAGCCCATCCAGCCAGTCACCTTCCTTTAGCCACAGGGAATACTTTCCCTCTCACATCTCTAAATGGGAAACTCTGAGTGCAGCTGAAATGCTGGGGATTTCTGACCTCAGAGAGCCAGGAATGATGTGTGGGGAGGCAAACAATTCCTAAAACCAACTCCTGCCCTCTATTTCCTTTAGAAATGGGAGTGCAGACACTACCAAGCCTTTCTGCATTAGGAGTGGTTCCTCTGACAAATCCTGAATATCCAGCCTTGTCCCTCTGCCCCATGGCCACAAACCCAGGGCAGTGGGGCAGGGATGGCTCCTTGAGGGCCCCCATGCACAGGCCTGGCTGCTCCTGGCAAACTCAGCCTGCACAACTGGAGCTCAGGCAGGGGACCCAGGTGAAGGTTTTCCCAGAGAAGGAACAAGGGTGAGTCCCAGCAGGGCAGTCTGCAGGGAATGGCCCAGGTTTGGCTCCAAGCAGCCTCTCCTGACTTGTCACTGTCCTTTCTCCATGAACAGGTCCCCATGTGCAGCCCCAGCAAATGTCCAACAGCAGCTCCATCAGCCACTTCCTCCTGCTGGCATTTGCAGACACGCGGCAGCTGCAGCTCCTGCACTTCTGCCTCTTGCTGGGCATCTCCCTGGCTGCCCTCCTGGGCAACGGCCTCATCATCAGCGTCGTAGCCTGCGGCCACCACCTGCACACGCCCATGTTCTTCTTCCTGCTCAACCTGGCCCTCGCTGACCTGGGCTCCATCTGCACCACTGTCCCCAAAGCCATGCACAATTCCCTCTGGGACACCAGCACCATCTCCTACATTGGATGTGCTGCTCAGCTCTTTTTCTTAATGTTCTTCATTGGAGCAGAGTTTTATCTCCTGACCATCATGTGCTACGACCGCTACGTGTCCATCTGCAAACCCCTGCACTACGGGACCCTCCTGGGCAGCAAAGCTTGTGCCCACATGGCAGCAGCTGCCTGGGCCAGTGCCTTTCTCTATGCTCTCATGCACACAGCCAATACATTTTTCCTGCCCCTGTGCCATGGCAATGTCCTGGGCCAGTTCTTCTGTGAAATCCCACATATCCTCAAGCTGTCCTGCTCCAAATCCCAACTCAGGGAAGGGGGACTTGTTGCTGTCAGTGCCTGTCTGGTATTTGGCTGTTTTGTGTTCATTGTTTTCTCCTATGTGCAGATCTTCAGGGCTGTGCTGAGGATCCCCTCTGAGCAGGGACGGCACAAAGCCTTTTCCACCTGCTTCCCTCACCTAGGTGTGCTATCCGTGTTTATCAGCACAGGCACGTTTGCCTATTTGAAGCCTCCCAACATTTCCTCCCCATCCCTGGATCTGGCCCTGTCAGTTCTGTACTCAGTGGTGCCTCCAGCCCTGAACCCCCTCATCTACAGCCTGAGGAACCAGGAGCTCAAGGCTGCAGTGTGGAGATTGATGACTGCATGCTTTCAGAAACATTAAACTGCTGGGAAATATCTGCAAAAAATTTGTAATCAAAGTCATCTTTGCTACTTCTTTTTGGCTAAACTGTGGAGGTTCTTTTCCTTTGTTTTATGTTTAAATATAGTCCAGAAAAAATGTCATTGTTTGTGCCATTTCCTATTTTTTTTCTCTCCATATTTCCTATGGCCACAGACTGTGTCAATGAGGGGCTGAACTCTGGGTGACTTTAAAGGAAATAAAGGACTTCCTAGTAGAGTTTTCTGCAGAGATGCCCTTTTGTTCCTTCTCTGGAGCTGCAGCAGCAATGTCTGTGTGCAGAGCTGGGGGCAGATCAGGGCTGGCCCAGCAGCTGTGCCCAGCAGCAGCAGCAGCACTTGGTGTTGCCAGTGCTGCTGCCGTGGCCCTGCCCCGCTGCCCTGGTGGCCCTGGTGTTGCTGTAGGGCCTGAGTGCTCTTGGGGCCAGGCACAGCCCTGGGGGTGGCAGTGCCGGGGCTGCAGCAGGGACAGGCCATGGGCACTGCTGGGGCAGCGCTGACGCCTCAGCCCAGGCCCTGGGGGCTCCAGGCTCCTTGCCCAGGCTCTCTCAAGAACATTGCCAGGCCAATGCTCAGCACAGAAAACCCCCGTGAGCAGCCCTAGGCTGGCCGTGGGCAGGCTGGGGGCAAACAGCATGGCTGGGGCTCTGCAAGGGCCCTGGGGGAGATGGGAAGGAGCAGCAGAGCAGGGGCTGATCCATCCCCAGTGTGCTGCACAGCCCAGGGCAGCGTCCCAGAGCGTCCTGATGGAGCTGCCAACAACATCCCCCCTCTGCAGCCCTGGCCTCTCCCCCAGCTCACACAGGTGCCCCATCCTTGCAGGCACACACACAGCAGCACTGGCTCAGCAGCCCCTGTTTGCATTGCACACAGCAGGGGGAGCACCCCCATGGTGTTGGTGTGGGGACATGAACCTGAGGGAGCACAAATGCCATCAGCCCTTGGGGCCAGCAAGGGCTGGGGCACACCAGGGAAACCACTCAGCTTTGTCCTGGCCTCTGCACTCAGCCAGAAAGTTTGTTCCCATCAGCTGGGAGTTTCCTGTCCCACTGCAGACGCTGTTGCTCAGAGCCAGGGCTGCCTGGCAGCCATTCCCAAACTGCCCTGAGCATTTCCTTGGCTTCACCTTTGATTTCTTTCCTCATCCGTGTTCCAGATTCCTTCTTGTTGCCCATTGCTGTCCCCTCCCCTGCAAACAGCCCATCTCTGTTTGCCCTTTCCTCTCTGGCCCCACTCCCCATTGCAGTTCCTGACTGGGCACCATGGGAACGTCCCTTGGGCAGCAGGATCATCCTACAAGTGCTGCAGGAATTGTCTGCAGGCTTCTGCAGTGCTTCCTTCTGCTCTCTTGCCAGAGGCACCCCAGACCAGGGGGGCACATCTGGGCTGCTGTGTCTGGCTCTGGGGCTCCCTGTTCTGGGCAGTGAGGAGGAGCTGCAGAGGCTCTGCAGGACTAACAGGATGGGCTTTGGGGCTGGCAGGAGAAGCTGAGGGACCTGGGCTGCTGGAGCTCCTGAAGAGGAGGCCCAGGGCTCCTCCTGCAACTGCTCCAAGGATCGTTTCAGAGAATCCCAGAATCAGCAAGGTTGGAAAAGACTTTGGAGATCATCAAGTCCAATCTGTGCCCTGACACTGCCGTGTCTCCTCTGAGCCTCCTCGAGGATAAACAACTTCAGCTCCCTCAGCCACTCCTCAAAGCTCTTGTGCTCCCTCCCCAGCATTGTTGCCTTTCTCTGGACACGCTCCAGCCCCTCCATGTCCTTCCTAAATTGGGGGCCCAGCACTGCAAACAGCACTCGAGGTGCTGCCCAAGCAGTGCCCAGCACAGGGGAAGAATCCCTGCCCTGCTCCTGCTGGCCACACCATTCCTGATCCAGGCCAGGAGCCATTGGCCTTCTTGGCCACCTGGGCACACTGCTGGCTCATGTCCAGCCTGCTGTCCATCACTTCCTGCAGGTCCCTTTCTGCCTGACTGCTCTCCAGCCCCTCTGTCCCCAGCCTGTAGTGCTGCAGGGGTTGTTGTGGCCAAAGTGCAGGACCCGGCACTTGGACTTGTTAAACCTCACCTTGTTGGATTTAGGCCCTGGATCCAGCCTGTCCAGGGCCCTGTGAAGAGCCCTCCTACCCTCCAGCAGATTCACACTCACACCCAGCTTGGTGTCATCTGCAAATTTGGTGGTTTTCTATTTTTTTCACACATTTGATAATCATTTCCCCAAAATCATTACAATATTTCCCCTCCCCTTAACCCATGTGTTCTTCTCTCCTGGAGGTCTCTGCTGGTCCCTGGTGGTTGTGGACCCCAATGTTGGGGCCTGGCTGAGCTGGCAGGACACTGAGGCTGCTGAACTTCCAGTTTCCCTTCTCACACAATGGGCACTGTGTGGTTTCCACAGGCCTGGGGTTGTGGAGAACGAGCTCCAGGTGTCAGCTCAGCTGGTGGAGACAATTTATCGTCTGGTAACATGAAGTCACAGAGTGGGTTATGACATCACAGAGTGGGTTATGTGAGGTCACTGAGCAGCTATGTCATCATAGGCCATCTCTGTGACTTCAGAGATCCAGCTGTGACATCACAGGGCAGACTATGACATCACCGACTCTGGTGTGACAGTCGAGACCAGCTGTGTGACATTGGAGAATGGGCTGTGACATCACAGAACAGGCTGCGACATCACAGAGGGTCTGTGTGACATCCCAGCAGGGCTGTGTGAGGTCACTGTGTTGGTCACTCTGCCCCAGCTCCCCCTCACAGTTTTTCCCAACAACTCCAATGCTGTTCATGCCCAGCGTGGTCCCTGTCCCCCGGGACCCCCTGGCCCACCTGGAGCCACAGCCTCCACCAAAGGATGTTCCACAGGATCCACCTCAGAGACTGACATGGGGACAAGGGGCCAGGGCTGTGTGACCAGGACATCAAGGACGGGGATTATCCAGGTCACCGTGGCCTGGTTTGGGTTGCCCAGGGCAGGAAAGATGTCTGGCAGATGGAGTAGGGTCTGGGAAGGGCCTCCAAGGTGGTACTGGAGCCCTTGGGCTGTGAGCAGAGGCTGAGGGAGCTGGGCTGGTCCAGCCTGGAGCAGGGAAGGCTGAGGGGCTCCTCATCCCAGCCTGGCAGTGCCAGCGAGGAGGGGATGGAGAACACAGAGCCAGGCTCTTCACAGGGAGCCTGGTGGGAGACAAAAGCCAATGGGTGGAAGGGGAAAGAGGGGAGATCAGCCAGGGCATGAGCAGATGAAATGAGTCAGGCTGGTTTCAGCATTTCCTCAACACCAAGAGCAGCCTGACCTCCCTTCTCCATCCACCACTGACAGCTTTGCAAATCAGGAATTGTTGGAGCCGTTTTCCCCACACTCCAGAAGGAGCATCCTGATACAAGAACTTAATTGTGTTTATACCCATCACAAAACGCCGTTTGTCTGAAATTAATTTTAGTATGGAAATCACTTGTGGATATTGAACATCAGATGCTGCTGGGACATTGCACATAGCTCAGGGAAGAGCGTGATTGTTATTAAATTGTTTCCTGTTCAACTATGGTCTGTTGGCCATGAAGGGAAACTTTCTGTGCCTCTGAGTCTCACCAGTTCCTGATCCGCAAAGGACACAAACCTGATGAGTTGTGGTTCCCACTCCAGTGGCTGAACTTGCACCTCCCTCCATCCCCAGAGCAGAGCTCCCTTGTCCCTGAGAGTCCCTGGCAATGCATGGATGAAGGAAACAGGACAGGCTGGGGGATCAGGGGCAGGGCACAGCCAGGGATTTGGGGTGGCTGTGAGCCCAGGGCAGGACCCGGCCCTTGGCCTTGGTGAACCTCGGCCAATTGTTCTGGGCCCATGGCTCCAGCCTGGCCAGATCCCTCTACAGAGCTTCCTGCCCTCCAGCACAGCCACACTGCCACCTAGCTTGGGCTCACCTGGGAACTGACTGAGGGTGCCCTCGATGGCCTCATCCAGATCAGCAATAAAGAGATTGAACTGACCTGGCCCCAATCCTGAGCCATGGGGACACCCCTGGATGTGACTCCATTCCTCAGCTGCTCTGAGTGCCAGGGGTTGGGTGAGGGAAATGGCGGGGTGGGGGTAGGGACAAAGTGTGATTGACTGTCAGCCATGAAGGGTCTTGATTTTCATATCGGCTCAGACTGCATTAGGAGGTGCTGGGGATCAATATCAACTGGGGATTGCTGATATCAATCTATAAAGAAGAAAATAAAACAGGACAAAACAGTTCTCTCTGCAGTGTTTTCAATATGGTGTATTCACTTTGAATAGACTTCTGAAATCTGTCTAATTAACCACAGAAGATCTGAAAACTTAGATTATTCCCATGGGATTTTCTTGTTTGGGGTGTTTTGAACAAATGTTTATGAGCATTTCTCACTTAACTCCTGAAGTCAAGAGGTACTGGGGACCAATATCAACTGGACATTGCTGATACCAATCTATAAACAAGAAAAGAAAACTGGACAAAACCAGTTCTCTCTGCTTAGTTTTCAATATACCATATTCATTTTAAATACACCTCTGAAATATGACTAAGTAACCACAGAACAATTGAAAACTTCAAATTTTCCCAGGTGGTTTTCTTGTTTAAATGTTTTAAACAAATGTTTAATAGCCCATTTCACTGAATTTCTCAACTGAGTAGCTCAGGAAAGAGAAGGCCTCTGGAGGAGTAAAATTCATCAGCAACCTCCAAGCGGCTGAGGATCCATCCACATCAGAGCAGCAATGAACAGAAATGGGCACAGCTTTGTGGCTGCCCCACCTTTGGCATGGGCCCTGGGCCTGCGGCAGGAGCAGCTCTTGAGGGCCCCAAGGCCGGGGCTCTTGTGCTGCCCTGGGCAGATGGGATAGCAGCAGGGGCTGCAGAGCTCTCAGCACCGCAGCCCGAGGGGAGCAGGGCAGCCAGGGAGCCTCCTTTGGCCTTGGCCAAGCACCTTCCCCCATGGCTGGGGCTGAGTCCTGTAGCAGCTGCAGCTGCTGCTGTGCTCTTGCCAGGGGCTGGGGCCGTGGGGCAATGCCCAGAGCATTTGTCACAGCCAGCCTCTGTGCCCAGCCCTTGGCAGCCCTGGCTGCTGAGCCCAGCTTTGGCCTGGGCTGAGTTTGTCTGTGGCCCAAATCCATTCTCCTGTGGGGCTCAGGGCCTGTTCCCAGCCATGGCCAGCCCTGGCCAGTCTCTCTTCTGGCCCAGAGGCTGCCAGAGCCCGGGGCAGGGCTGTCTGTGCAGCCCCACAGGTTCCAGGGGCTCTGCAGGAGCTGGCAGAGGCTGCCCAGCAGGGAGGCCATGGGGCACAGAGCCCCAAGGCTGCTGTAGGCACCACGGCGCAGGGGCTGTTCCCAGCCGCAATGCTCCTGGCCTGGGCTGGGCCTGCACAGGGGCTGGGCCACCATGGCTGGGCCAGCACAGGGCCACAAAGGGGCCACGCAGCCGCTGCCGGAGCTGACAGCAAGGCCAGGCACACACAGGGAATTGCTGAGCATGGCCTGCGCTGGCCAGGCCTGACTGTGCCAAAGGCAGAGCTCAGCTGCCCTTGGGGGCTGCAGGAACAGTCCAGAGCCCAAAGAGCCTCCATGGCTGTGCTGGAGACCAAGGCTGCAGGAGGGAAATGCAGGGTTGCTGTGGGATGGGGAGGGCATTGAATTCCAGCACACAGCTCAGCTCTCTGATGATCCCGACACCATGCTGGGCCCTGTTTCAGACTGGAGCAGAGCAGATGATGATGGGTCAAGAGCCCTGCAGGGCCATCAGGGACCTGCAACTTACAAGGTGCTCTGTTCTCCCTCAAGTGCTCTCTGAGAGATCCAATCCCAGCTGGGCATCTCAGGGCACAAGTGGCACTGGCTGTTCATGGGCACATAACTGATGTCAGCCTGGATAGGGGCACAGCTTTTATTACCTGTTAGTTTCATAAAATACAAGCAAATCTTTATTATCTGGGTCATTTAAGTACTGTTAAGAAATGGCACAGTTTTCCCATCTGGAACAGGAATTTCCTGGAGGTGTACAGATGGCAGGAGGAAAAATACTGATCTTGCCTTCTACTGGTGTGACCAATATTTTGTCTATTACTTCCTCTCCATTTTTCTTCAGGTGTTTTCAGCTCTTCTGTTGAAATGGCCATGTCTAAGCACATCTCTTCCTTTACAGCAGGTGGATCTATGTACTTCTACTGCTCTCTGTTTTCCTCCTCTAGATGCTCTCTGGTCATTCAAGTGCCTCTCAATGACTGGCTTCATGCTTTGAGCTGGATGAAATTGCTCAATATTTCTGAAGTTCAAATAAATATATAATAAATATCATCTTAATTGTGTTTTTATCTATCACAGAATTACCTTATGTCTTTGTCTAAAACTGTTCCTGTACAGAAATCTCTTGGGGATGGTGGACATGTCAGATACCGCTGGGACATCACAGAGAGCTGAGGAAAGAGCTGTGATGGTTATTAAACTGTTCAAATACTTAATTTGTGTTTGTTTGCAAGAAACCTTTCTGTGCCTCTGAGTGTCACCAGTCCCTGACACCAAAGGACACAAACCTGCTGAGTTGTGGTTCCCACTGCAGGGGCTGCCCTTGGACCTTGGCTCTGCACAGGAGAGCTCTTCATCTCCTTTCTCTCATTTCCTCCCCCTGGGCATGGAGGGAGCTCCTGACTTCAGCCTGTGACTCGTGTGTGCAAAGAGCAAATCTGGGCAGAATCAGGGCAGGAAGGGTTTGGGGGGACCTTGGGATCTGTGCTGGGCACAGAAGGTGTTTTCCATTGCTCTCAGGCTGTCTGCTGTAGAATGTGGATTTAATACCCAGCAAAGGAATGACTTTTGCATTTGATGGAGCTGTGGCTTGCCTTGGCTTTATTGGCTGACAAGAAATGAACATCCCTCTGTGTCTCAGGCAGCTCCTTCTCCAAGGAAAGCAGGTGGGAGCTGGAGCCAAGGAGCTGAAAGCTGCAGGTGCATCCTGGGCTGGAGGGAGCTCAGATTTGCACAAGGCTGCTCTGAGTGCCAGGGCTTGGATGGGGGAAATGGTGGGGTGGGGGTATGGACAGAGTCTGATTGATTGTCAGCCATGAAGGGTCTTGATTTTCATATCTATTCAAACTGAATGAGGAACTACTTGGATTCACTGTCAATAAGAGACTGCACAGACTGATTTGTGAACAGGAAATGTCCCAAACAGGACCTTAAAAATCTTTTCTCACTGTCTTTTTAAATATAAGGCATTCACTTAGAACACACTACTGAAATCTATCAAATTAACCACAAACATTTGAACACTTAAATCAAATCAACACTTAAATCAAACTCCAGAGGCTTGGGTTCTTAAGGTGTTCTGAGTGTTAATGATCTTTGGGACACTGAATTCCTGCACTGAAGAGCTGAAGGCTGAACAAGCATCTGCATCAGGAAAATTCAACCGCAGCCTCCAAGGTGCTGAGGATGTCAGCAGCCCCCACTGAGGCCATCCCTGCCCAGAGACCGTGGGGGAATGGGCAGACAAGGAGAGCGTCCCTGGGGCTGGGGCAGCACAACTCAGAGGCACCAGCGGCTCCAGCTGGAAAATGGAGTGTGGAATGTGGCTGGGGAAGCCCTGCCTGGGCTGTGCCAAGCAGGACAGACAAGCCCTGCTCCCATCCACTAAAAAACAACTCTCTCAATGAGATATTTAAAAGAAATTACAATTGTTTGTGTACTCTGAGATGGACTCTCGTGAGAAATACCAACAAGATATTCTCAGGAGCTTAAAACAACAAATCAGCCTTTACTGACAACTTTAGAAAATCAGACAAGCTTTGCCAAAAGATTTATTATGACAGTGTAGTGGTTTTTAGTTTGTTAATTTAAGATTTTTCTAACCTTGAGATTTTTTAATTAATTTATTGATGAGCGTTCTGGGTTTTAGTTTCAGTTAATTATTTATCAATTTACTTTTATTACTTTTTAAAACTCTTCTATGTCAAACTATGGCAGATATTTGATCAACAAAAAACACTTCTCAAAAGCATTGACTTGGCCCATTCAACTTCACACTCTAAGCCTGATTAACTTAATGTTAATCAAAATTTGCATGAGCACAGAAACAGAAGAAGAAGACATAGAATGAGAAAGACCAAAAAGATACTGAGAAGCACACAGACAGCTGCCACCTCCTGGATTCCAGCACTGTTCAAATGGAAATTCCAAGAGGAGGTGGGATCAAGATGTGTGCTTGCCTTGTCGTCAGCCTAAAATACCCCTTGATCTTGCTGGGCCCTTCCCCCAGGTGGGTCTTGGGGTCATTTGGTTCTTCAGGAGCTGGGCTGGGGCTGCAGAGGTGGCTGTGGAGCATTGCCTGTGCTGTGCCAGGGACTGGCAGACACTGCTGGGCTGGGATAGAGGCTCTGGGGGGATTGGGGTCACAGGGCAGGGCAGTGCTGGGGCTCCAGGGCAGGGCAAGGCTGGACCTGCCCCTTCCTCCCCCACACACTAAAAGTTTCAAGCCAAAAAATCTTCTCCAGTCTGCCACAGTAAGGCAATGTTGGACGTGAAATCCCTATTCTGGTCATGGGCACCTGGCCGAGAAGGACAGCTCTTTTCCATAGGAAGGAAAGCACAGAATCTTGCCAAGTGTTTTGCAAGATGAGAGGTGACCCTCATGAAACCACTGCCAGCCAGACTTTTCCTGGCAATATTCCTATGGGAACAATCCCTGGATATAAGGAAATTTGGAGGTGAAACTGCAATTCTGGCATACGTGCCTGGAGCAGCATGTCAGATCTTTTCCATAGGAAGGAAAGCACGGAGCACCACTGTTTCAATAGTGGATGAGACCCTCAACATGCCAAGGTCAGCCTGACCTCTTGGGCGGTCAAACCAGCCAGACCTGCACTGTATTCCTTTGTTTTTATGGGGCCCTGAAGTGCCACAATGGTGCCTTGGTTCTGTGGGGCTCCACACTGCCACAATGGCTCCTTGATTACAAGAAGATCTGAAATGTCACAATGGACCCCTTGTTTGATGGGATCCCACAGTGTCACAGTGGCTCCCAGGTTTCAAAATTGTCCCAATGATTCCATGAGGCCTTGCAGTGTCACAATGGTCTCCATGGTTCCCCAGGCCCCACAATGTCTCAGGACTCCTCTGTTCCATGAGCCCTGCAATGTCACAATGGAGCTTTAGACCCTGGAGTTTTGCAGTGTCACAATGGTCTCATTTTGGTTCCACAGTCTCACAATGGTCCATTGATGACAGGAGGTCCTGCAATGTCACAATAGACCTTTGGCTCCATGCAGCCGTGCAGTGTCACAAAGGCCTCTTGGTTTCACCAGGCCCCATAGTATCAAAATAGTCCTCTTGGTTTTGTGGTGACCCCCAGGGTCACAGTGGTCTCACTGGTTCCATGAGGCCTCACAGTGTCACAATGCTTTGCTTATGGATCCTCATAGTGTCACAATGATCTCCATGATTCCATGAGTCCCCTCAGTGTAACAATGATCTTCTTGGCTCCATGGTGCCCCACAGTGTCACAATGGCCCCTGGGTTCCATGAGGCTGTGAAGTGTCACAATGGCCTCTCCATGATTACATAAGGACTTGCAATGTCTCAATGAACCTTTGGATCCATGGGGTCTTGCTGTATCACAATGATCCCTACATTCCATGGAGCCACACAGAGTCAGCACGATCCCCTTGGATCCATGAGGACCAGCAATGTCACGGTGCTCTCCATGATTCCATGAGGCCCCACAGTGTCACAATGGTCCCTTGGTTCTATTTGCCCTGTGCTGCTGCATTCCCCCTTCCCCTTCTCAGGCCACCCTGCCAGCTGAGAAATGCTCCTTGGGTCTGGGCCTTGGCCAACAGCCCCTGGGCTCAGCTCCTCTGCAGCTCATCACAAACACTGTCTGCTCCAGGCACTGCCGCTGCCCAACCAGCTCCTGGTTCCTTAGCAGCAGCCCTGGGAAGTGTTTGTGTTCCCTCAGTGGCACAACATCCCTGTTCTCACACTGCCAAAGAAAGCTGTTGATGTCAAGTGTGGCCAGGATGAACCATTGCTGGGACTGAAGCCCCTCTCTTGGGGCCCTGCAAACAGCGCTCCAAAAGGAGCCCTTGGAGCTCTCCTGGGCCAGCGACTCCCTCTGAGTGGGGCCTCTCCCAGCTGGGAACTCTCCCGTTTGCTGCACTCAGGGGTCCTGAACAACCACAGAGCCTGGGCTGCTTCCCCCACTCCTCCAGGCTCAATCCTTGACCCACTGGAGAGATGCCAAAGGATCCCCAGTGAGCATTCTCTGCCCTCAGGGGAATTGCTCACAGGTGCCTTGCACTGACTCTTTGTGTCTGTGTGCACACAGGAGTGCCTGTGCTGGGGAAATGTGGCAGAAATGCTGCTCCCTGAGGGGTTTGAGTGCCTTTGATAGCTGAGCCACTCAGGCCTGTAAGGGTGAGTCACAAGCTGTAAGGTATGTTAAATGCTCCTAAGGGTTGTTCTTTTACTAAGTAATGAAGTTTAGTATAAGTTATAAGCTAAGCTGAATATTGTTAAGTGTTATTCAACTGTGAAATCATTAAGTCCTAGGTTATAAGTAAGGTTAAATACTGTCAAGTGCTGTTCTTTTGCTAAATGCTGAAGTCTAAGGTATCAGTCAAGATCTGTTAAGTTTGGGCTCTGTTTAGCTTTTTGGCTGTATTCCTTTTTTCCTTGCCCACACTGTCCTTTAGCCACACACACATGCATGCACACACACATGGACATTTCATGGTTCATTTCTGGTTTGATTGCCTGAATTTTGTTTGGTTTTGTAGTTGCTTTGTTTCCGTGGTGTGCCTGAAGTGTCCAGTCAGGAGCAGAGTGACTCTTGCCAAGGAACTCTGTGGTGCTGTCCCTTAATATTAAATCTGCTTTTTGATGATCCCTTGCTGGGGATATTTTCAGCACTCTCAGCCCCTCGTTGGTAACAGGGTGAAGGAGCCCTGGCCCAGGCTCTGGCCCTGGGGGACACGGGGACGCTGCTGGGGGGTCCCTGTCCCCCTGTGCCACTCCCAGGGCCCCGGCCCCCCGTCCCCATGTCAGGCTCTGGGGTCGGTCTTGTGGAACATCCTCTGAGGGAGGCTGCGGGGCCGGGGGAACCCGTGGGGACAGGGGACCCCGCTGTGCACAAGCAGGGTTGGACTGCTCTGGGGGGAGCTGTGAGAGGGGCTGGGGCAGAGCGACCTCCCCAGTGACCTCACACAGCCCCTGTGATATCACACAGCCTCCTGTGATGTCACACTGCTACCTGTGATGTCACACAACCACTCTGTTATGTCACACACAGTCTCCATATGATGGCATTCAGCTGCTGTGTGATGTCAGAGAGCAGCTTTGTGATGTCAGTCACCCTGTGATGTCACAGCCTTCTCTGTAACATCACACAGCTGCTCTGTGATATCATACTCCATGTCACAACCCACACTGTGATGTCACAGAGCCGCCTTCTATGATGTCACAGCTAGCTCTGTGATGTCACACCTCCCTCAGTGCTGTCATACAGCCCCTTGCTGACATCCCAGCTGCTCTGTTGCCCCATGACATAGTCCCAGAGGTGCTGCTGTGAGACAGCCCCCTCTGGGACATCCCACAGCCCCTGCCAGTGCTGAGCCCCTGTGAGCTCTGTCTGTGCCCTGCTGGTGTCCCTGAGGGGCCCTGGCAGTGCCCCAGCCCTGCTGGGCTGTGCACAGGAGCTGCTCCTGGCCAGAGCTGTCTCTCTGCAGGGCTGCCCTTGCCAGGAGCTGCCTCTGGGCCAGGAGCCTGGCCCAGCTCATCAGCACAGACACAGCACAGGGACTTTAATGACCCTCTGGGGCTTTGGTGCTCTTTGCATCAGACCCAGTCCCACAGAGTGTGCTCAAAGAACTTCTCAAGAGCTCAAAGTGAGACTGAAGCACTGAAGTTTCTTGTACTTTAAAGAGATCCCTTTGAGGGACAGGACTGAGAAAGTGTTCCCAGGTTCCAGGGAGAGCAGAACACTGGAGGCAGTGATGACAGCTGGGGACAAGCAAGGGAAACGTGTCTCTGTTCTGAGCACACCTGGATGTTTTTCAGGAATGCAAAGGGCCCAGGCCTGAGCCCCAGCCCCTGGCCAGGCAGATCCTGTCCCTCCCTCCTTGCTCAGGGCTCTTCCCGGGATGGGCACTGGCATGTGGGGATGTGAAATGGCAAAGGCAGGAGCATGGGGCGGCCCCTGCCAGGCTGCTGAGCAGGGACAAGGGGGCAATGAGGCCCCAGCCCTGCAAGGGTCACTTGTCCCCTCGTGGCCTCAGGCCCAGGCCCAGCAGCCATGGCCAAAGTGCTGCCCAAGTTGGCTCTGGCAGGGCTGTCTTGCAGCTGCTGCCCATCCCTGTGCCCTGTGCAGCCCAGGCTGTCCCACAGTGTCCCTGCCCTGCGCCTCTGTCCCTGCAGGCTGTCGGCATCCCCTGGCTGCCCCACCTGGCTGGGCCCTTCCTTTGCTGCCAGCTCTGCCTCCTGCCTGCCTCTGCCTGCCCACACAGAGCCTTGGGCTGCTCCAGGCTCCTGCTGGGGACGTGCTGCACCACAGCCCTGCCCTGTCAGGGAAATTCCTTTTTCCTGGTGCCAGTCTGGGCCTTCCCAGCTGCCCTTAGCATTAATTCTTCGTCTCTCTGGGTGTTTTCCATTATATCAAAAGGATCCACCATCCCTGAAGTTGCTCTTTAAACACTCTCATGGCTCTGCTCCACTGTCCTCTGTCTCCAACCCACTGAGCACAGAGCTCCATTGTCCCTATACAGTGCTCATGTGCCCAAGGCCTCCAAACCCCTCCTTGGGACACCTCTGGGCCCTCTCCAAGGTGTTTCCAAATGAAAACATTCAGCTCATAGTCTAAGAAAAGCACCAGAGGACAGGGCCAGCCTGACCTGTCTGTCCTGGCTACTTTTGTCTGGGAGCAATCCTTGGATATATGGAATTTGGGAGGCCAAATTCTAATTTTGGCCATGGTCCCTGGACAAGAAGGCTGGTTCTTTTCCAGAGGAATGAAGGAACAGAGACCCTCTGTTTCAGGGGCAGATGAGAAGTGACCACCAGAGGCCAAAGCCAGCCAGGGCTGGCAGGTTTTGTTTTGCAAGATACCCTTGCACAGAGGAAATTTTTTAGGGAGAGTACCAATTTTGGCAATGGGCATCTGAAAAGTGAGATAGTTCTTTTCCATAGCAAGGAAAGCACGAGCCCCAGTGCTCCAGGAGCTGATGAGAGGCAGCCCTTGACTTCCCAAGATCAGCCAGAGCTGTCATCACGTGGCCCCTGGGAGGCCAAGCCAGCCAGACCTGTTCCATGTTCCCTGGGTTCCATGGGGCCCCACAGTGTCCCAACGGTCCCTTGCTTCCAGGTGGCCCTTGGGGACGTGGTTTTGCGGTGATGATGGTGCTGCCAGGGTGCCGTGGCACTAGGTGAGCATCATGGTCTCTTCCCACCTCGATGACTCTGGGATTCCCTGCTGAGCGCTCTGTCACCAATCGTGTCCCACGTGTGCTGTTTAGGGCCAGCCCCAGCAGTGACTGTGGGTGCTGGGGAGATGCTCCAGGCGGGCCGGGGCAGCTGAGGCTGTGGGGCCATGTCCAGGCCGAGGCTGCCCGTGTGGCTCCCTGGGGCCCCGCGCAGGGAGTAGCCGCCATCGGCTGGCCCAGGCTGGGCAGGGCCATGGGCACTGCTCCTGCAGCTGCTGCGCCAGGCAGGCCCAGCAGAGCAGCGCCCACAGTGCCCGCCTGAGGCGGCCGGGCCGTTTGCTCAGGGCAGCGCTGCTGCCTGCGGGCCTGCGCTCCCAGCTGGCCAGCTGAGGCGCCGCCAGGGCTCTGCGGGGCAGGTCCCTGGCTCTGTGGCCCTGCCTTGGGCCCCTGCTGGCCCACGGAGCCTTTGCTGCACAGGGAGGGAAGTGAGGCACACAGGGACTCCGCTGCCTGCTCCCCAACCCAGACCTCCTGAGGGATGGGTAGTGGTAGCCCATCTGCCACAAGATCTGCCAGCCTTTGGGCCCTGCCTTCTCCTTTGGACAGTTCGTGGATGCTGACTTCATCCCAGTCACTGTCCTCCTCCTCCTACAGCAAGGGAGTGGGCCCGAAGCTGAAGATGCTGTTACCTTCACAGCAGTCCTGTGGCAGGTCTGTGCTGCTGCTTTCTTCCTCCGTGGAATCATCTCGGAGTTCTCTGAGCTCTGGTTCGCTGCAGTCTTCCCAGCTGGAGAGGTCTTGGGAGCTGCTGAACTCTCCTTGGGACAGCTCTGGCTCTGCCTCACCTTGGCAGTCTTGGGACAGCTCAGTCTGGCTGTGGGATTCCCAGTCTTCATCATTGCCAGCTGAGGTGCCCTCCTCACTCTCCTTCTCTGCCAGCACTGAGCTCTGCTCTGCCTCTTCCAGCTGCTCCCTGGGGGTTTGGACTCCCAGTGGACTGGGTGAGGGGCTGGAGGGCAGCAGGGGCTGTCTGGAGGAGCAACTGGGCTCTGTGTCCCTGCTGATGGCACCTCCTCCCTGGGGGCAGGAGAATGTGCCTGGTTCTCCTGGCTGTTCACACTTCCTTCCCCTCACTGGCTCAGCTTTGGCTCAGTCACCTCCTTTTCCATTGGGGGCAGCTCCTGGACTGTTGCCCTTTGTTGCCACTGGCGGGGCTGTTGCTGTGCCTGATCTCCCCACAGCACCCTCACAGCCACCTTCCACTGCTGCAACTCATGGGCACTCATTGCTCTGCATGGGGACGCTTCCTTGGCTGCCATTGCTGGCACCGACTGGGAGAATTCATAGCTTGTGGCCTCTTCCCTCAGGCCAAGCTCTCGGGCCCCAACATCTCCCCACTTGTTATCTCTCTCAGGTTTCTTCTCTTCCTCCTCCTCCTCAGTGTCTGACCGTGGCCACGCTGAGGCACCCACTGCCCCCACCAAGTGCCCGCTGAGGGCCTGGTCTTGCCCCCAGCTGGGCAGGGGGCTGGGTGACTGGAAGGAGTTGAGCTTTGTCTTGCTCTCTTCCATCTTGGAGCTCCTGTAGCACGGACAGATCCCGGGAGCTGCTTCCTTCCAAGAGAGCAGCTGTCACGGGACTGGGCACCCCAGGGCTCTGCGCCCCTTATATACACCCTCAGTCACGGTGGGGCTCTCTGATGTCACAATGGTCTCTGGGCACTACCATGTCCTACATCATCAAGGGCCCTGTGTGACAAAGGGCCACACCCAGCAACCCTTCAGCGGCTGAGCCCACTGGAAGCTGCATGGAGAAGCCCCTGGCCTTGGGCACTTGCAGCCCTTGCTGTGCCCAGGCCCTTCCCACAGTCCCACTGTGCACCCACTGTGTCATGGTCCTACTTGACAGCCTGACCTGCACCCTCAGAGCCCTGCCTTGGCAGAGTGGGCACGAGCCATTGGCCAGATGGACGCAGCCGGGCACTTGTGGGCAGTGGCTCCATGTGCAGCATCAGACTGAGTATGGGGGACTGTTGAGAGTTTTTTGCAGATTGAGGAGTTCTTGCTAGACAATGGCCATATTCAGCCGATGTACAATCCAGCCGGCTTGTACTAATGGACAATGGACACATCCACAAACAATGAATAATGGACATATTCAGAAATGGGGCCGGTACATCCTTGAAGAAGATACAAGAAGAAGAGTTGTTAAGACTCAGAAGGTTTGTCAGTGAGCTTGGGAAAGAAAGAAGAAAGTGAGCCATGGTTGGGCCAGATGACCACAGCAAGACACATGAAAAATTAGGTGATCCAAACAGCATTCTAATTTAGATGCGTGAGCAGCTAGGATTAACCAATCATGTATTAGCTAGAGACGCATGGACAGTAGAGATTTATTATAAATATAGTCTTTTTAGGGATAATAAATTTGGCTTCACTGGATCATATTGGTTATGGTGTGATGTCCCTGAACCTCCACACCGCACATTTCTAGTGAGAATGCAGGCAGGCCCAATGTCACAGCACTAAAGGGACTCAAGGTCGGCAATTTTGCTGATGTGCAGAGGATCGGAGCCAACGCTCGAGGAGTGGAGAAGCTGGTCGAAAGTATCCTCACTGTCCCAGGGAGAGGGAAAGGTTACTGGAGCTCCGGTCGTAGATGACTTGAATCTCACTCTGATCAAGGTGAGCGGCCGGGGAGGAGATGGGGTCTGAACATGAAAGGGAAGGTGTTCAGAAACTCCTCCAACATATCCTCTCTAAGAGAGAACAAAAGTATGATGCTTCCAATTTGAAGGGACTACTGCACTGGGATTGGGACCATAATCTCATAGCAGGAGCACAAGTTTCTTTTGAGATTTCGACATGGGAAGCTGTGGGGCGGATGTTGTGGGATAGCATTGCATCTGGCAGGAGTGAGGCAAAAGAGGGGTCTAAATATGCTATTTTGGGGAAAATTATCATAGAGGTGTTGCAAGCCTTAAAGGCAGAGAGGAAAGCTGCTGCTGTGGCTTGCGGAGCCCTTGCCTCCGAGCCAGAACAGCCTCAGACATTTCCATAACTTCAGTTCAGCAACTGTTTTCTACCACCTTAGATATTCCCTCACACAGCCCACAACCCCTCAGCTCAGCATCGAGCATTACACCGACTGCGCCTCCAGCTCAGAGCAGGAATAAGGAAGCTGCTGCCTCTTTGGGGGGGTTAGCCTGCAGACCAAAGGACAGTTGTATTTAGAGTTTAACAGCTGTTGACCACAGAAACGAAACATGCTGTAAGGGAAAAGGATAAGGAAGGAGATGTTATTATGAATAGTGCTTCTATTGAAGAGGATTTAAAATCTTTAGTGGACAATTTGCAAAAAATGGTAATTCAACAAAAGGATTCAGTTGTCTCCAAAAGAGACTATTCTTTTGAGAAAATGGACTTGTCAATGACAGTGGGTTCAGACAGACAACCAGGAAAGTGGTTACCACCCTCTCAGTTTGTCTCTGAGCCAGCGTTCTTACCGGTTAAATGAAATCCTCCTTGTCATGCTGTAAAGAATGTGGAATTAGAGTTGGAATGTGACCCTGAAATTGAAGCAGCTCATAAACAAAAGTGAAAGGGAGTTATTACAGAAGCTATTGTAGAAGGGACTTTTCTCTCCAATGATGTAGAGGCTTTTCCTGTAGTAACTAATGCTGCAAGTAGAGTTTGAGAACCTTTCAACTGGAAGATTTTAGAAAAATTGAGAGCTGCAATTTCACAATTAACTTGAAAATCCCAATGTGCACAGTCACTTCTGCAGTATATTTTTACAACTATCACATTAATTCCAGCTGATGTGCATACCCTAATAAGACTTAGAATGCCACCCCATCAGCAGGTGATGTTTCATAAAAGATGGGAGGAAAAGTGTGCTCAAGAAGCAGCAAGACCTAGAGTGCAGGGTGATCCTCTGTATGGTTTAACAGCACAACGGTTACTTGTCAAGTGACCCTGGGCTACTGCCCCTGCCCAGGCTAGGAGCATTGATCAAGTCTTACAGATGAGCCAACAACTAGCATATAATGCTATCCTTGCACTTCCAGATAAGTTACACCCCATGTCTTTTACACAAATTCACCAAAGAAGAATGAAGACTTTGATAAATTTTTAGACAAATTGCATGAAGCTATCTATAATCATTCTGATTTAAATTCAGACACAAAGATACAATTGGATGGACTTTGGGATCATTTCTCCATTCCAAATGGCTTTCCCTTCAGTCACAAGAGCCTTCCATCTCTTCCAAAAATTGCCTGCTGAAACTCTTTTTCTCCCATCCAAATCAGTTCACTACTCCAGCATAACCCTTGAAGCATGGACAGACAACTCTTCAACAAATTATAGTAGAAAAGAAGGGTATTTATTGCAGCCCTGGTCACATGTGAACTAGTTTCCAAAGACATGTGCAAGGAGTTGCAGACTCCTGCTCTCTATTTCTACAGAAAAGGTTTTACATTAGGTTTCTAAGGACCCATAATACATAATTATTACCTGCCTGCTTCACATTTTTATCAGCTGAATATATATTACAGCTGCGCAATTGTATTCCCTTAACTGGATTGGTGGGATTTTGAAATGAGGGAGTGGTTGTATGGGAGGAAGAAAGAAGTCTTCCTCATGGTGAACTCTCCTCCCATGGCCAGTTGGCAAGGCCTTTTGACCTGCTGCTCATGGTCCAAGCCTCTCCTAACTGTTCAATTATTCTTAAGGCAAGGTCTTTCTATGGTCTCTGCTTCTTCACAATTGCTTCCTCTATCCCTGTCACGCCTAGCTTTATGTTCCTAATATATTTGGTACTCTTTAACTAAGGCACATGATTTCTGCTAGCTGTATTACTAACTTAGCTTCTTACCTCATTTTAAAATCTTAACTAAAATATGCAATCTTCTACTATCCCAATTCTATTCCCAGCTGGGCCCTCGACCCATCTGCACTTTTCAATTGTCCTCATTACACTTTCAGCTAACCCCTTGACTCACCTCAGGCCCATCCCCGACTGCCTCTCTCCCAGCAGCTCAGAGCTGCATTGCACAGCGCTTGCTGTGCACCACAGAGCACAAAGCAGGCTGGCCTGGTGGGCCTGAATATTTCTGCCAAACACTCTGCATCTCACACCTTTGCTCTGGCTCAGTGCGGAACTGCAGGATTGCAAGTGATTCCTCCCAGAGCTGCGTGAGGCGCTGGCTCCTGCAGATGGGCCCTGCCAAGCTGTCCCTGCCTCACGCTGGCCTCGCTTCCCTGGCACAAGTGCCGGGCCTGAAGGAGCTGCCCTGTGCTCCAGCCTGCCGAGCAGCCCGGCTCCCTGCCCCGGTGCCCAGAGTGCTGCACACACTGCTGGCCTTTGCCAGGAGTTGCAGGGCAGCCGGCAGAAGAGGAGGAATCCTCAGCCAGCCCAGCGGCCCGTGGCTGCCCTTGGCCTTTCTCTGCTCCTGGGCACACTCCAGACGGCCAATGCCTCCAGGCTGGGCTGTGCCCAGCACGGCTGCGCTTCCCCTCGGCAGCAGCCAGCTGCCACCTGGGCTCTGAGAGCGGAGGATTCGCCCGCTCCCAGCAAGAGGCACCCAGGGCACGGCTGCTGCCTCTTGCAGCTCCAAGGGCCTCCTTCCAGCCTGCCTCTGCCGGGGCTCAGGCTGCTCTGGCCTCTGCCGAGGCTCTGCTGGGGCTCCAGCCCGGGCAAGGCTGGGCCCGCTCTCACCTCACAGGCGCTGACAGCTCTGCACCACAGGAGACCTTCCCGAGCACCCTCTCTGATCTTTCTGCTTTCTCACTTGAGCAAGGCTCTCCTCCAGCCAAAGAGATTATTGCATTTAGGGATCCAAATCCAAGTGGCAGGAGCCCAAATGCTCTCCAGTCACAGCTGAAGGCCTGCATCTGCACAGGGTGTTTGGGATGCCTCATTCTTCTTTTGGTTTTGCTTTCAAATGCCATTGCCCTTTCTGCCTCAAATAGAAGTACCAAAGCTGGCCAAAAACAGACCAGTGGTCCATATTCCAAAGGCAGTGTGGTCTGGAGAGGATGAATGAAGAACATCCTTCCCCACTTTCACACCATGCCAAAGACACTGTGTCACTTTCCACCTTTAAGAAACAACAGACAATTCAGAAGGAATTTTTGAGCTTATTCGCAGAGTGAGAAGGAAGGGAATCTTCAAGGTGAGGTGTGGTTTCAGAAACTTTATTCATTTCCAATCCTACTCTGCAGTCCTATTAGACAATCCTACTCTAACCCTAACCCTAAACCTATCCCAAATCCTAATCCTAATCCTAATCCTAATCCTAATCCTAATCCTAATCCTAATCCTAATCCTAATCCTAATCCTAATCCTAATCCTAATCCTAATCCTAATCCTAACCTACAATCCTACTCTAAACTGGTTGAGGAATAAATGGTCCTGATGGTATTGTCACGTTCTTGTCTCCCTCCTCTTCTTCACTGAAACAATCAGCGGCACCAGGCTGGACGCAGGCTCAGCAAATGTTACAAATGGATGCTGCCCAAAGGGAAAAAAAACAAATCAACAAAAAACAATGGACCATGACTTTCCAAGATCAGTGCTTCACAGGATTCCTCTGGCTCCTAGAAGGATACAGGAGGAGGACCAATGGGACCATCTACACCTCCAACTTTATGTGCAGGAATTAGCCATCACAGGCAAACCTGGTCCAGAATCCCACTCATCCATTTATCCAGTTGTCTTCATCTTGCTGAGATTTTTGCCTTGCCAGTGCTCTAGAAATTGTGCTTTCTTTGTCCTTGGAGTTTCAACTTTTCAGGAAACTCCAAAGCCTCACACTGGTCCCTCTCTTTGAAAGACAGGCACTGTGCTGATTTCCACAGGGAGACAGAGCAGTGTCTACCATTCCATGCCCTGCCCCTCGTGTGCTGGATGGCACCTTCCTTCCTAGCAGGGCCAGCCCAGTGTCACTGGGCCCTGCAGTTCCCTCTCTGCCACACAACCTGCCAGTAACCCTGGCACAGTTCCCGTCTGCTTGAGCGTGCCAGGCAGCAGATGGGGCTGGGCCAAGTCCCTCCCAGCTGTCCCTGTTTGCATGGCAGAAACCTCTGAGGGTGGGCTGGGGGGCACCAACCAGGGCCCCTCAGAGGCTCACAGTGAGCCCCCCACAGCCCCTCCTGCCCACAGCCAAATCTCTGACCCCTAGGCTGGGACTGGCTTCCTTGGGTTCCTTCACCACCATTTCATGTCTCTGAATCCTGCATTGCTCTACTTCAATTCTTTTGCCATTAGATAAAACTGAACACCCCACAAAATTACAAAAGAAGGTGACAGAAACAGCCAGAGGACCTCTCTGACTCAGGAAATGCAGAGGGAGCTGGAGTTATTCAGTTTTGTGAAGAACGGGCCCCAGGGAGACTTTATTGCCACTTTCCAAGATTTCAGAGTGGCTTTGAAGAAAGTGGGCGACACCTTTTTTAACAGGGCCAGACACAATAGGATGGGGGTGAATATTTTTAAACACAAATAGGATCTAATCAGAACTTGTTTACTTGGAGCATGGTGTGACCCTGGCACAGCTTGCCCCAAGAGCTTGTAGGAGCCCCATCCCTGCAACCATTCCAGCTCCGGTGGCAAAGGGCTCTGAGCAACCTGATCTCCATTTAAAGATGTCCCTGCTCATTGCAGGACACTTGCACCAGAGGACCTTTACAGGACCCTGCCAGCCCAGCCCAGTCTAGGATTCCTCACCATTTTCATTTGAAGAGCAGCAAGAGTGGAGGTGAGGAGGAAGGGGGCTCATCTGATGCCTTGGGCTTGAGTGGAGGAGGAGCCCATCCCTCAGAGCCTGTTTCACTTGCAGCCCCTTCACATTTTACCTGCAGGAGCTCCTTGGCAGACCAGCGCCGCGCCTCGTCTCTCTGCAGGCAGCAGCTCAGGAAGTCACGCAGGCAGGATGAAAATAGGTTGGGCTGCTTCAGCTTTTGTCTTCCTCCTGTGGCTATCAGGAGTTGGGGCTGGGGGAAAAGGAGACACCAGGCTCCACCTGCTTCTTTCCCATCTGTCACTGCTTTCCCAGATCCCATTGATTAAGCTCCACTCTGCAGTGGCAGTTTCTGCCCTGGCAGAGACCCGGAGATGACTTTTCTTTACCAACCAAAACCCCAAACCCCGATGCACCACAGCCTCTCCAACATCCCACAGATCTTGCCTTGGCAGCTGATTTCGTTGACTGACCTAGTTAGTGGGAACTACATCACCACAATCACATTTCCTTCCCTGAGGATTCATACCAACTTGAGAGGCTTTTTGGAAGAAGGACTTTGCTATACTAACTCTACTCTATCCAAGGGTTAGTATACGAAAAGTATTTCTGCAGTGCTTCTTGGTCCCTTAAGCACAGCTGCCATAAAACAAAATGAATCAAGCTTTTTGCTTTGTTCTTGAAAACAATGGGAATTGGAAGGAAAGAAAGGAAATGCACCAGGTATTCCTCAGGTAAGGAAACAAACATTGGGAATCTCATCTTCAACACAGACACATTAAGATGCATGCACAAATGTACTGGCATGAAAACACCTGCTTGGACATACAGGAGCCACCTGCAGCTCTGTCTCTCAGCAGTCTGAAAACTTCTGCTTTCCTTACATGGAAAAGAAAAACCATTCATGGTCAAATCAGAAGGAGAGGTTCCATCCCTACGGTCACCCTCTGCTCAATTGGCTACTCAAGTCAATGCATGAATGGTAGGCCCATCCCAGAAAGTGCCAGGAAACAAATGGGGGGTTCTGACAGGCTCTCCACATCACCAGGCTCTGGCTTGGTGACGGGCAGAATGTGGCTTGGGCTAGGAGAGAAACACGGTCACTGAGTGTTTCAGCAGCACTGCACAAGAAGCAGAAGAGACTCTGTGGCCTTTACACCCTCATGCCCAGGTTTCAGGCACGTTTCCCAGTGAGAAGAAACTGCACAGGGGGTTAAGTTCCTCCCTAAAAACCAGTGCCTTATCAACTTTCTTGTGTTTGGGCTTCTTTTCTTCATTTCTGGAAATGTAACACCACTTCTGAGAGGCTTGCCTTGTGGTTTTAGGGGCATCTTCGCAGCCAGATAAGTGGGAACAACTTGAAACCCAAAGCAAATGTTGCCTGAGAAGAGCTGGGGAGTGTTTGCCTGTGGTGAGGCTTGAGCTGTCTGTCAGTCCCCTTCCATGATGTGCAGAAACATCCAGCTGCTCCCCAGAACTCAGTCCCTCTGGGCACGCAGGCCTCTGGAAACACCTGACGATTCCAGCCTTTCTCCTGCTCAAGAGCATCTAACCTAAACTGAGCTCCAGTTTCTTCAGCAAGGCCAAGGATGCTCACTTCCATGCAGCTGACAGTGTCCATGGAGCTCAGCAGGTCTTTCTGATACTCCTCAGGCCAAGGAATTACAGTGTAGATTGGCAAGACATCGACTGATCATTATCCAGTGTGGTTCATGTGGAACCAAGCTCTAACACGCTGACAAGTCAGAAGGAGAGAGCTCATTCTGCTTTTGCAAGATGGTATTTAGAAACATAAGACACCGACTTGGAACTATTCAAACCTCAACTTGCAGAATCCATCTCAAATAGACAAAAATAACAATGGCAAGAGGCCTTGGAGTCTCCATAAAAATGCCCACCACTGTCATGATAACTCTGTGCTCGTGGCGCTGAAATAGATGGTGACCAAAGAGACTTTGCTATTATCCTCTTTAAGCCAAAGGAGAATTTCAAAGCCAGAAATGGCAATGCACTCCCCTTGTGTACAAATAATTGATGCGGCTATCTGTCCTTTTCCCACATCACCAGAGGTGACAAAGAGGGTTTTATCCTGACTCTCAGCTGAGCTCAGCCACTGGCCATGGTGGGGAGCTGGAGCCCTCCCTGTCATTAGAACTGTGCAGGCCAGGGATGGCCCTGCTCCTGAGGTAAAGAAACACAGCACCGGTGTCAACTGCCCACGTTGGATCCCTGCCCAGGCACCTGCCTGCGAGCTCATCAACTTGTTAAAGTACCAAGAAACAGCCAAGGGTTTGGCAAACAATTCTAACTACAGTCGGAGAAAAACACATCCTACACTTATCCAGGCCACCCACACACGTGACTGAACAATGTACAGATGACTTGAAAGCCTGAAAGTTTCAACGACCACAGGATTTGGAAAAGATGCTACAGAATGGAAGAGAAGAGCTGTGTTTAAAAAATGAAAAAGCAAGCAGAACTGCTTGGGCATTGCTTTGGTAGTAGGTTTTTTTCTCTTTTCCTTTTTTGTTTAGTTTTCTTTTTCCTTTTTGCCTATGTTTTCTATGAAATTTAAACTGGAAAGGTCTAACCTCTATTTCTCGGGATATTTATCGCATGTCTACCTTGTCCACTGAAAAATTCTTGTCCTTCAGAAACAGAGTTCCAACATTGTTCAAAAAACAAGTGGGAAATGTCAGGCATGGCTGGAGGCCAAAATGACAGGTTTCTGAACTGGTTAGGTTTCTGAACTGCCACTTCTCTTTCTGATACAACCAAAGCTACAGCAGATGCTGCTGTGCTGCAGGGGCATTTTTAGAAGGGGACCTTGGTGGAAGTGGTGCCAGCAGATGGCAATGGGATTTTGTCCTATGGCACATAGAACATGGGACAGGTGAGAAAGACAGTGGGATCAGTGAGTATTTGCACCTTACCAAGACAGGAGTTGCATTCCAGGAAGGAACTTCTCGTTCCACCATTTCGATGCCCACGATTCCCAAAGACCATATGTCCACTTTGGGGCCACATGGTTGACCTGTCACCACTTCAGGCGCCAGCCACCCAGCAGCGCCGGCCACGGAGCTCCGTCTGCCCTGCTCAGGGCTGAGCTGAGCAAAGAGGCCAAAGTCAGCTGTGGAGAAAACAACAAACCATGAAAGCCAGCTCCAATTTGGAAACCAAGCAACTGAATTCCCCACTCTCAGGCTAAGAATGTGCTGTTGGATCTCCTGGAGAACTGTCCATGCTCGATTTCCTTGGGGCTTTCCAAAAAAACCCAGGTTTCTTAACGCTGCTCACAGCAGTGGACTTCTTTCCCCTGAAGCTTTAGATTGTAGCTCCCTCTGTCTGGAAGGGACACACACAGAGCAAGGCCACTCTTGACTGCTTGTGGTTCCTTATACCTCTGTGCACGTTGCAACTGTGCCCTCAGCTCGCAGCAGGGGTCCCTGCACTGCCACCAGCACCATTTCTGGGGAGCTGGCAGTCACTCCAAGCAGCCCCACACCCACATCCCTGGAACGCTGCACCTGACCAAGAATATACTGACCCAGCTTGACAGAACCGTCAGTTCTGAGAAGGATGTTGCTGCTTTTCACATCTTGGTGGATGACATGGTTTGAATGAAGAAAATCCAGTCCTTGCAGGCACTGAGAGAGAAAACAGAAAGAGGAGGGCAAAAATGAGTGATGGGATTTCATCCCACAAGAAAGAAAACAAAGAACCTAAAAGATTCCCTCTCCAGGGGAATGGGGAGTAATGGCAGAACAGTCATGGCCACTGAGAGGAAGAGCTTGCTGCTCCAACACTTGCAGAGCAGGACCTTTCTGAGGAAAGGCACGTCAGCCTTTGAAAGAGCAACAGCACCTGCTGTTGTAGGCTGTCCCCTGCCAACCAGCCAGGACGACTCCTGCTGCAGTGGACCTGCTTTTTCCATGCAGAGGACAAAGGAGGGGTTTGGAAGGGAAAAGTCCCTCCCTCTGGTCTTTAGTGGATCACTTTTGGGTGGGAGGCTGCATGACAAAGATTTTCTTGCTGGCCTCAGCACAGGCTTGGATGTATCACACCAGTCACTTTGCGGAAGCAAAGAGCATTTTGGCTGCACTACTATCTTCTTCAGCTGAGGACTGTGAGAAAGGAGTCTTTTTTCTTTGCTGATCATTTCAAATCCTGCCACCAGCACCTTTGCTTTCACAGGCAAGGAATGCAGTGAAGACAGCCTCCAGGCAAACATTTAGAGAGGCAAGGTGGAGAACAGCAAATACAAATACAAGAGACAGAGCGAGAATACAACAGCAGGAGATAAGAGTGCTGGCACTGAGTACAGGGAGTGCAGGGGCACTGGCAGGCCTTTCCGTGTAGATGCTTTTACTTGCCCATAGAATAGCAGCAACACAGAAACAAAGCTTGGCACAGGAAATCACTCCAGCTCTGTGGCCCCTTTTCCCAGACGATGCTGCCCAAGCCCTTGGAAACACAGATGGGATTGCTGACCTCCCGACTGATGGCTGCCATCTCATCTTCCGACAGGTAGGTCTGGCTGATGACATTGCTCAGAGTGCCTCCATCCATGTACTGCATAATCAGGGACAGTTCCTCACCCACAAGGTAGCTGAAAGAAGGAAACAAGGGCGTGGAGATGAATGTACATGGCTAGGTTGCTGTTTGGAAAAGACGGGTTGACTCTTCAGATCCCTTTGAGACAAAGACAAAATAAAGGAATAGACATTCCCTCTTGTGCATTCCCTCTGTGCATTGTTTGCCATCTGTGCAGTCTCAAGGAGAAAGGCACAGCTGCGAAAAAGGAGATGTCTTAGATGGGCAGCAAGCAAAATGTGCAGTTTAGTAACAGCCCAGATAAAAAGCCTGTCACGCATGGTGTTTCTGGAAAAAAGCACCTAGTCTTCCTGGCATGCATAGCAATGAAAACCAGTGGCAACAATCCAAGGGAAATCCTTGTTAGTTTACCTGGACATAAGAAGACACTTGAAAAAAATCAAGCTCTAAAACAAAGTGGTGGCTGTGAATATAGAGATCATTGATTTAGTAAGACACAAATCATCCAGGTTTTTGAACAATTTTCAAATACCATGTGCCAGTGAAGACTCATGCAGACAAAATGCAATCTCTTCCCATCCACTGGAGATGAAAAGAGCAATAATAATTAGCCAATATTAAAGCTCTATTTTCTGCTAGTGACCAAAGTGGGATTTTACCTTGCATGTTTGCAATATGTAAACAAACATTCATGGGACAAAAGCACAACTCACCTGTCTAAACAGTTGACCAGGTTGGGATTTCTATTCACCTTCATGACCATGAGTTCGTTGACTTTTAATTCCTTCTTCCTCAGTCCTTGAAGCTGTATTTTCTTGATGGCCACCTAAAATGACATTGAAAATCAGTAATTTGAGAGGTTGGTGGCACGAGACCACAAGGCACATGGAGCGAGTGATTTTGCAATGACACAGCTGAGCTGTGCCAAACTGCCTTGTGATCAGGCACTGCAGTAAGTAGGAACTGACATTCCAACAGCCCATTTCTCTGCTCCCTTGGGAGCCAGTTACAGGACATGTGGGGGCACTGACATTTTGCCTTGACCACTTGGTAGCAGCGGTGTCTCAGTTATCACCCACAAACCTCTGACCACACTCTCTGCTGCGTCATTTGGGATTCAGAAGAAGTAATCCATGCCTTAATACTCTGTGGGTACATCTTGTGATATGGGCAGGGCTTAGGGCTTTCAGGGACGCCTTGCAGATCTCTCCCTATGTGCAGTTCCCAAGTGCAGCACTGCAGGTGGCTAAGGATCTGCCAGTAACTTTCAGATGGATTTGCTGGCAGCCAGAAATGAGAATTCAGGCCTCTGAAGCTGTAGCCCCAAAGAGCAGTGAGGTGCTCAAAGGCACCACCTCTGTTTTAGCAATGGAGAGCGAGTGAGCGCGTCCTTCTCTGGAAGGAACCGCTGCCCTCCGTGCCTTCCTTCCGGCAGCTGAGGAGGACAAAGTCCCAAATGTGTTTTGTGGGCTGGCACCAGTCTGTGCTTCTTGTGCCTTTTCAGCACAGCTCTGCCCAAAGCTCCAGCCACAACTCACACCAGAGGGGAAAGCCCTCAAGTGCAGCAGAGCCTGCAGGGGCTGTTGACATTTACCTCTCCTCCTGTGGCAGTATCGAGTGCTCTATAAACATCTCCAAAACTCCTAGAAACAAAACAGAAGCAGAGAAAGGAGAAGCCATTTAGATCTTGCAGTGAAAGCCAGCCCACACAGGAGATCTCTGCTGTAAATGCCTGCAGGACACTGGAAGCATGAAGATGTCTTTGACAATGCCTTCTGAGCACACCTAGAAATTCTGATCAGCACTGACAATCTAAGCCCAGTGCCTGAAAACATTTGCAGTTTGTCTGACTTCACACTTGATACCTATTCCACCAGGAAAACACCTGATGCATAGTTTTCTACCATTAACATTGCTTGGACTCACCCACTGCCAATATTTTCCAGTTCAATGTATTTTAGAATAGGACTTTCCATCTTCACCATTCTCCCTGAGGGAAACAAAATGCAAGATGTTCGCTTTAAAGCAGAGATCACACCTTCTAGGAGATACAAAAGGCAGCCCCACTGTCTGGAGCTCTGAGCCTCCCTTGGTGGACAGCTGGCTAACAACAACAGGAACAGCAACTGGAACACCAAGAAAAGAACAGCAGGCCCACAGCAAAAGTGGCTGTCACAGAGACTGATTTCCAGCATCCTTTGAAGGGAGAAACCTCTTGACAGCAGACACACAGGGAAGCACAGGGAGATACATTCACAGGAGACTGAGACCAGAAGAGAATACCTACCTAGGCAAGTAAGTTTGTCATCTAGAAACATTAAGGAGAGCTGGAACTAACAGTGCCTTTGTTTTCTTGGGAATAAACACTGTGAGATTTAGAAAAGGTTTCCTACTTGCTAAGATTAAATGCACCTGGACATGTAGAATCAATTCCTCTGAACAGATGTCAAGTCCAGAACAGGAGGAATATTGCCAAGTGTTCCCATCTTTTCCACCTTGCAGCAGTTTGCCAGAAGAATGCCTCTGCATTTGTAAACCAGAGCAGCTCATGCTAGAACCGATCCCCACGGGGCTTTCAACATCAGGACCCTCACCCTTTATGAGCAGGCTGAGCTCACAGACGCCCTTGCCCGTGCTCCACGTGAAGAACCGCGCCGCTTCTCTTCACCCTGACAGCGCGGATCAGTCGCTCCCATTGCACTCGCCCTCTCGGCACCCCACACGTCCCCATCTTCCCAACCCGGCAAGGCGGGCACGGGCACAGAGGACAGCAGTGCTCCTCAGGCGTCCCTGTGACACAGAGAGCTGCCCAGAGGAGATGCTGACCCTCTTGTGAGTCCAGGCCGTGCGAGGCAGAAGCCGGCCCAGAGAAGGGGCTGCTGCCTCAGGCAGCTGCGCACTGCAGCAGCGGGACCCTCCCAGCTCAGGAAGGCTCCAGCCTCTGCAGTCCCACCAGCTCTCAGGGGCAGGGCAGTGACCACAACAAGGCTGGCAAAGCCCAAGCATGAGCACTGACAGGCACTGATGGGAAGAAGCCAGAGTGAGCCTGAGCCCCAGACAAGCTGTTGCCCCCATTCAGGACACAACAGGATGGGCTTTGAGATCAGCTACGCCGAGGCACAGATCAGTGCCCTTTTTGTCCCAGCTGGTGATGGTTGACACAGAATCCACTGGGCTGTGTTCTCAACCCTACCAGATCTTATCTGAGAGCACAGCACTGGCAGCCGTTAAGGGCAAGAAGCAGATTCATTGGGTTGTGCTGCAGAATCACAAAGGGCTTCATGTGTTTTCCTAGAGACTGATCTCAGCAGGGCTTCTGCCAGTGGCTGGGACTCAAGCAGTCACAGCCTTCTGCTGATCCAGGAACAATCCCTGCTTCTGCCTTCGGGAGAGAGAAGGGAAGCCCAGGCAAACTCCAGCCAGTCTAAGCTGCCCTCAGAGGCAGCAGGAACACCCAGAGCTCTCTCTTGCTTCCTCGGAGCACTGCCAGCACTTCTGTGACACTAAACTGAGCAGAACCCTTGGTACAGCTGTGCTGACGTGTGCACACAACTCGCTGTCCCTCAGATAAGAAAGATACCAGACGTACTCTGCTGCTCCAGGGAGTCACCCGCCGTCTCCTGTTGCTGAGCAGCAGCTGGGTCAGCACGGGAGGTGAACCAAGGGCTCAGGCTCCACTTCTTCAGCTGGGGAGCAAAGGCTCCTTGGGATGGCACTGCTGCTTCTGCAGCAGCTTCAGTGTCAGAGTCAATGTAGATCTGAGACAAGAAATGAGTTGATGTCAGGAAGGTGTGGCAGAGATTGCCCTGAAATGCAAGAGAGATTGCCATTTGAAATGCAAGCCCTTAGGAAGCTGCTGTCAGCGACATGCAGAGCTCTTCAACTGGATTGCTTTGGATGTCCACTTGTGAAACCAAATGGTCAAAAGCAAAGGCTGGTTTGACTCGAGTTCATAGCCAGTTTCGTGTTCTGAAGGATGACTGCAGCAACGACCGCTCCAGTTCCTCCCAAAGACTCCTTTCCCCCTCCTAGGTCTGCAGATACATTTGCAGCTCCTCATTCTAATGTTCTACCTCCTGCCATGAAATTCTCTTTTTCTGCACCTTCCTCGGGACGTGCTTATCCTGCAGCATCTCTGGATGGGTCAGTTCCTGGGCCTCATGCCAGCCTCAGGGCTCTTGGCTGCCCGTCATTTGCTGGAACTCTCTGCAGGCTGCCAGGTAGGATGGCGACACTTCCACCTCAAGTCAAACAGAACAAAGCAGTCAGAGACTACAGCTTGTGCCCGTCAGCCAGGAGTCATCGACTGGGAAGAAAGTAAAGGACAGGAGCAGATTTGCAAGGGATACAGACAGCTTGTAGCTCGTATTCCAAATCTATGTGAGTGACCATGTTCACCTGCAAAAACACCTCAAGAAACAAGGCCACCTGGAAGAAACCAGCAGGAGTTCATTCGCATGACTGCTGGCTAAATGGCCAAAGGAGTAATGCCACTGTCTAGAGCATCAGCTGAGATCCAGCAGAGCAGGAAGTGTCCCTGAGAGCAGCTCTGACAGAGGCCTCATCAGGATGGCACTCAGAGGCATCACCCACCCCCTGCTGCTGCTCTGCAATGGAAAGGCAGGGCAGGCAGAAACCACCCCTTGGGTGACTGCAGTGCCTAGTGCTATTTCACTCACTTTCCTAGAGCCTTTTGCTCCTGAAGGAGGTGATTCATTTTCTCTTTGATGATTTTAATTTTTTCATCTAGCCTCTTCTTCCTTGTCTTTATCCTAGTCTCAGTTTCTTGCAGCTGTGCCTCCATCTGTTCGTCAATTTTCTGCAAACAACAATGGAAAGGACTCTCTTTCATGAGTGGAGTGGCTGCCATTCCTTCATTCACCTGTTTTTGTTGATTGCCCCTCTGCATAGGGAGATTCTTCTCCTCTTGGATGTCTTCATTCCTCCTCTTCACTGCCATGATGGCACTCTGAGCTTCAGGCAGCTCTGCTTGTGGCTCTGCCTTGATGTTCTGTGCACACAAAAGCAGAGCAAGTGACTGAGAGCTGCCATCAAGCTCAGCTTTTCCCTCTTTTAGCCTCAAAATCAAATTTATTCAGCCCCTTTTTCTGCTTCTTTTCCACTCAGCTCTGTTTCCAATGTAACCTTCCTGTCCTGGTGCTGATCTCTGCAGATTCCAAGGCTCTGTGCTTCCAGTGCCTGTGGGACCCCTGGCCTCCTCAGTCCCAGGAGCTCTGGTTTATGCCCCTCTCCCTGCCCTTCCCTCTGTGCCCTGGCCAGTCAGGCTCACCTGGCCATTCTCCTGTGGCTCTTCCACCTGCTGCCTGAGCTGCTCTTCCTGCTCTCGGGCAGGGAACAGCTCTCCCTGAGTCTGGCATGGCAGCTCAGATGAGGCAGTGTGCTCCTGCTCTTTCTCTAGAAGCACCTGCACAGAAAGCAAGAGAAGATGGGTTTCAACTTCCCATACGCCCTTTGTGGGCCAAGACTCAAAGGCTGCTGGGCTCACACGTTCCCAAAGCACTGTGCTGCTGCTCTCCTGGGTCGTTCTTTGCCTGAGGGGAGGCAGAGATTCCACAGTGCCCCTGGCCCTACAATCAGGGGCCATCTGGGACTGAAGCTCCAACAGCCTCTCAGGCAGCTGACAGGGAAGGGGTGGCATTTCTCAAGGGTCTGGTGAGAGCCTCCCTCTGCTTCTGCCATGTCCTGTTTGTCTTTGAGTAGTGACTGACACCCCGCCCTGTCCCACAGCTCCATCCTGGCTCTGCAGGGGCTTCCTGGGTGAGCTCACTCCTTGTGAGAGACACTTCTGGAGTTCACCTTCTCTTCAGGCCGGCACCAGCATTCCTTCCTCCTGACATCCACACTCTCGTTAGAAAACCGGGTCATTCAGGAGATAAGGATGCATGCAAAGATCTCTGATGGAAGTCAGAGAACCCCTATGGCCACCTCAGTATATGGAGGACGACCAAGGTGTTTCTTCTCCCTCTTTTGTCAATGGAGAATTCTGACCAGCACTAACAGAGTTTCTCATAAGGCCCCATTAACGAATGCACGTACACAGCCCTGGGGATGCCAGCGAAGGAAACCATGTGTCATGTAATGCAAACCATGTGTCATGTATGAGCAAAGTCACCAGACCCCAGCTACAGCATGGGATAGTTCCACTCCCTCAGGACATGCAAAAATTTAAAGAATAAAAAGAAGGCTTCAGGGCACAAGAGGCTGGAGGAGGAAAACATGAGGCGAAAAAACAACCATCTCTGGAGGGGGAAACATCTCTGTCTGCTCAGGATCAGTCAATGGAACTTGTCTCTACTCCTCTCCTGAAGGGATTCCTTTAGGTGAGCTTTGCATCTTCCACTGGTTTGGAGCTGAGCCAGGAAGATTCAATAGACAGATAGATAAACAGATCTCACTTTTTTAATCTCTCTTTACTGTGCTGTGGCATTTACATTCTTTGAATACAGAGAGATATAGTTCCTCTCTCTCTCCTAGGTTTTTTTTAAAGCAAGGTAGTGAGAAACTTAGAGAAGAAAACAATTATCTCTACTGGCTGTTCTTGTTGTTTAGTACATGTAGAATGTGTTATAGTGATTGTTTACTGAAAGTGATTTGTTAAGTGGATTTTAGTGATAGTTGTTTAGCTTGATTAGCTAATTAGATAAAATCTGTGTTGTGACTGTCTGGAGACAGTCACGAGTTTCTCTTTTGTAGCTTTTTAGTATAGTATCTCTATAGTATAGTTTTAATATAGTACTAGTGTAATGTAGCATAGCCTAAGAAAGCATTTGTTTAACCTTCTAAATCATAGAGTCAAAGCACATTATTCCCCACGTGGAGGTCACCCTGAATCAATTCTGTCCCTTCTGTCACTACACACATCAGCACTCTGCAGCAGTGCCCCAATCAGCAGCCATCCTGAACTTGCTCTCCTGTTGCTTCAGTAACCCACACTCTTCGGGAATCTGGAGCATGTCGGTCCTTATGGAATGCAACCAAACCCAGAGCATTGCACTGGGAACTGCACTCTTTGTGCATCTGTGCTTGGGCAAGTTCTTCTCTTGGACTCGACCACACTGATGGTGCTGAAGTGGCTGGAATCAGAAATGCAGCCCTGCCCCTCCCAGCTCCTCTAATCTCTGAGCACCAGCTGGAATGCCAGGGCATTGATTTCCTGCTCAATTCCCAAACACAACACACACTGATTCCTTGGGCAGCCAAAAGACACAGGAGTCATTAATCTGAAAGTAATGTGTTTCTGTCAGTGCTGGAAAAGGGCAGGAAAGATTGAGTAAAAGCTCCCTTGCTCCCTGGAGACGGAGAAATTGCACAAGGCTTCTCCTTCTAGCAAACAAACAAATAAACAAAATATAAAAGTGTTACCTACTCCAGTGTCTAAAGCACTTGGATGCAGTGAAGGGATGTTTGCCAGGGAAACAACCCTTGTGCTGAGCATTGGCTCTATGGATCTAAAGCAGGGATGTATGGAAGTCTGCCTGAAGGTCCCTCAGGAGCCCCCATGGTCCAGGCTAAAGCTCCCTCAGCACCTCCTCCCTGGCCTTGTGCTGCACCCCTTGCCCAGCTCCCCTGTCCCTCTGTGCCCACGCTGCAGCCCCTCCATGACTTTCTGCTTCCCAGGGCCCACAGCTGCACACAGCACTCCAGCTGTGGCCGCAGCGCTGCCCAGCACAGGGCCACGCTCCCTGCCCTGCTCCTGCTGCCCCACTGCTGCTGGCACAGCCACCGTGCCCTTGGCCTTCTTGGCCCCCTGGCCCCACGCTGCCTCATCTTCAGCTGCTCACGGCCGCCAGCCCTGCGTCCTTTGGGCCCACGCAGCTCCCCAGCCACAGAGGTGCCCATTGCACTTCAGATACTGCAGGCATCATTGCAAGATGGCCTTCCTGTTCTATAACCACATCTTCTAAGTAGATATCATAAAGTTTGATAGGAATAGAATTCTAAGGGACTCTGACTAAATTAAAATGGTCTAATTCAACTGTACAGGAAATTGCTCCTATGTAAATATTCCACCCTTTCTGCTGTCAGCAAGCAAGGTTCTCTCTTCAAAACTAGGTTTGTAGTTCTTCAAAGCTCTGATGTAGAAATTTAAAATATCCATTTCGCACTTTGTTATTTTTCTTCAGGCATGAAAATGGATTTTCTTTCAGCCTTCCTAGCTGGCTCTCTACACTCTGTTGCTACTGGCCCAGCTCTCAGCTTGCTCTACAATTCTTAAACACCAGGAACATGAAATGTTCCTTTCTCACTCACCTCAGGATCTTCAGCACTGCTGAATACACGCTTCAGGTGACCTGTAGTGGGAAGGGAAAATGAACCAGATGCTGTCAGAAAACTGCCTGGGCTGCTGAATCCCACAGAACAAGTCAACCCAAACAGAGATGATTTCCCGTTTCACAACATCCCTCCAGCAGACACATTTCATTCACACAGCCAGCAAGGGATCAGGACAATATTCTTGCTTGTGCCTACACTTCAGCCTGTTTTGCCACTAAATGAATACAAATATGACCAAGAAAATGCAAATTGTTCTTTAACACTCAGTGCTCCTGTTCTACCAAAGACATAAAACAGCTTCTGAAATCCTCTCCTTGAGGTTCTTTTCTTTTTTTTAATCAGTTGCATGCACCGGTTCTCATTAACTTGCTTGAAACAGTTGCTCAGAAAAGCTTCCCTAAAATCCCCCTGAGCTGTGGCAGACACTCACTGCTTTGGAGTTTGCATTTCCTTGCAAAGGGAATCACTATTTTAGTACTTTGAAAAAGGTCAAGTTAGACAGTAAAATCCTTTCATGATAAAATTTAAAAAGAAATAAGCTTTCTCTGAATTCTGGGAACAACTGCAGAGTTTTTAGAAGGCCTTCCAAGAAGCTCTGCCAGTCTACAATCTCAAAGGTGTCTTGCTTGTCCCAGCAAACTGAGGAAATGGCAGACTCTGCTGCCACAGACTCTCCCCTGGAGGGAACAGAAGCCCTGCAGGTTCCCCTGCAAATGCTGCCCCTGTGGCTACAGACACCCCCTTTTTAGCTGAACGTCATGACAGGAGCTTTACCACACCACTGGCATCCTAATGCTCTTTCCCTTTCAAAATCAGAAACTCAGCCACCAGGAGGAAGACATACAAAAGCCAGGTTAGGATACACCCTAACCTAAGTAGAATGGAAAACTCTACTTACGTGCAAAGTGTATAACGTAATACGCGGAAAAACAAACACCATAAGCAGCAAAAGCTGCTGTGGCCAGATGGTGGATCATATTCCCAGAGCTGTGCCAGTCTTCTCCAACACTAGAAAAACAAATGGCGTCTCAGAGTGCAACTACCCACTGACCAATGCTCCAACCAGGAGGGTTCTCCTGATGTGAGCAAGGCTGCTCTGACACTCAGGCCTTCTGTGCACCAAGGCAACCTTCTGATGTCACCACAACGATGTGGCAACCATGCCGTGACATCACAAAGCAAAGTATGACAAAGAAAAGCATCACAAAGCATGTTAGTCTGTGAATTTATGCAAAGCAATAACCAACCTTCCGTACAGCAAACACAAAAGAGCCAGGGAAGTTCTTCTCTGTCACAAAGAAGCACAAATTCCCCTCATGGTTCAGGGGATCCAAGGGGAACTCCAAGAGTGCCTCAAGCACCTACAGCCTGTACCCCAGCTGAGCACTCAGATGGGACCCAAGCAAAGGAAACCAGACCAAGACAATGGCCCACAGCATTGCACATGTGAGAAATGACTCTCACTTTTAACATTTTAAGCTTTAGTAAACCTTAACAAAGGACTGAATAAGGAAAAATTGCAGCATTGGGAGTCTCTGTGACTAGCAGCCATGTTCTCATCTACAAAAAGGATGCTCTGCCTTTTATACCCTTATCCCCTCCAAAAGTTTTGTCAGTCAACTCTTTCTCTGCTGTCCAATGGTGGGGATTACTTTCTTGCATCCTGACTGGAGGTCAGGTGTTTTTACACCCTGCCTGCTGGTCACAAGCCAGCCCTCTCCAAATGCCCTGACTACCCAGGCTATTACAAGGGGGACTGGAAAGAGGACTATGGGAGGATATATTACAATACCATCACTGCACATTTGAACATCCACATAACATCTACTTCTTAATTGTCAGAGCCAACCATTGCATTACTTGTCCAGAACACACAGAACCGGGAGAGAGGCCACTGTTGGCATCACAGCTGAAATGTTTCCTAACAAATCTCCCCACATATTTGCTCCTTTATTGGACATGCCCAGGGCTCCGGTGCGGGTACATCTCTGCCTTTCTTCCCCTTTGGCAGCAGTCAAACTGACAGCATCTGCCCGTCAGCAGCAGCTGCTCCAAGCTGGGAACGCCGCTGGCCGTGCTGATTTCCAGAGGCTTCTGTGTGCCAGGGGAAGCCAAGGAGGGAGCGGGTTGAACGGTGCTGGCGCTGCTGCTGCTCTGTGCCAGAGAGCCCCGGCTGGGCAGGGCACGGTGCCCACTGCGCTGCGGGCTCCTTCTCCTGCCACAGCTGGGCACACCTGGCAACAAGGCATGACAACCTGTGGGCAAGCCAAGGGGTTGCTGGGGCTGCACTGCTCTGCACACACCCAGCACACCTGCAGCACAGAATTTTAACCCTCAAACAGGTAAACCAAAGGGAAACAGCTGGAAAATATTTCATTTCAACCATTCTTTATGCTTCAATAGAAATGACCAAAATGAACGTCACCGAGCAGGGCCCAATCCACACTGCCAGCTCAGTGTGAGAAAAGAGGCATTACTTTATTTCAGTGCTGGGTGCGTGAGGAATCACTTCCCTGAAACATGCACGCCCACGTGTTAGTATCCACGGAACTAAGACATTACTTTCATTACTTTTATTCATTACTTTGCTCAAACTCACAGGCTAAACATTCTCACAAAGTGTTTGACATGTTTAAATCACTTCCCCAAAATTACTGACATTTAGAGTAGGGGTCTCTTGAGGGTCTCTGGTGGCCATGTGGTGAATATCCTGTTCCTCAAATTCTCCTCCCGTGGCTAAGAGCCTTCTTCTGCTTGAATGCATTGCAGCTACCTCCTCAGCAGGCCCACTGTCTTTATTCTCAAGGCTAAGACATCCACTTGCACACAGTAACCACTGCTGTGAGGGAAGGTACGACTAAGCATTGCCTGTTAAAGCTTAACAAATTCACAATTTGTTGCAGGTCAACACTTCCCCAACGTCTCTCGTTCCTTCTCTGGGACTCAAACACAAGCATTTTGTGATCCCTGAGCCCAAGGCCGCCTCCAACCCTCCTGTCACCCAGCAGCCCTTCTCTCCTCACAAACAGCAGGGCCAGCAGTGCCTTCCCTCACTGGCTCAGTCACCAGCTGTGTCAGGAGTTCTCTGTCACACACTGCAGGACCATCCTGGACTGTTTGCTCTCCGCTGCACTCTGTTGCCAGCAGACATCCCCACCCTGCTCCATGCCCCTTGCAGAACCCTGCACCTGCTGTCCATGGGCACCTGGAAGGGGAGGCACTCACGGCAGAGATGCACCAGCTGCACTGGGCAGGAACCAAAACCCTCTGGGGCACAGCTGCTGGCCTGGGTCTGGCACAGCTCTGCACGCCCCATTCCTCATGGACTTTGGGCTGGAAATGCAATTGCACTTTCTGCCTCATGGAGAAACACCAGGGCTGCACAAACAACGGCCAGCAGGCCACATCCCAAAGGCACTGCAGCATGGAGCTGAGAAGGAAGATCCTTCCCCAGTTCCTAACCATACCAAAACCACCATCATTAGGACTTTTAATCTTCTGAATGTAGAGCTGATTCACAGGGTGACAAGGGAATCTTCCAATGGAGTTGAAGTTTGGTAGAGTTTTTATTCTGAGTCCTACTCAGACTGTTGATCTGAAAATTTATTTGAAAATATTTTTAAAAGGCTGCACAGTCATATGGTTTTGTTCTAATACCAAGATGGCTAAATGAAATGTACTGGCATTTTAATTGCATCCAAACTGATTAGTCTGTAAAAGCCTTCCTGCAGAATAGCCACTAAACAAGAAATGAAAATCTGTGGACTGTTGACTTTGCAAATTTCTACTAAATTTATCAGACAATGAGGCATTTTTAGGTAGATCAAAGAGCAAATTAATTCCTATGGATAACTTGATTTGGATAAACCTGTTGATTACAAATTAAAACTGCCAGCACATTCTAAGTGGAAATCTGAACACTCACTCCTATGAGCTCTGATGTATTAGATAGTCATTGTTTGCCATATTAACAAAAATTAACATTCTGGCTGTTTTTTTTTTTTTTTTTACTTACAACCAGCTCTTCAACACTCTTTGTAACATCAGAAAGAGAATTTGTAGCAATGTGAACCATGGGTTGGTGGGGCATTGCAGAAGGCTCCTATGCCAGCACTAAACGTTCACATTTACCATGGCATCACTTCTTGCCTTTAATTCCAAGCTACAGCTCAGTTCCTGCAGTATAGATGCACACTTGTAGTCTGTATTTGCAGCTGGTTCTTACCTTCCTGTCCATAAAAAAATCATGCTTGGATCTCAAATCAAAATAAAACGAGGAGAGAGTCAGGTTCTGGATAGGTATAGCAAAAACTAAGAGTTTTTTTGCAAATATGCTGGAAAGTTGTTTGTACATGCTGCAAAACCAGCAGATTAAAGACTTGCACTCTAGCTTGCAAGCTGAGCTTTGCCTGTTCTTTCTGGACTGATTTCTTGAGGCCAGACACTGAACCTAATCAGTAAGAAAATCCAAACCACAGGAGTAGTTTGAAGAATATTGTAAATTATTCTGTTATGATGCTTTTTGCCTAAAAGTTTTGGCCATCATCTGATTGGAGTAATTAGAGGAGATGGAAGCCATCATACTGTGCCTGTGCACACAATTCCTTCCCAGGAGTAATCCATGAAGCAACGCTGACAAATCCACACCAGCAGCTGCTGCCACACAGCCATGAAGCAGAGAATATGTATTTCTGCTACACTTGGACAGCTGAAGATGCCTCTGCTGAGCTAATTTTAGTGACTGCCCACCACAGATGAGACCTTGTGGTCAGTCTCCAACAAGTCAGGGCAGTTAATATTCTGCCTAGATGAAGTAAGTCTAGCAATACATAGACCATGGAGCCTGAGGAAAGCCAGCAGCTGTGGGAGATTTGTTTCCATATCTTTCTTTTTACTAATTTATTGCAGTCTATTATTTAAAGAATGGAAACTTTTGGCATATCATTGGCTGGAAGGTTGGTCAATCTTCCATTCATGACTCCTCTGAAAACATCACCCCATTGTTTTTATCAGTAGCTCTTCCATCATCATGGCTCACACAGCATTTCCTGCAGCTCTTGCTGGAGCCAGGGAAAGGCACCAGGAGAAGGGGGAGGAAGCTGTGTGCAGAGACTGTGTCAGCTGAAGAGAAATTTGTTCCTCTGATTTGGCTGAATGGCTGCAGGAACCTTGCTGGCACTGCTGGCGGGGTGGTCTTTTGCAGGGCTGGGCAGAGTTTGGGGCCCAGGATCCCTCCTCTCGGTGGGACACCAGGGTGAGCAGCCCCTGTCCCAGCCAGGAGCAGAGGCTCTGTGGCTGTGCCCCGGGCACAGGGACCTGCCACTGCCCTGAGCTCCTGCCGCGGCTCCTCTGGGGCAGCTCCTGCTCTGCAGTGATGATGGGCGCAGCTGGGGGTGGCTGCAATGGAGGGTGGCTTCCAGTGGGCTCTGCTGCTCTGCCACACTGGAGCCAGCAGAACTTCTGGAAGGAGTCTCCTCTTGTGAGCTGCTGGAGCTGGAGCTGGCACTGGCCACAGAGCCGCTGTGCTCATCCCTGACAGGACCAGAGCACAGCAGCCTCTGGGCCTCCTTGCTGCACGATGGCAGTGAGGAGGCCATGGACCAGAGGTTCAGTATGTATGACTCAGTTTCCTGATAAACTGTGCTAAGAAAACCCTGCATCCGTCCTGCCAGATCTAAGACACTCCAAGAAATCTGTTGGCACGTTGGGAACTCAGAATTGTTTGCATTTTGAACAATTTTCCTATGAGTGCTTTTGATTGTTTTTGTCATTTTGTGTTGATTCAGTTGATCCTTCAGAGAAGCTTTCCTAATAATATAAAACATGGTGAACTGTGGAGACCCTGGGGGGGCATTCCCTGGTCTAGGGAGACACAAGAAGCTTCCCCCAAAAAGCTGTTAGACCCCATTGGCTCCTTCCCCTGTTCCTGTGTCTGTTCCTGTGTTCCTGAGCCACACCTTCCCTATTCCCTGATCGGCCCCCTTATCTTTGTACTGCCCTGAGATCAGGGTCAGCCCCCAGGCCCCCGTGGAGACAAAGTGAGACCCTCTGTGTGTGGGTGCTGGGAGCTGAACATCTCCCTGCACAGCTGAATAAAACATCTGTGGAGATCATGCAAAGGTCCTTTTTGCTTCTCTACCCTGGACTGTGCTAGCAGCAATTCAGACTGCTACAGACTGCTACAGACTGCTGCAGTACTGGCACCAAGATTTTGGCAACTTGACCATAGGCACAGAGGGCGTGCAGGATGCTGCTCTATGGATTCCTTAACCAGCCATCTCTGGTGCTGGCATATTCCCTCCAGCTTCTGGTGCAGCCAGGGCCACCTTTGGTCCAGTAGATGACATTGTTATTTGAAAAATTCGGCCCACTCCTTGGGCAGGAGCCCATCCACAGGCTCTGGTCCTGCAGCCCCTGCTCAGCTGGGGACAGTGTTCCCTGTGGGGAAGATGGAGCAGCCATCACAGGGTCTGGGGGGCTGCTTTCAGCAAGGTGGCCAGGCTCTCTCCCTGCTGGACTCTAGCAATTGTTTGGGGGAGCTGATGGCAAATTGTATGTAGTCCTCTTCATCCTACTCAGAAAACCTGACAGCTTCTATCATTCTTCTGCAGAGTGGGCACACTGGATTTCTCTTTGCCCACTGCAGGATGCAGCCCAGGCAGAACTGGTGGTGACGGGGCAGAGAAAAATTTACGTCCTTCTTAGTGACCTAGCAGACGGGGCAGCTCCATTCTGTCCCCATGGCCATGTCTGTCTGTCCCAGCAGCAGGGAAGAGCTGAGGACCATGAGCTGCTCTCATCAGCAATCTTGCTTGGCCAGAGCCCAAGCTCCAGCCAGAGTGGTCCAGGCTCTGTCAGTGCCCAAACATAAGCAGAAAGGGATGTTGTATCACAATCCATTCCTTGGTGAAGGAGGTCCATAGCAGCCTCAAGAGCACCTCAGACACTCAACAGTTGAGGCAGTAACATATGGTCAGGACACAGATGGCAGTTCATGGCTGGGAGAGCATTCATAGACATATCCAAGGACAAATTTCCCAGGAACTCTCCACAGCTCTGGGATCTGCCCATAAGCTCTGTCAGAAGCTTCAGCAGAACAACCAAAGTCCTACAAAGCAGCTTCCAGACACTTTTCCTACCACCCTGCCTGAGTAGCCGGGTTGCTTGCTGCAAAACACTCTTTTTCTCCTCTTCCCCAATGCCCTGTGCACACTTGCAGACAAAATAAAAAGCTCCTGGCCCTCTGTGTGATGTGATAATACAGTTTTTATATTTCCATGCTGGGATGAAAGAAAGCTGTGCTGTGGGTCAGGAGAGGCCAGGACCCACTTGGCCTTCCTGCAGGCTGAGGTGGTCCAAGCAGACATCCTGCTGCTTTTTTGGGGAATGTGTGAGGGGGAGTGGAGGGGGTGACAGAGAGGCCGAGATCACAGAGTGGAAACTCAGCTCCAGAGTGGCAGTGCAGACTCTCCCTGCTGAATGCCTGCTGGGGCTGACAAAGAAGGAAAATGCCCCAATAACAGCCCGGTGGCACTGTGTCTCAGGGACAGGTACAGGGAGGTGACAACAAACAGCAGCATGGCCCGGTCTCACAGCTTCTAGGAAGCAGTGACAGAGGGGCTCATGTGCCAGAGATTTCAGAAAGGCTGTCTTCTCAAATGGCCACTCTGAAACCCCTCTCTTTGCCTCTTGGGTTTGTGAATGCTTTTGACAGCCACAGCATCCTGGGGCAACGCGTTCCACGATTTCATTAAGCGCTCCTTGAAAAGCACCTCCCATTGTTCAACTGAGCTGCCAGCCTGGTCATTTCAGAGGGTGCTGCCTTGGTGGAGAGAAAAATCAATCTTCTGCCTTTCAGGGAGCTGAAGGAGGAGGGACTCTTCACCATCAGACACCTGGCTGGGTCCCATTCAGAGGTCCTGCTTTGTAGACTTCGTGAGGTTTGCTTGGCAGTTACCAGCGAGGTGAGAACATTGTTCTGAATTGTCCCCCATACTTCATACACGGCGGGTAGAGTAGGTATGTGCTTGTTCATCTCCATGTGTGCTCAGAGTCTGCCTTCATTTCTGATTTTAGACCTGATATTTCTAATGTCTGTCAGCTGTCTGTAGGATCTGTGGGTACATGCAGCTGTATTTACTGGCAGGTCGGGTATCTGACACTCATCTTTGAGTGTGGAGCCTTTATAATGCAATGTGCAAATGCAGAAACTGAGACACTAATGACGTTATTTGCCAGAGTCCCAGTCTCTGCCCAAGCTGTGATTCAACACTGCAAATTATTCTGTAGACCTGAGCCTGTGTTTTCTGTTTCCTGGCTGAGTGCTTCAACTGCTGGTGTTGCTTTTTGAAAAGGAGCACCTGACTCTTTTATCTTTATCACTTGTCCCTTTATGATTTGAAAGCAGCCCTTGCTTTAATTTTCTAGTAAAAGGGCCTAAAATCAAAGCTGTGGACATTTTAGAAGGCTTAAGTAGAACACTGAATGAAACTTTTATTTTAGGCCTGCAGTGAGAAGTTCTGAGGCCAGAAATTGGTGGCAGAGTAAGTGCCTTTCTGTGCTTGTGCTCTCCTGCTCTTCTTGTAATTTTATGTTCCTCTGGACACGGTGGGATGTGTTGTCATTTCCTGGGACTTCTGTTGAAGACAACTGGTTTTCTTTTCAAGGTGATTCTTATGTTTCCCCTCATGGCTTCCCCAGGTGACCAACCTCTGTTCCAAGGTGTCCTGCTCTGCCATTGTCACTCTGGGAGAGCTCTCTGTGACCTTGAAGAAGGACATGGACTCTGAGGTGGATGAGGTTGCTCGGGTCCTTCTCCAGATGGTGTCCAGCTCCCCAGAATTTGTTCAGAAGGTAGGCAGTCAGACCCTGGGGATCATGGTGGAGAATGTGACTCCTGCACGAGCAATGATTGCTCTCATGGACATGGGAGTCAAGCAGGTTCTTCTTTTAGAAATTCTTCACCTTTGTGTGTGTGGGAGGGAGAAGGGATGAGAGAGAGAATGGGAATGGTTGGAGGGAAGGGTCCTGTATCCTGCATCTTCTGTGAACTCAGTGACTTAATTCTCCAACCAACCTCACTTCTTTCCTCTTGTCACCTATTTCTGCCCTCCTGCAGCCCATTAGTTCTCAGAATCACAGAAGTGTAGAATATGGGGAGTTGGATGGGCCCATCAGGACCATCGAGTCCAGCTCCTGGCCTTGCCCAGAACAGCCCAAGGGTCACACCAAGTGCCTGAGACTGTTGTCCAAATGTTTCTTCAATTCTGTCAGACTTGGTGCTGTGACCACTGCCCTGGAGAGCCCAATCACCCTCTGGGTGAAAAACCTTTTTTCCTGATGTCCAAACTAAAGCTCCTCTGACTCAGCTTCCTGCTGCTTCCTGGAGTTCTCCCAGCCTGTCAGATTTTCCTAGATGTGGTGACTGATGGGGAAGGGAAAGTGCCTGCAAAGGCCAAGGATAGAGCCTTGTGCTTTTGTGGGGAGAGGGACAATTGCAATTGCAGCTGTGAGCAGTGTTTTGTATTTCACAGTGCTAACCACTGAGGCCCTGGGAAAACCACGTCTCCTCATGATGCCACTAACTTGGGAAACGAAGAGCATCCTTGCCCTCATGGAGCACATGGGGGACAATCTGCTGGGTGTGGCACAGCCTGCACAGCAGGTGCAGCTCCTGCCAAAGGAGTCTTGTATGACTGTCATGGCCTTAGAGCTCTACTTTCTATTCAAAGTGATGTTTCATGTTAGCCTTGAGATGATAAATCACTTTACAGGCACCTTCACAGGCTGAATGCCATGGGACAGTTGGAGCAAATGCTGCCTTAAATGTTGGTGCTGGGCCTGATAGTTCCCAAGAGACACTCTCTAGAACAGGACAGCCTGGCTAAACTGCCTGCCACCCTTTCCTCAGCTTTGCAATAGGGTAAAACATGCAGATGGATCCATTGCCAAGCCCCACAGAAGAAACAGGCTGCATTGCTGGATATTCTGCAACTTCACAGCCCACCACGTGTTTTCCCTGCATTTGTTGTTTTCCAAAATTCTGCAGATTTCGGGATACATGGGTGAAAAGAGCCTCAGTCCTGCTGCAGGTCTCTGTGGTGTGCATCTGCCCCTGTTCTCTCCATTGCCCTTCCTACTCATGGCATGGGGGGCCTGAAGCAGCTCCAGATTGAGGACAAGGTGAAGGCAATCATGGCTCAGCCTCACACAGAGGTGAGGGGGGAGCTGGGCCAATCTCTGCTGGCAGGAAGGGTCTTGTGGCAGCCCAGAGAGGCTGTGCACATTGCCAGGGAACAGCTGTGCCCTGCACGTGCCCCTGCAATGAGCTGTGCTGCTGCCAGTGCCCCTGGAGCAGTGGGGCTGCTGAGCTGTGGGGCAGGCAGAGGAGCAGGAGGGTGCATGTGCAGCTGAGCCATTCCTGGGGAGCACAGGGCTCTGGGCTCCCTGCTGTCCCAGGGCAGCCCAGAGGCCAGGCTGGGCCTGTGCCAGCTCTGGGCAAGTGGCTCAGGGTTTGCCCTGGCCTGCCTCAGTGTCTGCCAGCAGGAGCATGTTTCCCTGTGCAGCTGTTTGGACATTTCCAGGAAATGTGTTCCAGGAAATACGGAGCTTCAGATGCTTTAGGTTTGCATGGTGGCCTCTGTTAAACTTTGTGTCTCCGCTTTGCAGATCTGACTGGTTACCGTCTTACCGAGAAGATTTCTCGGGACACTTTCCATGTTCCCTCACCCACAAAGTCCTCGCCTCCCATCCAGAAGAGCTCTCTTTCCTCCAAGCTCAGGAAGAAGCTGCCGCCTGTATGGAGAGTGTTTGAAGAATAGGATTGATGCGTTAGGCTTGATAGTTACAGATGTACATATGTTCTGATCTTTAGATGTAGTTTTGAACTAATGTGTTTTGATTCTGTCTTTAAGTTTTGATGACATGTTTTTAATTCTATATATTTCATTTTGATGATGAAAAAAAGTAAATAAATAAACAAAATTGAAAAAACCAAGAGGAGAAAGTGAGACCAGGACCTGCCAGCCTAGAGATTATGGGAGTGCAGCTCACTCGGTGTGCCAGTGTCTCACCACATCCTTTCCTCATTGGGCCTCTCCTCTTCCTCTTTGGCCATGTTTTCTTTGTGTCATTTGTGCTGCTCTTTGTTACTTAGCATTACAACAGAGTCACCTGTTGACCTGTTTGAGGGACAATGGATCCAAAAGATCCTGTCTAGTCAAAGTTTTCTACCTAGGTGTGTTCTGTGCTCACCAAAGGCCTGAGCAAAGAAACCAAGAGAAGTGTGCCCAAATCCCAAAGCTTTGCTCCTTTGCCATCTCCCACAGATCTGGCTCACAGGTGTCTTCAATCACAATTCCATAGGTAAGAAGTGGTCGTGTATTTCACCGGGAAAAGATGCACTGCTTTGGCAAAGTCACCTGTATGTATATTTACCCGGGACAGCACTCCATCTGTGTTTTTTGCCCCTTGTTTGCAGAAGGATGAGTGCACTGGGAGGCCAATAACAAGTGACAAGGGTTCCTCAGATCTGCACTGCAGCCTGGGTGCCATTCAGCCCAGAGCTAGGGGACCATTTGTTCCCATGGACCAGTGCTTGCCAGTGGAATGAATTCCTGCACAGCTGGAAGAAGCAATTCTGGATTCAGCTCCAGCTCTTGGTGGGCTGCATGATCATTGACAATGCTGCCCTTCCAGAAATTATTCTGCAGTTTCCTTTCATAGTCATTTGAAGCTTTGAAACTTCACATTTCAATTTGCTTTGCCTTAGGGAAAAACACTTCTGGGCCCAGTGCAAACTGTAACCTTTTGACAGCAAAGTCCTGGTGGTTGCCAGCTTCTGATGTTACACACTGTCACCTGGCTGCATGTGTTTGCTTGGCTCTGGGTCTAGTCCCGGCCTAGTAAAGCCCAGGCAGGGTGGCACGTTGCAGGGAAAATTGGTCCATGAGCTTATGGGGTTGCCATCAGCAGCAGGGTGAATGTGCCCTGTGGGGATTCCTCTGGAGACAAAATTAGGGACCTACCCCATGCCACAATATTCTCTTAGATCTTTCTAAAATATCCTAGGAAAGGCTGTGAAACTTCACATCTCCTTGCACACCCACTCTTTGAAGAGGGGCGTTTTTGTCCCTCCTCAAAGTCATTGCTCTTGCACATGAGAAACATGAACATCCACCAACAGGAATGATGCATGGTCCTGCTGCTGCTGCTGCTGCTGCAGAGCACTGGGCAGTGCAGACCTGGGTGTTACCAATATGAGCACTTAATTAGCACTTCATGCTCCTTCAAGCTGTTCAGATCTCAGGGCTCTTTGTTTCAAAGCAGACACTGCACCATCTCTAGGGAAGAACAGGAACTGGGAAACAGCCACTGCCAGCCTTGCAGGGGTGTGGGGGAAAACCTGAAGTGTCTGCATCGAAAGATGAATGGGAAGAGTGTAATTGCCAAAGCAAACGCTTCATTAGGATAGCAGGAGCAGTTCTTTACTGCATGTTTGCATGAAGATCATTTGAGATCTCCTTTTTGTATCTCATGCAGAAAAGGAGCTCTTAATAATACCACGCTACTTAAACCAGATTGGGATGCAGCTCTGTAGTGGTTCACAATGAAGCAGACTGCCTGCTGTGACACTGCCAGCCCTGCGGAGCCTGTGAGGGACCAGAGTGTATCCCATGCCTGTTTTGCCTCCAAGCAGAGCTTGGTTTTCCTTATTAGTGTGGAGTAAATACAAGAGTAATAAAATGGACAATTAAACTGGCCACTTTGGAGGATATGCTCATGCTTTCACACATCAGTCCTGTACCTCATGCTCCCAAGGCTTGTTACTCAGCATTAAATATTTTAACAAAAAAACCTCAGCTCTCATGTTACATCTGAATAAAACTGCACAAGATCATCAAGAATTCTGCTGTCAGGAACAAGACAAGAGCCTTCCGACACTCACTTGCAGCTGTCCTGGATTGCTGCAGCCCTTTGTGAAAAGCTGCAGCTGACAGAGTGTTTGGAGTTGGTTTGGGCCTGTATGAAAGATCTGTGGAGCAGTGTGCAGGGCTCTCCTGGCAGGAAACTGTTTGTCCAAGGCCAGGGACACGGTGCCGGCAGGAGCGGAGCGGCCCGGCTCCCAGCCCGAGAGTCTGTGAGCTTAGCCACGCCGGGGAGAAAAGGCAGCGAGGGGCTCCAGCCCAGCCGCTTCACTGCCCTGCCCGCTCCATGGAGCTCTGCCGTGGGAGAAAGCCGACGCCGGATGAGTCCCCGAGCTTCCATCAGCTGCTGGAACTGCTCCGTGACAGCTCCTGTTCTTCCGAGAGAGACCCCGGCACCTTCTTGTAACGCGTGTCATGGGGGGATTCTGTTTGATAATAAACTGTTGGGGGTTTTCCACTTTCATCTATCAGTAATAATTTCCTATTGCTGGAAATGGACTGTTGGAACACTTCAGAGGAAATGATTTATTGCACAATATCCTGTTTGAAGTTGTCTGAAACTGTGTGAGACAGATGGCTTCACACAGGAGCATCCCCAAGGCTGCTGAGGGGAAGGCACAGAGGAAGACAAACCCAGTATTTCTGAGGGAACTCCTTGACACCAAACCAACCTGAGTTGTCAAACAGCAGACCTGATGTTTCGAGACATGGGCCACAGGGGAAACCTTGCAGTGTGTTTGGTCCAGGCTGGTTTATGCTCGAGGCAAATGTGTTTCAGTGTGTTGGATAATACTCTTTTCTTGACCTAGAGATGGGGACACTGAGAGGTGTTTTAAAAACTTTTATTCAATTTTCAGTCTTATGAGAAGGGTGAGACAATACAGATGTTATAATTCACGCCATCACAATCAGAAGCCAACTATTTCCTAATTATAATACATTATAATTAGTTTTTTTGGTCTATCAGCCTTTTGCCATGCCACGTTGTGAATGCCTTAAAGCCAATTATTAAAACTGCCCCTCGTGGGTCTCACTACAATGCATCTTTCATAGCTCTGTTTTTCCAAAATCTTATTTGCAAGGCCATCTTTTGGAACTTTTTTTCACGTCCATTTCTCTCTCAACAATATCTGTCCTATTCCATGGCATTTTTAAGTTAGCATTTCTTGTCTCAAGGTTTATTTACAGATTCATACTCTGTTGGCATTCTACTAGGCCCTAAAAGCTTTCTAGATATCCATTTCCCACATCAGTGCACTTGGCTCCTTCTCTCCTCATTGTGCCTGGCAAGCCCAGGAGCCCAGAGCTCCTGCAGAACCCATCCCAGCACTCAGTGGGAGCAAACTTGTGTCCAGTCCTCACCTGGAGCTGTGGTGCCCAGCATTCCACCTCATTGCAATGAGGAACTGTTCCTGCTCTTTCAGAAGGAGCTAAGGAGGTTTGGCCTTCAGATCAATTGTCTGCAGGCTCCTGCAGTGCCTGGTACTGCTCCCTTGCCAGAGGCACCCCAGGCCAGGGGGACACATCTGGGCTGCTGTGTCTGCCTCTGGGGCTCCCTGTTCTGGGCAGTGAGGAGGAGCTGCAGAGGCTCTGCAGGACTGACAGGATGGGCTTTGGGGCTGGCAGGAGAAGCTGAGGGACCTGGGCTGCTGGAGCTCCTGAAGAGGAGGCCCAGGGCTCCTCCTGCAACTGCTCCAAGGGTGGTTTCAGAGAATCCCAGAATCAGCAAGGGTGGAACAGGCCATGGAGATCATCAAGTCCAACCTGTGCCCTGACACCACCTTGTCTCCCCTGAGCCTCCTCTCCTCCAGGATAAACAACCTCAGCTCTCTCAGCCACTCCTCAAAGCCCTTGTGCTCCAGGCCCCTCCCCAGCCTTGTTGCCCTTCTCTGGACACGCTCCAGCCCTTCCATGTCCTTCCTAAATTGGGGGCACCAGAACTACAAACAGCAATCGAGGTGCTGCCCAAGCAGTGCTGAGTGCAGGGGAAGAATCCCTGCCCTGCTCCTGCTGGCCACACCATTCCTGATCCAGGCCAGGAGCCATTGGCCTTCTTGGCCACCTGGGCACACTGCTGGCTCATGTCCAGCCTGCTGTCCATCAGTCCCTGCTGGTCTCTTTCTGCCTGGCTGCTCTCCAGCCCCTCTGGCACCTTGTTGAGGGAGGTGGGCAGGGAGGGAACAGGTCCAGATCCAGTCCTTCCTGAAATGTGGTTTTTGCTGGCACTGCCAGTTCCCAGATTTTGATATTTCCCTATTCTGGCACAGCCCAAGTGCAGCAACTTGCTGGCAAAGAAAGTCAAAACCAAGCAAAGACCTGGTACCTACAGCAACCCGATCTCATGTTTGGTGACACTGCCAGTACCCAGATCGGGAATGTTTCAGATGCCTGCACAGCCTAATTCCAGCAGTTTGCTGGCACAGGAAATTAGAATCTGGCAATTTCTCAGTGCCAGCAAAACCTGGCTGAAAAAAATGCAGCAATTTTCTGAAAAGAAAGCCAGAACCCAGCAGCTTCCCGGCCCTGCCACCAGCACCGCCCAGGTCTGGTGTTGTCTGGGCAAGTGCCCAGATCTGGAAATTTCCCAGTGCTGGCACATCCCAAGTCCAGCAATTTGCTGGCACAGAAAGCCAAAATCTGGCAATTTCCTGATGCCAATACAGGTGCCCAGACCTGGTGTTTGCTGCCACTGCCAGTGCCCAGATCTGGAAATTTCCCTATTCTGACACAGCCCAAGTGCAGCAATTTGCTGGCACAGAAATCCAAAACCTGTGGCAGCTTCCTGCTACTAGGTCTGGCACTGCCCCCACATCTTGTGTTTCATGTAACCAGAACCCAGATTTGGAAATTTCTCAGTGCCAGCAGAGCCCACATCTGGCAGATTTCTGTCGTTGGCAATGACACCACCCAGATTGGTCTTGGCTGGCAGTGCCAGTGCCCAGATCTGAAAACTTCCTGGTGCCGGCACAGCCCAAGTCCAGCGATTTGCTGGCACAGAAAGCCAAAATTTGGAAATCTGCAGGTTCTGGCACCAGCATCATCCAGCTCTGCTGTTTGCTGGGACCGCCAGTGCCCAGATTTGGAAATTTCCCGATGCCTTCACAGCCCAGGTCTAGCAATTTGGTTTTAGGTAGCTTAGGAAGCGAAGTTCCTTGGACTGTGGCTTTCCTTTTTCTTGGAACTGTTTAAACCTGTTCTGGACTGAAAGCCCAGACAAACACCGGCAGCTCACACCTGTGGCCCACCAAGCTCTGGGATGCTGCATTACAGCACCAGAGGGACTCAGGAGAGACCGAGTGAGCAAACTACAACCCACAAAAAGGACTTCCTGAATTTGCCATCTCTTCACCACTGTCAGAGGTTTGATTTAATATTATTCATTTTTCATGTTTGTGAATACTTTACTTGTTAAATAAACGGGTTTTTTTCACATTTCTCGAGGGAAGTCTTTTCCTGAACTAGTAGGGGGAGGGGCCATTTGAACTTGCTTTCTAGACGGACCCCTTTTGGAGATTTCCTCCCAAAATTTGCCCTAAGACAGCACAAACAGTCACAATGAAAATTTCACCAGTGGCATAATTTCCCGGAGGCAAATCTTGTGACAGAAGCTTGACCTTGTTCTCCATGAGAGATTCTTGGGAAGAGCAGACAGGTGTAGATTCCTGGAAAACTGAAACAGCTTTCCAGAAGTGAAATGAAAATAAAAGAAACAATCCAAGATCTTTTCCTCTATTTATTTCTATGTTCCCCTTTTCTATGTTGCATCCCAGTAATTCCAGATGCACAGCACCTCTAAGATCGGTGACTTAGTGATTTTTAGGCACTAAAATACCATGAGCCACACAGAATTTTCCTTCCCCTGTTTTTACAGGAAAGCAACACTGGAGATGTAAGTGCAGTGCACTGCTGGGCTCAGGTAGGAATCCTACCCCAAGGGAAGGTGGCCCGACAGTATTTGACGCTCAGCAAGGACAATGCACAGCACCAAGCAAGGGCATCGCTTTGCCAGAGTGCAGGAGTCAGGGCTCTGCATCTGGGCCCAGCACTGCAAAGTTCCCGTGTTTGGGCAGACGGAGGGGCTGTCCCCGGGGCGCGCGGGGCTCGAACGTGGGGCTCGTGGGGCGAGCGGGGAACGGACACGGGGACGAACGGCCCCGGTGCTTCAGTTGCAGCGGCGGCAGCAGTAGCGGCGGCAGCAGTAGCGGCGGCAGCAGCAGCGGCGGCAGAAAAGAGATATTTTGAATACTCTCTTTCTTTCTCTTCTCTCTTTTCTTTCTCTCTCTCTCCCTTTCCCGCTGTCGGGCACCCTTCTCCCGCGGTCCCTCGCCCGGCGTCCCTCTCCTCTCCCCGCCTCCCTCTCCCCGTGATGGGCCGGGCCATGCCCCCGGCCCGCCCCCGGCCCCGGGCGGGGCTGCCCCGTGCCCGGCCCCGGCCGTCCCGCCGCGATCTCGCCTCCGCCCGGCTCTGGCCGTGCTGGCGGTGGCGCTGCCGGGCGGGCATCAGGGCCTGGGGCGGGGGCGGCACCGCCGCCCTTCGGCTCCGCCTGGCCCGAGCCTGGCTCCCGACCCGACGCAGGCTCCAGTCCCGTCTCCGGCCCCGGCCCCGGCCCCGGCCCCGGCCCCGGCCCCGGCCCCGGCCCCGGCCCCGGCCCCGGCCCCGGCCTCGGCCCCGGTCCCGGCCGCGGCTCCTCCCGGGGCCCGTGGAGGACACAGGCGGCGCGGCCGCTCCCGCCGCCTCCGCTGCGGCTTCCCCGGCCCGAGCTCCGCCGCTCGGCAGCGCGGCCGCCGGCCCCGAGCCTCCCGTGCCGCGTTCCCGGGAGCGAACGCCTGGGCATGGCCCGCCCGGCGCGGGTGAGGGGCACTCGGGGGTCGTTGCTGGCCCCGGGCCGAGCGCTGACAGCCGCGTCCCGCCCGCAGGGACGGCGCAGGAGGCCCTGCTGGAGCGGTACCGGCTGGGATCGCTGCTGGGGCGCGGCGGCTTCGGCAGAGTCTTTGCAGCCACGCGGCTCTCGGACGGCGCCCCGGTGAGCGGCGGGGCCGGCGGCGGGCGCAGGAGGAGGGGATGGAGGAGGAGGGGATGGAGGAGGAGGAGGGCGGAGGATGCGGCTCGCAGTGCGGGCGGCGAGCTCACCCCGCTGCTGCCCTTGGCTTGCAGGTGGCCATCAAAAGGGTGCCACGGAACCGCGTCCGGCACTGGGGCGAGCTGGTGAGTGAGCGGGGCCAGCAGCCGGGGCTTCCGGCCAGGGATGAGCCGGGGCCCGGCACGGTGGGAGCCGTCAGGACGCCCCGAGGGAGAGCGGGCGTGGGGCCAGCGCAGGGCGCAGAGCATCCCGGGCTGGTTGAGGGCTTCCCCAGGCCTGGCACGGCATCAGCTCCACTGACGGCATCGTGCTCCTCCCGCAGCCCGACGGCACCAGCGCACCCCTGGAGGTCGTGCTGCTGGCCAAGGTGTCCACTGGCTTCCCCGGTGTGGTCCAGCTGCTGGAGTGGCTCGAGCTCCCCAACTGCATCGTGATGGTGCTGGAGCGGCCAGAGCAGTGTCAGGACCTGCAGCGTTTCATTCGGGCACGGCAGTTCCTGCCCGAGGAGGAGGCGCGGGAGCTGTTCCGCCAGGTGCTGGAGGCCGTGTGGCACTGCACCAGCTGCGGGGTCCTGCACCGGGACATCAAACCAGAGAACATCCTGGTTGACCTGGACACCGGGCAGGCCAAACTCATTGACTTTGGCTGTGGCACCTACCTGCAGGACACAGTCTACACTCACTTTGCAGGTGAGCCTACACAGGGCTGTGCTCCCGCTGCTGACATCTCATGGCCCAACATCTCCCAGTCCAAGCTGGCTGTGGCAGCGGGGATTCTCCCTTTTGCTGCCAGTCAGGGCACTGAGTCTTCAGCTGAGTTGCTTTAGAGCGGGGCTGGGTGGGCAGCGATCTTCCAGCCCTGCTGGCAGCTTTTGCCAGCCACTCTGCCCAGGACTGGGGCTGGGCTGGGGCAGCCAGCCCGACCAAAACCCCCGTGGGTGGGGTAGCAGAGAGGGAGGGTGGAACCTGTGCCCCAGCCACTTTGTTGTGCAGATGAGAGGAAGGGCTTGGGATGCTCCACTCACCCTGTTTCCCTTGGCTTCATAATATTTTTGGGGAAATGCAGGCAGGGAGGATAAGGGCATGTTTTTTCCCCAGCATGGATTTTTCCTTTGCATGTCATGGTGGGGCCTAGCTAGGGCTGCCCTCTTCCAGCACCAGAGGCTTCTTTTCCAACCCTAACTTTGTGTACAAGTCCCAGGTGCTGGCGAGAGGGCAGTGGTAACCCTGTGTGGCCCTGATGCAGCCCCCGCACACCCAGGGATGCTGGCGCCAGGCTCTGGGAGCAGCAGCATCCCCCTGATGAACTCCATCTGTATTCCATAGGAACACTGTCGTACAGCCCCCCAGAATGGAACGACTTTGGCTGGTACCATGGCGAGCCAGCTACCATCTGGTCCCTGGGCATCCTGCTGCACCAGATGGTCTGCGGGGAGCACCCTTTCAGGAGGGGCCAGAACCTCAGCTGGGGCCAGCTCCCACTGCCACAACGGCTCTCTCAAGGTGGATCCTCTTCTCTGGGCACGGGGGGAATCCCAGTGCTGGGAGCCAGCAGTGGGGTCGTGGGCATCCCACTCTGGCAGCTGCTGAGGGGGTGGCACATGTCCTGCTCTCCTCCAAAACAGGGAGTCAATGGGAAAGTTTAGGCCCAGCTCTGAGCACATCCAGCACGGCCTGGGCATGGGAATAGTGGGCTAAATCAGACAGGAGCCTTCTCTGGCTGACCGTCACTTTCTGCTTTCTCTCCCCAGAGTGCAAAGACCTGATCAGGTGGTGTTTATCTGTGAACTCCTTGGACAGACCCGCACTGGAAGACCTGTTCTGTGATCCTTGGATGCAGGATATTCCTCTGCCATAGAAGAAGGGAGAGAGCCACAGGCACACTTTGATCCAGAGCCCTGGTAAGTTCCTGCTCCACATATGCCTTGGCAATGAGAAGCAAAGGAACCCAGAGCTTTTTGTGCTGCCAGTGTCACTGCACCGGGGTCATGGGATGGGAACACACAGCCCTTGTGCTGGAGCTGAGCTGCTCTGCCCAGCACTGGTGGCTGCCATCCCAGCTGATTTTGCTTGTCCCGGTTCCCTGACAGCTGGGGCCCTGGGCAGAGCCCTGAGAGCCTGGTCTGCACCCAGGGAAGGAGAAGGAGCCCCTGGAGAAGCTGTACCGGGTGGGGATGCTGCTGCTGCTGCTGCTGCTGCTGCTGCTGGAGACAGCGAGGGTGACATCAGGGATGACAAGCTCTTCCTCAGCCTGGCCAGGGGAGGCTGAAGGTGATGCACTTTGATTCTGGCACCTTCTTCAAAGCCAAACTCCACAGGGAATTTGCAGATGAGTCCCCACCCGGGGAAATTCTGCCAGATTTGGGCATTGCCCAGCCTGGCTGGGAGCCAAAAGCTCCCCCTTTTCTGGGGCAGATGCAACTCATTCTTCAGTGGCTGCCAAGCTGCTTTTGGCAGGGCTGGGAGGGTGGGCTGGTGTGGGTACGAAATGGGAGTGGGCTCCTGGCTCTGCCAACAGCCCCCAGCACCCACCGTGCCCCAGGCTGGGGCCAGGGCTGGGGCAGCCAGCCCGACACAAACAAACCCCCATGGTGGGAGCAGAGGTGGGGCTCCAGAACCTGTGCACAGCTGCTTTGCTTTGCAGGCAAGGAAGGGCTTGGGCTGCTCCACTGCCCTTGTTTGCTTTGGGGTCACTGTGATTTTGGGGGGCAGTGCAGGGGGAAGAGAGAAACTGTAGGCTTCCCTCACCAGTGGGTGGGTTCTTCCTTGGCATGCAGGGGTTGGGCCTTCCTCAAGGCACTGACCGAGATAAGACTTTATAGCATTTTTCTTGTTTTCCCTTTTTGTCTCTAATCTCTTTTCAATAATGTGTTGTTTGTTTTTCCAGAGGAAGCATTCATGGTGGTCCAGTGTGGATGGGGAAGTGCTGGGGAGCAGCTGTGGCGTGGATGGGCCATGCCCTTGGAGAAGGCTGAGGCCATGGTTTGGGAGCAGCTTTTCTTGCAGCCGTGGGTGGTGTGAGGTGGGTCCCTGTGTGCTTGGCAGGGTGGGATCAGAGCTTTTGGGAGCTGGCAGCAAGCACAGGAGCATCCTGCTCTGGGCAGCTGCTGAGGGCTGGATGTGCCGTGGCTGGCTGCAGGCTGGGCACATGTGCTGCCCTCCTGCTCTGTGCCAAAGGCAGCAGGGATGGGCAGCTCTGGGCACAGCTCTGGGCACAATCAGCATGGCCTGGGCACCGCAGGCCTTGGCACAAGGGCACAGGAGCCCTCAGCTGACGGGCACTTTCTGCTTTCTCTCCTTGCAGCCGGGCTCTGCGGGTGCTGAGGCTGCTCTGGGCTCAGCCAGGGCTCTGCTGGGCTCAGCCCTGGGCCCAGCTGGGCTGGCTCTGCCCTCACATTGCTCTCACAGCTCTGCATCAGACGAGCCCGTTGTCAGCACAGTGCCTGAGCTTTCTGCTGTAGGTGAGTGAGACTCTGCTGCAGGCCCAGAGATTGCAGCTGGGGACACACATCCAACTGGCAAGGACCCAAACTCTCCACAGTCCCAGCTGAGTGCCTGGATCTGTACAGGGTGTTTTGTCTGTCCCATTTTTCCTTCTTGACTGGCTGGAATTGTGCAATTGCACTTTGTTCCTCCTCTAGCAGTGCCACGAGTGGGCCAAAGCTGGCGAGTGGGCCGTGCTCCTGAGGCAGTGCAGTCTGGAGCTGGTGGATGGAGAATTGCCCTTCTGCAGTGCCAAGCCAGAGCAAAAAGCCGTAAGTGGGACTTTGTGACTCTAAGAAACTCTTGGCAGTTTCAAAGGGAATGTGCAGCTCATTAGCAGGGTGAGAAGGAAGGTCATCTTCTAAAGGATTTGGGCTTTGACAGAGTTTCCATTTCCAGTCCTGCTTGGAGCTGGAAGGGCACAAAGCAATTTCCTCTTGCTTCGAGCACAATTTCAAATACCAGTGTTGGGAGCAAAGCCCAAAATCTTTTAAGAGGTTGCTGAGGTCAGTAAGATGGATCCATGCCATCAGCACATTTACAATGTAAAGAACTGAGTTCTCTTTTGAAAAAGATCATTTACCTCTTAATGGAAAGAATGTATATTTTCATTTATGTTTTGGTTTTTTCACTAACATTGTGTTATGTTTTTTCACTAACACTTGGATTTTATTCTTATCTTTTACAATTTACCTATTTTCTTCCTTTTTCCTTTTTTTCCCTCTAAATAGAAAACATGTCCTACAGAAGGAATGTCCTTTGCTCCTGGTTCCCGTGTGGAGCAGCTCCCTTCCTGCTGGCTGAGCTGCTCAGGCAGAGCCCGGCAGCTCCTGGCCCTGCAGGGCTGAGGCTTTTCCCCGTTGCTGGGCACAGACTGATGGAGCAGCACTGCTGAACACGGGCACACAGAGGGACCAGCAGCAGCTGCCTTTGGCCACCTGAGGCTCCAAGGCCCAAACTCTGAGCAGCCAGGGCTGGAAGAGACTGGCAGGATCTGATCCCTGACTCTGGGCCAGGGCTGCACAAATGACCCCACAGCAGCAGCAGCAGCAGCAGATGGAGCTGACTTTGAGCACAGCCCCTGCCCCTCTTGCCTCCCGTGTGCAGCGGTGTCACAGCAGCCTGAGGCACCTGGGAGCCCCAGGGCCAGCAGGGACTGGAGATGGCAGCCCTGGGCTCCTGGAGGCTGTGCAAGGAACTGAGCTGGGCACTCCCTGTGCATGGGGAGCTTCCAGATGGAAAAGGCTGCTGTGCCCAGGCAGCTGCAAAGGCACAGAAAGGAGGCTCTGGAGCACTGGATCTGTGCCAGTGCCACAGTCCTGGGCAGCTGCCAGCGAGCCCTGGGGGAACAGAGGGCACAGCAGGAGGGACAGAACCAGGCAAGGGCAGAGACTGGAGAGAGCCAGGCCTGGGAGCAGGAACAGCTGCTCCATTGCACTCTTGGAGAAAGCTCTTGGCTGGTTCAAAGTGCTGAAAGGCATGAAGGGCAGAGAGGATGCCACAGCAAACAATGCTCCTGTTTGCACAGACTCCCCTCTCCGGTTCCCAGAAGGAATTGCATGGACTGTGTTCTTCCCTCTAAGCCGTCTCGTTCAGCATGAGCAGCTCAGCACCAGGAGCTGAAGGAGCTGAAGCCTCAGGCCACAGGAGCTGGGCAAGAGGGAGCTTTTGGAGCAAAGGAATGCTGCTAAAATAGCCCCAGCTGAATGCAGTGGATAGAATCATGGAATCACAGAATCCTTTCTGTTGGAAAAACCCTCTGAGCTCACCCAGTGCAGCCGCTCACCCAGCAGTGCCAAGCCCAGCACTAAACCACGTCCCTGAAGTGCCAAGGCCTGGACACCAGCCCTGAGTGAGGCCTGGACAGCAGGCCCTGAGCCAAAGGTGGCCTCTGGATGAACCTTCCAAGCAAAGGTTCTCTTTGTATCTGCTCCCTGATGAAAGATGCATGGTCATTAGCAGTGTGATAGATGTAGCCACTCATTAGTGAAACATGTATTGACCTTTGTGTATTTAGAAGCCAGACAAGGCCATGAAATCTGACATCTGGCCTTGTTTGGGGCTGAAGGATCAAAGTCACCTCCCTTGGTTCCTCCTTGAGCCCTGGCCAGGCTTTGGGAGGGACCCAAGAGGAGGGTGAAAGAAGATGTTGCCACCCTAGCAGTGCTGTCAGTTTGTTCATTCAGCACTGTCAGAGCTGGGCCCTCTCCCAGCGGGGTTGGAGCCTCACCTGGGGCTGGAGGCACCTGCAGGAATTCCCAGTGCCCAGGAGTGGCTCTGCAGCCCTTGGCTGTGACAGCTTCCCCAGCTGCTGTGTGGGTCTGGGGGATGGTAAAGGCTGAGGGTAAATGCTGCAGGATCTTTCTTAATCACTGCAGGCAATCTTTGGTGGGGATGGTTGGGTGCATTGCTGAGCTGCTCCTTTTGTGATTCTTTGCTGCTCTGAACTGCAGGAAATGACACTGATTCCTTCAGTTGGAGTCTGTGTCTCTGGTGCTGACTTTGGCCACTGGTAAAACAAAACTGGCCCAGTCTGGCCAGATCCCAACAAAATGTCACTTGTTCAGTGTCAGTGTGAGGAATCAGTCCCATCAGAAATTCCCAGCTGGGAAGCCCTTCCCTGGAGTTCCCTGGCTCTGGAGTGGGCTGAGGTTGGATCCCTGTGTGAGCAGTGGGGCAGTCGGGTAAAAGAAGCTGCACCCCTGGATGGCTTCAAATGCATCCAAAAATTGCAAATGGAAAAGGAAAAGACCTTGTGGGTTTGGGCAGACAAAGATGAATTTGTTGAGAGTACATTGGGAACAGCACCTTCAGAAGAAACAATTATGGTTGGAATGCTTCCACATGGAGCAAGAGAACAACGTTTTAATCCTGAGCTCAAATGCATTTGTGCAACTGAAATATCTATATACATAACAATTATATATGTATTTATAGTATAATAAGACCTCAATATATCTATTTATATATATTTATTTATGTCTGTATCTATCTATATTTCTATATCACTATCTATGTATAAAATTATATAATAATGTGAAATAGTGCTAACAATACTAATTTTGTAGCTTTGCCTGCTCAGGGATGTAACACTAAATACCCTACAGAACAGGATTGGCCAGGACCCTCATGTCAGTGGTCAACTTTTTGAGATTGTATACAATGAAAAAGGGAGAAAGGGAGGAAATTGGCTATTTTTGCAGGGTTTGCTGATACTGTGATGCAGAGTGCTTTGTCTGTTCCTGTGAAAAATACAGTGATCTTGCCTGCAGGGTTTTTCACGTACAAGATTATGCACAAGCTGCAGGATTGGTTGCACGGGTGAAAGGGTTGTTAAAAGAGCAGCTGGAAAAATGAGGAGATGGGAACCTTTGTCCATGGAGAACCCATCTCCCAGATGTGCTCCATGCCCTTCACAATGGCCCACTGGGAAAATGAAACCCCCTGGCTGTGCACGGCTGCCCCCAATTTGCAAATCCAGCCATGGGCAGTGAGACTTGGGCTGCCTGGGAAATTGTTCTGGCTGTGATGGCCCCTGGCAGGGCCAGCCCAGAGGCTGCAGGGCTGGGCCTTCATGCATTGGAATTAATGTGGAGAAATTCAAGGCAAATGAGAGCTATCAGTACTGAAACAGGAGTTCAGATTCCTCCAGGACACTTTGATTTGGTAACTGCTCCCTTGGAGCTTGGCCTTGCAAAGTGTTCCTGTCATGGCAGGAGGAAATGATGCAGAATATCAAGGAGAAATTACAGTAATTCTGTAAACAATAACAAACAAGATTGGATTGTTCAACCCCATGACAGGGTAGCACAATTATTGATTTTGCAATTTTAAGAACGATTGTGAAAACAGGAGATCCACCTCCAGTCACCACCGTTTGTGGAGATAAAGGGTTTGGATCCAGCAGCCCTAATAATGGAGCCAGAGTGTGGGTCCGGAGGCCAAAAGGCCCTCCTGAGGCAGCTGAAGGAGCAGCTCCTAGGAGAGACAACTCAGAGTCCTGAACCCTGGGCAGGAACAATGGGAATGTGTCCCTGCAGCCAAGGATTCTGTGTGAGAACAAGCAGATCTGACAGGAGATTGTTTTACACATCCTGCCAGACCAAATCTCCCTGTTTGCCCCAAGAGCCCCTGTGGAAAATGCTCTGATCCACGGGACTCCATGGGAAGGCTGCTGTGACACTGAGGGACTTGCACAGGAATTCCATCCAGGAGCCTGGGTGCCCCTCAGGGACTGGGACCCGGCCCCTTCCAGCCAGAGGGGAAAGGGCCCCCCAAGCCTTGTTAGCCACAGACAGCATGGTAATGCTGAACAGCAAAGGGCCTGGGGGCATGATTCTGGAATTAAAAAGGTGCCAGCTCCAGGCACAACAGAATTCTTGTTCCTAATTGGAATGAGATTGAAAAAAAAAGAATGAAGAACAGTGTCACTAAAGTACTACTGATGTCTATAAGGTGTACCTTGATAGTCAGCCAGAATCTTTGTCTGCCACAAACACCTCTAGTGTTTCACCAAGGGATTGGTCATCAAAATGTAATGATGGGTTATGATGGATTGCTGAGCTTCTTTTGTAATTCTTTGCTAATGATGATGTGCTTTGCTGAGCTTATCCTTTTGTAAATCTCTGCAGCTGTGCATGATATAAATGACACAATTCCTTAAGCTGATGTCTGTGTCTTTGGTCGTGACCCTGCCCACTGGTGAAACAGGGCCCCTTCTTGCCTAAGTGTTCCCTGGGAAGGCAAAAGCCCTCTCTCCAAAATTCCCCCCTTCCTCCTTGTTCCCCCCTTCACACCCTGAGCATGATGTGCTCTGGTCTGGGGTATGCCCGGGGTCAGTTGGTGTCCCCTGTCCTGGCTATGTCCCCTGCCCAGCTCCCCCGCAGCCCCAGCCCCTCCCCAGCGTGGCTGACGAGGGGCAGGACAGGCCTTGGCTGTGCTGCAGCTCAGCAAGAACAAAACCATCTCTGCGTGCTCAGCCCTGTGCTCAGCACCCGGCCCAGCAGTGTCTCAGTGCCAGGGGCTGTGCCCTCAGTCCCTGCCAGGGGTTTCCATGGCAACTGCCAGGCCAGGTGACCCAGGTGTCCCCCCAGTGCCGGTTGCCATGGAAACAGTGCCCAGCCCCGCCCCTTTCTGTCTGGCTGACCTGGCCTTTGGCCCTGGCAGTGCCGGTGGCTGCTGGTTCCTGGTGCCAGAGCGGCCAGCGCGGCACAGGGCAGGTGGCCATGGCACAGCCCCCAGCAAGGGATCCCTTCTGGCTCTGGGCACTGACACCAGCCCTGAGCAAGGGCCCAGGGCAGCTTTCCATGGCCACCAACCACCACAACAGGGCCGGGCATTGGTTGCCATGGCACCAAACCAAGGACCGGGTCCCCGTGGCCATTGCCATGGCACCTGGTGGCACCAATTCCAGGTACAATTGTCACTGGAATTGTACCTGAAACAGCCCTGGCACCGCTTTGTCCCAGGGTTGCCATGGCCGCTGAGGACAGCAACAGCTCGGCAGGCAATTGGCCATGGAACCTGGCTTCAGAAATGGCTCCTTGGGCTTGTTTCCAAGGAAACCTGAACTGATGGGGGTTGCCATGGCACCCAAACCCAGCAGTGGGGTCATTGCAGTGTCCATGGCAACAGTCCCTTGCAATGGCACCACTGTGTGTTGGGATGATGATCCACCCTCACAGCTGGCCCAGGGCAGGCCTGGAGTGCTCTGGGTGGCACCTCGGGCTTGGCCCACACTTGAGGAGGATGTCTGTTTGCAATGGGGAAACTCAGGAGTTTTAGATTGCTTCAAAAATCAAAGAAGGCAAATCCCTCTTTGGCTGTGTGCAGCCACTTCTCCAAGCAAAGCAGGTTCCAGGTGAGTGAGGAGAGACACAATGGGCTTGGGGAAAGTGGAGCAAGGTTGTCCACACTGGCTCAGAGCTCAAGGCACTGTTTCTCTGCGCAGGCCAGACCTCCTTAGGAGAGTCCCTGGATCAATATCAATCACTGAATGCTGCAATCACCTCTTGTGTAATAGGAACAGCAATAAAAGACACCCTTTAAAATAGGACTACATATTTCCTGGAAGCTCTTTGAACTATTAGTCCATAACTGTCAAAGGAAAACCTCCTAATGAACTACACTGGAGCAGAGGGAAATCAAGGCAGAGCTAGGGTTTGTCAGGACGTGCTTGATCCTCATGAGCCTCACTGTGCATTTGGAGTGAGCCCTGGAACCTCAGGGCCTGGGAGGAGATTGCACAAACCTTGCCAGGAGTCATAGGCAGAGGAAACACCCAAAGTATCTCCAGGCATTCATGGCTCCCACTGAGGTCCCTCTCCAACACAGGCTCCTCATGGACTCCTTGCAGGAGAGAATTGGTGGCCAGGATGGCACAAAAACCTCTCAGACAGTGTGGAAAGGAAAATCCAAAGCACCTTCAACATCTTGAGTCTCAAAGCATTAATGAGCCCCACTGAGTGTCAGTACAAAGCTCTCAAGGGACTAATTAACGCAGATATTTGGGGCCATGATTGCACAAACCTCTCCCAGAGTCTGTATCCAAAGGGAAACGCCAAGTACCTTAAAAGAACTGAAGTAACTTGAAGCATTAATGAGCCCCACTGAGTGGTGTTACTGACAAAGCCTCTCCAGGGGATAATTACAGCACATAATTGGAGGCCATGGCTGCACAAAGCTCTCAGAGTTTCCAAGGCAAAAGCAAAACCCAAAGCCCTTTCAAAAACCGGCAGGCCCTGGGAGCATTAAGGAGCCCCCAGAGCCATTGCTGAGCAAGGCTCTCCAGGGACTCCTTCCAGCAGATCCTTGAGGCCACTGGGATGTGGTCTAGGGGGGGATGCTGAGGGCAGGACAAGGGACTGACAGTGCCCAGCTTGGCTGGGGCTGTGCCAGGAGGCCCTAGTGCCTCAGGAAAAGGTGTCTCCTCACAGCCCTTGGTGGCACAGACCCTGCTGCTGTGCTCCAGGGCACCAAGAACTGGCTTCTCTTTGTCCCCACCCATCAGCACTGCCTGCAGATCTCTGCTCTGCCTGGGGCCTGGGGACACTTTCTCTGTCGTTTCCCTGTACACGACAGTACAAGAAACTTCAGTGTTTCAATAGAACTGAGTTCTTGAAGGTTCTTGAGGGTTCTGTGACATCACAGAGCTGGCTGTGACATCACAGAGCTGGCTGGGAGGCCATAGAGCAGTGTCTGCCATCATAGAGGGTGGCTCTGAGGCATCAGAGAATGGGTTGTGACATCACCTGGTGGCTGTGTAACGTCATAGAGGAGGCTGTGACATCACAGAACAGATTGTGACATCACAGGGTGACTTTGTGACATCAGTCTTCTGCAATGTCACAGCACAGCTGTAATCACAGGGTGACATAGAGTTGACTCTGTGATGTCACAGGGTCAGTGTGATATCACAGGGTCAGTGTGACATCACAGGGGCTGTGTGACATCATGGGGGCAGTGTGACATCACAGGGGTTGTATGACATTACAGGGGCTGTGTGAGGTCACTGGGGAGGTCACTCTGCTGTGGCCCCCCTCACAGTTCCCCCAGAGCAGTCCAACCCTGCTCGTGCACAGCGGGGTCCCCTCTCCCCCCGGGTCCCCCTGCCCCCGGCCCCGCAGCCTCCCCCAGAGGATGTTCCACGAGATCGACCCCAGAGCCTGAATCGGGGCCGGGGGGCCGGGCCCTGGGGGTAGCACAGGGACCCCCGGGCAGCGTCTCCATGTCCCCCAGGCCAGACCCTGGGCCAGGGCTCCTTCACCCTGGTACCAACGAGGCCTTGAGAGGGCTGAAAAAATCCCCAGCAAGGGAGCAGCAAAAACCAGATTTAATATTAACCAACAGCAGCACAAAGTTCCTCCGCAAGAGTCACTCTGCTCCTGACTGGGCACTTCAGGCACACCAAGGAAACAAAGCAAAAACAAAACCAAACAGAATCTAGGCAATCAAACCAGAAATTAACCTAGAAGTGTCCCTGTGTGTGTGTGTGTGACACAAGGACAGCAAGGGCAAGGATAAAAGGAACACGGCCTGAAAGCTTAACAGACCTCAAACTTAACAGGACTTTACTAATACATTAACCTTAACTGATACTTTCAACCTCACAGTTTAGCAAAAGAGCAGAGTATAACAGCATGTAACCTAACTTAAACCTATGACTTCGCAACTTAACAGAGGAATAACACTTAACAATATTGAACTTAACATATAATTTATACTAAAGGTAACCTTTAGCAAAAGAAAACTTCTCAGCAGCATTTAACTTCATTTAGGCCTTGTGATTTCACCTTCCCTACAGGCCTGACTGGCTCAGCTATCCAAGGCACTCAACCCCTCACAGAGCAGCATTTCTGCCACATTTCCCCAGCACAGGCACTCCTGTGTACACACAGACACAAAGAGTCAGTGCAAGGCACCTGTCAGAAATTCCCCTGAGGGCAGGGAATGCTCACTGTGGATCTTTGGTATCTCCCCAGCGGGCAAAGAGTTGAGCCTGGAGGAGTGGAGGGACCGGCCCAGGCTCTGTTGTTGTTGGGGATCCCCGAGTGCAGCAAACAGGAGAGTTCCCGGCTGGGAGAGGCCCCACTCAGAGGGAGTCGCTGGCCCAGGAGAGCTCCAAGGGCTCCTTTTGGAGCGCTGTTTGCAGGGCCCCAAGGAGGGGCCTTCAGTCCCAGCAATGGCTCATCCTGGCCGCACTTGGCACCACCAGCTTTCTTTGGCAGGATGAGAACAGGGTGTGTGTTGCCACTGAGGGAACAAACACAGTTCCCAGGGCTACTCCTACAGAAAGCAGGAGCTGGTTGGGCAGCAGCAGTGCCTGGAGCAGACAGTGTTTGTGATGAGCTGCAGAGGAGCTGAGCCCAGGGGCTGTTGGCCAAGGCCGAGGCCCAAGGAGCATTTCTCAGCTGGCAGGGAGGCCTGAGAAGGGGAGGGGGGAATGCAGCAGCACAGGGCCCATGGAACCAAGGGACCATTGTGACACTGTGGGGCCTTGTGAGACCAAGGGACCATTGTGACACTGTGGGGCCCTGTGAGACCAAGGGACCCCTGTGACACTGTGGGGCCCTGTGAGACCAAGGGACCATTGTGACACTGTAGGGCCCTGTGAGACAAAGGGACCATTGTGACACTGTGGGGCCTCATGGAATCATGGAGACCACTGTGACATTGCTGGGCCTCATGGAACCAAGGGAATTGTAGTGATACTGTGTGGTCCATGAATGTAGGGATCATTGTGACACTTGCAGGCCCCATCAAACCAAGGGTCCACCGTGACTCTGAGGAGCCTCATGGAACCAGTGAGACCATTGTGACCCTGGGGTTCCTTACAGAACCAAGAGGACCATTGTGATACTGTGGGGCCTTGTGAATCCAAGAGGCCTTTGTGACACTGCAGGGCTGCATGGAACCAACCATTGTGACATTGTGGGGCCTCGTGTCATAATTGGTCCCTTGTGACACTGTTGACCCAAAGGAGAACCTTGTGACACTAGAAACTCCCAGGGTCCAAAGGGCCATTGTGACATTTCAGGGCTCATGGAACAGAGGAGTCATGTGATATTGTGGGGCCTGGAGAGCTACGGAGACCATTGTGACACTGCAAAGCCTCATGGATTTGTTGGGAATATTGTGACACCACTGGGCCTTATGAAACCTAGGGACCACTGTGACAATGCTGGACTTCATTGAACCAAGGGTCTATTGTGACACTGCAGGTCTTCTTGTAATCAACAGGCGATTGTGCCTGACTGGTCCAGATGACCTTGGCACATTGAGAGTCTCCTCATCTGCTATTGAAATACTGGGGCTCTGTGCTTTCCTTCTCATGGAAAAGAAGTGGCCTTCTCCTCCAGACACCCATGGCCAGAATTGGGATTTCACCTCCAAAACTCCATATATCCAGAGATTGTTCCAATAGGAAGATTGTCAGGACAAATCTGGCTGGTAATGGTTTCACAAGGGTCACCTTTCATCTGTCCCCAAAACTCTGGGGAAGGCTCTGTGCTTTCCTTCCTTTGGGAAAGAACTGTCCTTCTAGTCCAGGTGCTCATGTCCAAGATTGGGATTTCACCTCCAACATTCCGTGTTGTGAGAGACTGGAGATTGTTGGCTGAAAACATTTTGTCAGGGGTGGGGGGGAGAAAGGGGCAGGTCCAGCTCTGCCCGTCCCTGGAACCCAAGCCCTGCCCTGCCCTGGAACCCCAATCCCCCCAGAGCCTCTATCCCAGCCCAGGCAGGGCTTTCCCAGCCACATTCCACACTCCATTTCCCAGCTGGAGCCGCTGCTGCCTCTGAGTTGTGCTGCCCCAGCCCCAGGGACGCTCTCCTTGTCTGCCCATTCCCCCATGGTCTCTGGGCAGGGATGGCCTCAGTGGGGGCTGCTGACATCCTCAGCACCTTGGAGGCTGCTGCTGAATTTTCCTGCTGCAGGGGCTTGTTCAGCCTTCACCTCTTCAGTGCAGGAATTCAGTGTCCCAGGGCTCATTAACATTCAGAACACCTTAACAAGCCAAGCCTCTGGGAATAATTTGATTTTAATTTTCAAATCATTTGTGGTTAATTAGATGAATTCCAGGAGTCTATTCAAGGTGAATAAATTCTATTTAAAAAGACAGTGAGAAAAGATTACTTAGGCCAAATTTAGGGGTTTTTTCCCTGTCAATTTATTGATACGTGCTATCTCCAGCTGACACTGAATCCAAGTACCTCCTCATGCAGTTTGATTAGATATGAAAATCAAGACCCTTCATGGCTGACAGTGAATCAGACCCTGTCCCTACCCCCACCCCACCATTTCCCCATCCAAGCCCTGGCACTCAGAGCAGCCTTGTGCAAATCTGAGCTCCCTCCAGCCCAGGCTGCACCTGCAGCTTTCAGCTCCTTGGCTCCAACTCCCACCTGCTTTCCTTGGAGAAGGAGCTGCCCGAGACACAGAGGGCTGTTCATTTCTTGTCAGCCAACAAAGCCAAGGGAAGGCACAGCTCCATCAAATGCAAAAGTCATTCCTCTGATGGATATTAAATCCACTTTCCACAGCAGACAGTCTCAGAGCAGTGGAAAACACCTTCTGTGCCCAGCACAGATCCCAAGGTCCCCCCATACCCTCCCTGCCTAGATTCTGCCCAGATTTTCCCTTTGCACACACAAGTCACAGGCTGAAGTCAGGAGCTCCCTCCATGCCCAGAGGGAGGAAAAAAGTGAAAGGGGATGAAGATTTCTCCTGTGCAGAGCCCCTGCAGTGGGAACCACTACTTATCAGGTTTGTGTCCTTTGGGCTCAGGAACTGGTGACATTCAGGGGCACAGAAGGGTTTCTTGCCAAAAAACCACAATTTGAACAGGATACAGTTTAACATTGCAGCAAACAGAGTTCTCCATGATGTCCCAGCAGCATCTGACATGTCCACCATCCCCAAGGGATTTCTGTACAGGAACAGTTTTAGACAAAGACATAAGAAAAGGCAGTTCTGTGATAGATATAAACACAATAAAGATGTTGATTATTGATATATTTATTTGCACTTCAGAATGATTGGGCAACTTCCTGCAGCTCAAAGCATGAAGCCAGTCAGTTGAGAGGCACTTGAATGACCAGAGAGCATCTGGATGAGGAAATCTGGGAGCAATGGGAAGCATAAATATCCAGCTCGTCTAGTGAAGAGATGTCCTTAGACATGGCCATTTCAATAGGAGAGCTTGAAACCCCAAATGGAAAAGAGAGATTTATATAATAGAATGGATACTGGTGACACCAGTAGAAAGCAAGATCAGTATTTCTTCTCCTGCTATCTGTACACCTCCAGGAAAACCCTGTTCGTGGTGGGAAAACTTTGCCATTTCTTAACAGTACTCAAATGACCCAGATGATAAAGTTTTGCCTGTATATGATGAAACTAACAGGTATTAAAACCTGTGCCCCTTTCCAGGCAGACATCAGCTGTGTGCCCGTGAAAAGGCAGGGCCACTTGTACCCTGAGGTACCCAGCTGGGATTGCATCTCTCCAAGAGCACCTGAGGGAGAGCAGAGCACGTTGCAAACTGCAGGTCCCTGACAACCCCACAGGGCTCCTCACCCATCAACATCTGTTCTGTTCCAGTCTGAAACAGGGCCCAGCATGGTGCTGGGATCATCAGAGAGCTGAGGTGTGTGCTGGAATTCAATGTCCTCCCCATCCCACAGCAGCCCTGCATTTCCCTCCTGCAGCCTTGGTCTCCAGCACAGCCATGGAGGCACTTTGGGCTCTGGACTGTTCCTGCAGCCCCCAGGGCAGCTGAGCTCTGCCTTTGGCACAGTCAGGCCTGGCCAGCACAGGCCATGCTCAGCAATTGCTTGTGTGTGCCTGGCCTTGCTGTCAGCCCCGACAGCGGCTGCGTGGCCCCTTTGTGGCCCTGTGCTGGCCCAGCCATGGTGGCCCAGCCCCTGTGCGGGCCCAGCCCAGGCCAGGAGCATTGTGGATGGGAACGGCCCCTGTGCCGTGGTGCCCACAGCAGCCTTGGGGCTCTGTGCCCCATGGCCTCCCTGCTGGGCAGCCTCTGCCAGCTCCTGCAGAGCCCCTGGCACCTGTGAGGCTGCACAGACAGCCCTGCCCCGGGCTCTGCTGGCCTCTGGGCCAGCAGAGAGGCTGGCCAAGGCTGGCCATGGCTGGGAGCAGGACCTGAGCCCCGCAGGAGGATGGAGCTGGACCACAGCCAAACTCAGCCCAGGCCAAAGCTGGGCTCAGCAGCAAAGGCTGCCAATGCATGGGCACAAAGGCTGGTGCTGGCAAATGTCCTGGGCCCCCTCCCTGCTCTGTCCATGCCACCAAGGGCACAGGGCAGCCTCCCCACTGGGCCACTTGCCTGTTTGCAATGCCTTGCACAGGCGCTGGCCCTGCCCCACAAGGCCTGGCCTGAGTCCTGCCCCTGCGCGTTCAGCCAGGCTGAGATGGACACTGATGGTTTCTGGGCCAGGCTCTCTGAGCCCAGCCCAGCTCCCTGCAAGCTCTGCCAGCTGTCCTGAGCTCTGGGCAGCACCAAGGGCCTCTCCCCAGCCCAGCCCTGCCGGCTCTGGTCCCACAGCTCTGCTCAGGCCAGGCTGCTCTGGGCACTGCCCCATTGCCTCAGCCCCTGGCAAGGGCACAGCAGCAGCTGCAGCTGCCACAGCACTCAGCCCTAGCCATGGGGGAAGGTGCTTGGCCAAGGCCAAAGGAGGCTCCCTGGCTTCCCTGCTCCCTTCGGGCTGAGGTGCTGAGAGCTCTGCAGCCCCTGCTGCCATCCCATCTGCCCAGGGCAGCACAAGAGCCCTGGCCTTGGGGCCCTCAAGAGCTGCTCCTGCCGCAGGCCCAGGGCCCATGCCGAAGCTGGGGCCTGCCAAAAAGCTGTGCCCATTTCTGTTCATTGCTGCTCTGATGGCAATGGATTCTCAGCCACTTGGAGGTTGATGATGAATTTTATTTCTCCAGAGGCTTCCTTTTTCTTGAGGTCTTCTGTTCAGAAATTCAATGTAAAAGGCTAATAAATATTTGTTCCAAACACACCTTAACAAGAAAAGCCCTTGGAAATAATAAAAGTGTTTTTTGGTTAATTAGACAGATTACAGAAGTCTATTTAATGTGAATATACTGTATTTAAAACAATGCAGAGAGAATTGTTTTTTCCTGTTTTCTTATTTTGCTCATAGATTGATATCAGCAATGTCCAATTGATATTGACCCCCAGCACCTCCTCATGCAGTTTGAACAGATATGAAAATCCAGACCCTTCATGGCTGACAATGAATCACACTTTGTCTCTATCTCCTCCCCACTATTTCCCTCATCCAACCCCGGGCACTCAGAGCAGCTGAGGAAAGGAGTCACATCCAGGGGTGTCCCCAGGGCTCAGAACTGGGGCTAGGTCAGTTCAATCTCTTTATTGCTGATCTGGATGAGGCCATCGAGAGTACCCTCAGTCAGTTCCCAGGTGAGCCCAAGCTGGGTGGGAGTGTGGCTGTGCTGGAGGGCAGGAAGCTCTGCAGATAGATCTGGACAGGATGGAGCCATGGGCCCAGGACAATCGGATGAGGTTCACCACAGCCAAGGGCCGGGTCCTACCCTGGGCTTACAACCACCCCAAATCCCTGACCATACCCTGCCCCTGATCCCTACAGCCTGTCTTGTTTCCTTCATCCCTGCATTGCCAGGGACTTTGTGGGATAAGGGAGCTCTGCTCTGGCTATGGAGGGAGGTCCAAGTGCTACCACTGGAGTGGGAACCACAACTCATCATGTTTCTTTCTTTTGGGGGGTGTGGAATCGGTGACACTCAGAGGCACAGAAAATTTCTCTTCATGGCAAACAGGCTCCAGTTGAACAGGACACCATTTCAAACCAATCACAATCCTCCCTGAGATATGTGCAACGTCCCAGCAGCATCTGATGAGTCCACCATTCACAGGTGATTTCCTTACTAAAATTAATTTCAGACTAAAGAACAAATAAGTTCTTGTATCAGGATGCTCATCCTGGACTGGGTGCAAAACAGCTCAAACAATTCCTGATTTGCCAAGCTGTCAGTGGTGGATGGAGATGGGAGGTCAGGCTGCTCTTGCTGTTGAGGAAATGCTGAAAGCAGCCTGACTCATTTCATCTCCTCATGCCCTGGCTGATCTCTCCTCTTTCCCCTTCCATCCACTGGCTTTTGTCTCCCCCCAGGCCTCCTGTGAAGAGCCTGGCTCTGTGTTCCCCATCCCCTCCTCGCTGGCACTGCCAGGCTGGGATGAGGAGCCCCTCAGCCTTCCCTGCTCAGGGCTGGACAAGCCCAGTTCCCTCAGCCTCTGCTCACAGCCCAAGGGCTCCAGCCCCACCTTGGAGGCCCTTCCCAGACCCTGCTCCAGCTGCCAGACATTTTTCCTGCCCTGGGCAACCCAATCCAGGCCACAGTGACTGGAGAACCCACGTCCTTGATGTCCTGGTCACACAGCCCTGGCCCCTTGTCCCCATGTCAGGCTCTGGGGTGGATCCTGTGGAACATCCTTTGGTGGAGGCTGTGGCTCCAGGTGGGCCGGGGGGATCCCGGGGGACAGGGACCCTGCTGGGCATGAACAGCATTGGACTTGTTGGGAGAAACTGTGAGGGGGAGCTGGGACAGAGTGACCAACCTAGTGACCTGACACAGCCCTGCTGGGATGTCACACAGCCCCTCTGTGATGTCACAGCCTGCTCTGTGAGGTCACAGCCAATTCTCTAATATCACACCGCTGGTCACTGATGTCAGAGCCCACTCTGTGATGTCATAATCTGCTCTGTGATGTCGGACCCCTGCCCTGTGATTTCACAGCTGGCTCTGTGATGTCACAGAGGAAGTCTATGATGTCATAGCTTTTCCATGACCTCACCTACCCTACTCTGTGATGTCATTGCCCACTCTGTGACCTCATGTTACCAGATGATAAATTGCATCCACCAGCTGAGCTGACACCTGGGGTTTGTTTTCCACAACACCAGACCTCTGGAAACCACACAATGCCCATTGTGTGGTAAGGGAACTGGAAGTCCAGCCGCCTCAGTGTCCTGCCAGCTCAGCCAGGCCCACTGGAACATTGGGGTCCGTGACCACCAGGGACAACCAGAGAGACCCCCAGGATAGAAGAATGCATGAGTAGAGGGGAGGGGAAATGTGTTAATTATTTTGAGGAAATGATTATCCATATGTGTGTTTAGTCTAAGACAATCAATGAATATGTGTGCAACATACAGAAAATAAACAGAAACTTTCCTGTACTCAGCATGCACAGCTTTGGGAGGAGCTATCCCCTGTGCATACAGCTGAATAAAGAATGCTGATTCTTAATGCTACATTGGGGTTAAGGAGATTTCTGTTTTAGTGACATTTTGGTAACACTCCCACTGCCAAAGAAAGCTCTGTCTCCTGCTGTCAACAAATAGAGAAGGGCTGGTGGCAGATGTGGGGCTGCCTGGGGCACAGTGACCATGAAATAACCAAGTTTTTATTGTTCTGTGAAAGAAGGAGGGGCATCAACAAAACTTCTACACTGGAATTAGAAAGGGCAGACTTTGGCCTGTTTAGGCTGCAGATTTGGGGAATACCAAATCAGGTACTGATTATTTTAAGGAAAACAGGCCTTAAAAACAAAGGGATCCAGGAAGGATGGACACATTTCAAGAAAGTAACCTTAAGGGGGAAGGAGCAGCCTGTCCTAGTGTGGCAAAAGATGAGCTAGTGAGGAAAATGACTGGCCTGGCTGGCCGTGGAGATTTTGTGGGAACTCAGGGGAAAAAAGAAAGAGCATCAACATTGGACAGAAGGTCAGGCAACTTAGGAAAAGTTTAAGGATCTTGATAGGTCATGCAGAAATAAAAGCTGAGAGGTGAAAGATCAATGAGAACTTAACCTGGCCACTTCTGTGCAAAATAGTAGTAAATGTTTCTACAAATAAATTTTTAGCAAAATACGGGATAAAGAGAACCTCTACTCTTTTTTTTGACACAGTGTAGAATACAGTAACTAAAGATAAGGAAAGGCTGAGCTGCTTAATACCATGTATGTCTCAATGTTCAATATTAGGGCAGGCTGTCTTCAGGACAAGTGCTTTCCTGAGCTGGTAGGTGGGCACATGGAGCAGAACAGCCCCCTGTAATCCAGGAGGAAGCAGTTGGTGACCTGCTGAGCCACTCAGATGCTCACAGGTGTGTGGGATCAGATGGGATCCATCCCAGGGGGATGAGGGAGCTGTGGATGAGCTCCCCAAGCTGCTCTCCATCATTTACCATCAGTCCTGGCTCACCAGGGAGGTCCCAGAGGACTGGAGGTGCCAGTGTGAGCCCATCCCCAAGAAGGGCTGGAAGGAGGATCTGGGGAACTCCAGGCCTGTCAGCCTGACCTGGGTGCCCGGCAAGGTTATGGTACAGATCACCCTGAGTGCCATCACAGGGCACCCACGGGATGGCCGAGGGATCAGAGCCAGCCAGCGTGGATTTAGGAGTGGCAGGTCCTGCCTGACCAACCTGGTCTCCTTTTATGACCAGGTGACCCACCTATGGATGCAGGAAAGGCTGTGGATGTTGTGTGCCTGGATTTCAGCAAAGATTTTGACACTCTCTGACAGCATTGCCTGGAAAAGCTGCAGCCCACAGCTTGGGCAGGTTCCCTCCTCGCTGGGAGATTTAAGAGCTGGCTGGAGGCTGGGCTCAGAGAGTGGTGGCGATGGTGCTGCACCCAGCTGGTGTCCAGGCACTGGTGCTGTCCCCCAGGGATCTGTGTTGGGCCCAGTCCTTTTTAATATCTTCACTGATGATCTGGCTGAGGGGATCGAGTCCACCTTTCACAAACTGCAGATGGCACCAAGCTGGGTGTGAGTGTGGATCTGCCGGAGGGCAGGTAAAGAAGACACAGCCTTAAGCTGCACGAGGGGAGGTTCAGGCTGGGCAATAGGAAGAAATTCTTCACAGAAAGGGTAAGTGGGCATTGGAATGGGCTGGCCAGGGGGGAAGTGGCAGAGTCACTGTCCCTCTCCAGTGGCACTTAGTGCCATGATCTGGGTGACAAGGGAGTATTAGGGTATTGGTTGGGCTTGATGATCCCAAAGGTGTTATCGAGCCTATTTGATTCTGTCATTCTGTGATAATTGGGACGCTCTGGGGCCATTGTGACACTGCAAGGCCTCATGGAACTAAGAGGACCATGGTGACACCGTGCAGGCCCACAGAACCAGGGGTCCACTGTGGTGCTCTGGGGCCAAATGGAGCCAGGGAGTGCGCCGTGACACTCGGGGTCCTCATGGAACCACAGAGGCCATTGTGACACTGCAGGGCCTTGTGTAACCAAGGGGTTTCACCATTTTGACACTGCAAAATCAAGGAGACCATTGGGACACTCCACGGCCTTTCTGACACTGCGGAGGCCCATGGAACCAAGGGACTCCTGTGAAACTGCAGCACCAACGAGAACATTGTCACACTGTGTAGCCCCATGGAACCAAGGAGACCATTGTCATATTTGGGGCCCCATGGAACCAAGGACATCTTTGCAGATGTCACCAAACTGGGTGTGAGTGTTGATCTGCTTGAGGGTAGGAGGGCTCTGCACAGTGCCTGGGACAGACTGGATCCAGGGCCCAAATCCAAAAAGGTGAGGTTTATGAAGACCAAGTGCTGGGTTGTGCACTTTGGCCACAACAACCCCTGCAGTGCTAGAGGCTGGGGACAGAGCGGCTGGAGAGCAGCCAGGCAGAAAGGGACGTGCAGGGACTGATGGACAGCAGGCTGGACATGAGGCAGCAGTGTGCCCAGGTGGGCAAGAAGGCAAATGGCTCCTGGCCTGCATCAGGAATGGTGTGGCCAGCAGGAGCAAGGCAGTGATTCTTCCCCTGTGCAGGGCACTGGTTGGGCAGCATCTCGAGTGCTGTGTCCAGTTGTGGGCCCCCTGGGGTGGGCAATTAGAAGAAATGTGAAGCAGGAGGTGCAAAGAAAGCAAATGTGAAGCAGAGGAAATGCTCAGGGCTGTTGGGGGCAGCTGCCAGGAAGCCCTGGCTCTGAGCAACAGCATCTGCAGTGGGATAGGAAACTCCCAGCTGATGGGAACAAACTTTCTGGCTGACTGCAGAGGCCAGCACACTGGAGATGGATCTACCCCTGCTCTGCTGCTCCTTCCCGTCTCCCCCAGGGCCCTTGCAGAGCCCCAGCCATGCTGTTTGCCCCCAGCCTGCCCACGGCCAGCCTGGGGCTGCTCACGGGGCTTTTCTGTGCTGAGCATTGGCCTGGCCATGTTCTTGAGAAAGCCTGGGCAAGGAGCCTGGAGCCCCCAGGCCCTGGCCTGAGGCGTCAGCGCTGCCCCAGCAGTGCCCATGGCCTGTCCCTGCTGCAGCCCTGGCACTGCCACCCCCAGGGCTGTGCCCGGCCCCGAGAGCACTCAGGCCCTGCAGCAACACCAGGGCCACCAGGGCAGCGGGGCAGGGCCACGGCAGCAGCACTGGCAACACCAAGTGCTGCTGCTGCTGGGCACAGCTGCTGTGCCAGCACTGATCTGCCCCCAGCTCTGCACACAGACATTGCTGCTGCAGCTCCAGAGAAGGAAACAAAAGGGCATCTCTACAGAAAACTTTGCTGGACTGTGGCAGTGAGGAGCTATGTTCTTGATAGCTTCATATGAAAGAAATCCTTTTTTTCATTTAAAGGTATCAAGAGCACAGCTCCTCGCTGACACAGTCTACAGGTCACAGTGGACGTGTGGAGAAACAAAATGAGATATGGCAAAATTGATTGCTTTCATTTAGGGACAACACTAAAAAAGGTAAACAACCAAATAAAAGCTCCAAAATGAAACCAACAAGAAGTATCAAGACAACTTTTATTAGAAATTATTTTCAGAAACTGTCCAGCAATTTAATGTTTCTTAAATTGTCTAGTCATCAGTCTCCAGACTGCAGCCTTGAGCTCCTGGTTCCTCAGGCTGTAGATGAGAGGGTTCAGGGCTGGAGGCACCACTGAGTACAGAACTGACACTGCCACATCCAGGGATGGGGAGGACATGGAGGGGGGCTTCAGGGAGGCAAAAATGCCAGTGCTGACAAAGAGGGAGACCACGGCCAGGTGAGGGAGGCAGGTGGAAAAGGCTTTGTGCCGTCCCTGCTCAGAGGGGATCCTCAGCACAGCCCTGAAGATCTGCACATAGGAGAAAACAATGAACACAAAACAACCAAATACCAAACAGGCGCTAATTGCAATGAGCCCCAGTTCCCTGAGATAAGATTTTGAGCAGGAGAGCTTGAGGATCTGTGGGATTTCACAGAAGAACTGGCCCAGGGCATTGCCATGGCACAGGGGCAGGGAAAATGTATTGGACGTGTGCAGCAGAGCATTGAGAAATGCACTGGCCCAGGCAGCTGCTGCCATGTGGGCACAAGCTCTGCTGCCCAGGAGGGTCCCATAGTGCAGGGGTTTGCAGATGGACACGTAGCAGTCATAGCATATGACGGTCAGGAGGAAAAACTCTGCTGAGATGAAGAAATAAAAAAGAAAGAGCTGAGCAGCACATCCAGTGTAGGAGATGTTCCTGGTGTCCCAGAGGGAATTGTGCATGGCTTTGGGGACAGTGGTGCAGATGGAGCCCAGGTCGCTGAGGGCCAGGTTGAGCAGGAAGAAGAACATGGGCGTGTGCAGGTGGTGGCCGCAGGCTACGGCGCTGATGATGAGGCCGTTGCCCAGGAGGGCAGCCAGGGAGATGCCCAGCAAGAGGCAGAAGTGAAGGAGCTGCAGCTGCCGCGTGTCTGCCAATGCCAGCAGGAGGAAGTGCCTGATGGAGCTGCTGTTGGACATTTGCTGGGGCTGAACATGGGGACCTGTTCATGGAGAAAGGAAAGTGACAAGTCAGGAGAAGCTGCTTGGAGCCAAACCTGGGCCATTCCCTGTAGCCTTTCCCACTGGGACTCACCCACTCTTGTTCCTGCTCTGGGAAATCCTTCACCCAGGTTCCTGCCTGAGCTCCAGTTGTGCTGCCTGAGAGTGCCAGGAGCAGCCAGGCCTGTGCATGGGGGCCCTCAAGGAGCCATCCCTGCCCTACTGCCCTGGGTTTGTGGCCATGTGGCAGAGGGACAAGCCTGGATAGTCAGGATTTTTCAGTGGAATCACTCAGAATGGAGATAGGTTTGGTAGCATTTGCACTCCTAGGTTTTTAGGACATGAATTACAGGAGCTGTTTTAAGGATATTTTTCCTACCCACAGATCATTCCTGGCTCTCTGAGGTCAGAAATCCCCAGCATTCCTGCTGCACTCAGAGTTTGCCACTGCGAGATGAGAGAGGCAAAGGATTCCCTGCGGCTGAGGGAAGGTGAGGGGCTGGATGGGCTTGTTCCCAGCTGCCCTGGCTTTGCACCTTTGACTGCAACCAGAGCACAATCACACTCCTGGGTCAGCCTGGGATAAACCAGACCCTTCCCAGAGCAGAGGGATCCCTGAATGTCTCACCCTCTCTAAAGGTCTCTGGGAAAGGTCTCTGCACCTCCTTGTGCCAAGGACACTCATGGCTCCCTTGGCAAACCCAACAGCATTTCCTCAGCTCTGGCAGCTCTGCCCTTCCCTGTGGGACATTCAGGGAACTCCCAGAGGCTCTGGCACAGATTTGCACCCAGGAGGGCAGCTCAGAGCTTGGAAGGGCACAGCAAGGAGATCCCTGGCTGTGCCCATGATGGGATCTCAGGGAGGGGGCTCAGCTCATTCCCCTTTCCCATGGACTGCTTTGCCCACAGCCCCACAGGTGCCAGGGAAGCTTGGACACCCCATTCCCATGGACACACCCCTGCCTGGCAGGAATGCCAAGGGCAGTGCCTGACTCAGCTGCTGCAAATGCCAGAGCCTCCCTGAGAGCAGCAGAAAACAGTGACAATATCAGGGCAGGGCAGAACCAAGAGAAGATGTTGTGGTGCTTTGCCTGAGAGGGCAGGGCAGAGACAGCCGGGCACTCAGGACAGTGTTCCCGTGCCCAGCTGTGCCCGGCACCTCCCACACACCAACCGTGCCCTCATCCTGCCCCAGCTCTGCTCTCTTCAGCCCCCTCTCCTTCCCTGAGCATCTCCCTGGGCCTGCACATTCCCTCCTGAGAGGAGCCTTGTCCCTGCCAGCGCTCACAGAGCCCATCCCAGCCTGTGTGCCCTGGCCAGGGCCCTACAGAAACCTGCCTGTGTGCAGGGCCCTGACTGGGGCGGGCTCTGTATGCAGCTGGGCAAGGGCAGCTCAGGAGAGCCCTGCTGGGCCCTGCAGAGGTGATGCTGCTGCTGTCCAGGGCTGAGGAGAGGCTGGTGGCCTTTTGGGAGGCTCCCAGCAGAGAGACGGACCACCCAAAGTTACAGTTCTGGAGTCTGTGTAAATGCTCAAACATTCCTTTGATGATCCTGTGTGTCCCTTTCAACTCAGAATGTCCAATGTCCTGGGATTCTGGGATTACAATTCCTGTTCTGCTTCTCTCATTCCCCTGTTGTCTATAATCAAGACAGAAAAAAACAAAACCCTTGCAACAGTGTTAGAACAGTAAAGTAAAAACCAGACATTAATTGGAAGCTTCCAGGTGTCCCAGTGGGGATGGGGCACACCCGGGGCCTGATTTCAATGATTTATTAAGGTTGATTAATTAGGATATTTAACAGGAGCATCCAATAGGAGATTCAGGCGCCCCAGTTACACACCCCTGGCTCAACCCATTGGAGTAGGTCCAAGGGTTTCTTTGCCTTCACTTTTTGCTTATGACTGCTCACATTCTGGTGAAAAAACAAAATGTTCTTGTAGGTCCTCTTCCTGATAATAAGACTATATAGTATTCCAGGAATGTATTAAGACAGTCAGCTTAGTGTTCTAAAATCTAAGAGAAAGATAAGGAAACAAACTAGAGTTAAAGAAGGATTAAAGTTATATAAGTATATAATTGTAGTTTAATATAGTTAATTAGGAGTTTAATAGAATTAAGTAAGGATGATAGTATCATAACTATATAATAGTAATTTACAGAGCTATGAATATATAAAAAATTATAAAATGGAAAAATCTTTTTGTAATTACCCCAACATTCCCATCCTTCTCCAAGCAGGTAATTGAAAACACTCTCAGGAAAGGTCCTGGTCTTTCCAGCAATCCCAGGCTTACCTTCTTTGGGAAGTGTCCTCTGGAGCTGTGCCCAGGCTGGTCTGGAGCTGGGAGCAGCCCTGCCCCACCCAGCCCCTCTCAGCTGGCTCCTTCCCCCCACAGCTTCTCCCCATCACTGGGAGCAGCTGCCAGGGCTGGCTGAGAGCGTTCCCTGGCAGGCAGCAGAGTCCCTGCCCCAGCACAGCGCCCTGGGCTGCAGGACCCTGCTCTGCAGGACAGCCCTGGGCACCCCTGGCTGCAGCCCCGGCTGCTCAGCCCTGCAGCAGAGCCTGGCAACAGGAGCCGCCTTGGGCTGTGCCTGGGCTGGGGCAGCAGGGAAAGCCAGCCCTGCCCTAGGGCCACACACAGCCCTGCCCTGGAGCAGCTCTGAGAGTCCTCCTGAAAGGTCCTCAAACCTGTGGGATGTGCCAGTTCCAGGAGATCCCTACAGGAACGGCAGCTTCTCTTCCCACAGCCAGGGAATGACTGCTTCAAACCTGGGCTGATTTCTGCTCTAGTGAGCCCTGAGTGAGCTCTGCTCTGTGCTCCCAGCCCAGGCTAAGTTTAACCCCTCTGTGCCCCTGTGCTGTGCCCGGGGTGGCTGCAGGCAGTGCCCCAGCCCTGCTGCGCTGTGCACAGGAGCTGCTCCTGGGCAGAGCTGTCTCTCTGCAGCGCTGCCCTTGCCAGGAGCTGCCTCTGTGCCAGGAGCCTCTGTGCAGGTTTTTGAAAGGACTTTGGGTTTGGCTTTTGCCTTGGAGTCTCTGAAAGGTTTGTGCAATCATGGGCTCCAATTACTGCTATAATTAGTCCCTGGAGAGGCTTTGTCAGTAACACCACTCAGTGGGGCTCATTTATGCTTCAGGGTACTTCAGTTTTTTCAAAGTACTTGGTGTTTCCCTTTTGATACAGACTCTGTGAGAGGTTTGTGCAATCATGGCCCCAATTATCTGCTTTAACGAGTCCCTTGAGAGCTTTGTACTGAAACTTAGCAGGGCTCATTAATGCTTTGAGATACTCAAGGTTTTTAAGGTACTTTATGGATTTAAGAATACTTTTAGGTACTTTTAAGGATTTTCCCTTCCTGAGTCTCTGAGAGGTTTTTGTGCCATCCTGGCCTCCAATTCTCTCCTCCAAGGAGTCCATGAGGAGCCTGTGTTGGGTATCTTTCCCCTTTCTGTTTTACAACCAAGATGGAACTGAAAGAATTTTGTAAGACTTTCTGAAAGCATCCAAACAAACATGAGACAATTAACAATACAACAACAGCTAAGAAAATAAATGTCCTGTTTTAGATAGACATCATCCAACCCTTTAGTCTCTTGGACTGGAAGAGTTTATTGAACCAGTCTTTTTTTCCACTTGAAGCTTCTTGAATCCTTCAAGTACCTGAATGCTCTTGTGGATTGACTCACTGTGGGTGGAGAGGTTCATGCAACCCATGCCCTCAGAGTCTACACAGCCATGCCCCTGTGCCCAGAGTAAAAACTCTATCACTGTTCTGCAAGGTGGCATGTCTGATGGTCTCTATGTCTGAGAGCAGGCCACTCAATGTGAGGGAGGTAGCATTGGTTTGCTTACTTAACAGGCACCCAAGATGGTCTAATTGTCCTAAAGCTTTAGCTGCAGCCACCCAAGGTAGTCCACACTGGGAATGCTACCATCAAATACCTGGATTAAAGCTTGCAAAGCCATGTCTTTGATATCATCCAATACCTCTCTAGGGATACCTGCTGCTTGGTCATCTGGTAGGCTGTGTTGTCCTTCTCCAGCTAGATGGTTGATTCTGCTCTTGCCTCATTATTGGCATAGTCGCTATTAATCGATTTAGTAAACACTTCCATCCCCCTTTTCACAGTATTCTGTATTCTGTAGGTGACACCAACATAGTCATAATATATATTAAATCATAGGGAGTTAAGACATGTGCTGTAAACATGGGCCTCATTAGGCCATTAAAACAAAGGAAGTCCCTCCTATGGCCTTTAGCTGCCCTACACAGATCCTTGATTTCCCCTCAAACCAATGGCTGATACCTGGGATTCTGCCCCCTTCTTTCATAACATACCGGGGCAACAAGTAGTTTCGAGACTATTTGCCAGTCTCCTTCCTTAACTGCTTATTTCCAGATCATTTCCCAGGGATCTTCTGAGGTCAAAGGGGTGAGGTGGCTCTGGAGAATGCAAACTATTTTCTAAGGAGGAAGAATAACTTGGAGGAGAAACATTGGGATTAGAAACAGTGTGACAGTTGGCTTTAGTATCTTTCACCATGGGGTCATATTGTTGCCGGAGGGTGAGGCAAAGGGCACTGCCATTTTGTCAGGTGTTGGGGAGGAAGGGCCTTGATTTAGGATGGCAAACAACTGGGCTGGCATTCTGGAGGCATGGCCCAGGGTGGAGGTGGAATGATTGACCGTGGGGGTGTGACCCACAGTTGTGGGGGTGGAGTCTGGAGGTTCATTCAGGGCAGAAGAGAAGGTTGTGGGAGCAGGAAATGGAAGAGCCAAGATGGAGGGAGGATGATTGGGCTCTCGAGCCACGTTCAGGCTCCTTCCATCTTAACTCTCCAGGGCATGATACTCCAAGAGGGCATGGCCATCACCATCTTGGACCATCGTGGAAAGTCTGATAAAGGCAGGTTTGGGGCGAGGTCCCGAGTTAGGAGTGACCAATGGATTGAGTTTTCAACACACTGCTGGCTGGTGAAGGGTCTCAAGGGTGGTGTGGATTATGGGGAGTATGTGGGATGCAATGGAGTCCCTTTTGATCAAAAGGTTGTACAATTTAACTTCCACTTAGTCTCAAAATTCAGTGGTATGGATTATTTCAACACCAGAGGTGTCTGGAAATTTTTTAATGATCCACCTCGTGATTGATTTTTATTCGTTCTTTGAAAATATTTCATCATGACCAGTGAGAATTAAAGCATCCATATACACTCCTTTCTACTGTGGACACCTGGCTGGCCATTTTTCTTTCTTTGCCTTATGGAGAAGAGCCACCGCAACACCTCAAATTAATTATGGGACATGGGTTCATACTGTAAAAACACAGTGGCAAAATGGGCAATAAATATCTTGCATTTCCCCAAACCCACCTGCAATCCTATACAGGTGAAACCGTCATTGTCCCTGCTGATCCTGGGCAAGGTCCCTTGAAGCAACGATGAATCTGCCAGGCCCGGCACAATCTAAAATCCCAGGGAGCACTGGCCTATCCATCAGCTAACCCCAGCTGACGTGACTGACACAGGGATCCCTGAATGTCATGGTCCCTATTTGGGCGCCAAATGTCCCAATGAGGGTGGCTGTGACAAACATCCCTGGCTCCCTGAGTTCAGGGTGAGTGTGGTGAAAATGAAAAGGAGCAGGATCAATGGAGCTGTTTAAAAGGAACTTTAATAACAGGGTGAAAAATAATAAACATGGAGAAATCCAGCACAGTACAAGGGGCAGGATCCTAAAATCTGAGACAAAGGGGAAGCAGCAACAACTTGGGGATAGAAAACTAGAACAATAATCATATAGAAGAAATAAGTAACCAATAAACCAATAGGGGAGTAGAACTTGGACAACTTAGCATAACAACACTAAAGGCTTATGGGAAAAGTCTCAAGCTCTCACTAAGTAAATTGAATGATTCCCAGAACTTAAAACTCACGCCCAGTTCTTCCAGGGTAAAATCTGTCTGACTCTGAGTTACAGCTGGGCTAACTCCCACACTGCTGCTTTGCACTGGCCCCTTGGGACCATGCGGCCAAACAGAGCCACAATGCTGTCCTTGGTTCCACAAAGCTCTGCAGTGTCACAATGGCCCCTTCATTTCACAAGGCTCTCAAATGTCACATTGGTCTCCATAGGAAGGAAACCACAGAGACCCAGTGTTTCAGGAGCTGATGAACGGCAGCCATCAGTGGCCAAGGCAAGCCTGACCTGTCTGTCCTGGCAGGTTTGCTTGGAGCAACCCTTGGATATTTGAAATTACAAATGCGGAGTCCTAATTTAGAACATTTGTGCCTGGAAAAGAGGGATTTTTTTTTCCATACAAAGAAAAGCACAGAGCCCTTTCCAGTGTTTGGAAAATAGATGAGTGCTGCCACTCAGGAGTCAATGACCAGCCAGACTTTTCTGTCCTGGCAACTTTAGTCTGGCAGCAATCCTTGAATACACAGATATTTGGAGGTGGAATCGGAACTTTGGCCATGGATGCCTGGAAAAAATGGATAGTTCTTTTCCATAAAAAGAAAAGCCCAGAGCCCCAATGTTTCAGGGGCAGATGGGAATGGCCTTCAGCATTCCAAGGTCAGGCAGACCTGTCAGGTGACCCCTGGGAAGCCAAGGCAGCCACATCTATTTCATGTTCCCTTGGTTCCACAGGGCCCTGCAGTGTCACAATGGCTCCTTGCTTCCATGAGGCCCTCAGGTGTCATAACGGTCACTTGATTACACAAGTCCTTAAGGATCTTAATGGACTCCATGGTTCCACAAGGCCCCACAGTGCCATAATGGTCTATAGGTTCCATGAAGTCCCGCTGTGTCCAATGGCCCCTTGGTTCCATTGGGGCCCAGTAGTGCAACAATGATTCCCTTGGTTCCACAACTTCCCTTAGTTTCACAATGGCCCCTTCCTTCCATGAGACCCTGCAGGGTCACAATTGTCTCCCTGATTCCATGGAGCCTTGCAATGCCACAATGGTCTCCATAGATCCACAGTGCCCTGCAGGATCACAATGGGCCTTTGGCTCCACAAGGCCCTGAAATGCAGCAATAGCCTCTTGGTTCCACAAAGTCCTGCTGCTTCACACTGGCCCCTTGGAACTGTGAGGCCCAACTGGGCCACATGTTCTTGGTTCGATGAGAACAGAAAGATGTTCTTGGTTCCACGAGGCCCCAGAGTGTCACAGTGGCCCCTGGAATCCATGGTACCCTGCGGGGTCACAATGTTCCTCTTGGTTCCACAAGTCCCTAAGTGTCACCATGGCCCATTGGTTCCACAATGCTCCGCAGTGTCACAATGGTCTCCATAGGAAGGAAACAAGTGAGCCCCAGTGGTGCAGGGGCAGTCACCAGAGAGGCAGTCAGCAGAGGTCAAGTTTAGCCCAATTTGTGTCATCCTGGTTTTTTAAGATTTTCTAAGCCTTCTCGTGTTGACATTCTTGTAGTGAACTTTCTCACACACTTTCTGTAAGTAACTCATTGTTTCGCATTCCTTTATGGAGGAGGAGACAGTTGATGGACTTTTGGTTTGTCCAGTGTCATTGGAGAGGTGTCACTGTCACCCTCCAATCCACTGTCACTTTTGGAAAACTGTAAATGTTGGAGTCAGAAAAGAAACTTGCCCTTTTTTCTTCACCTTGAGAACAACGATGTGAGCTTGTGTTCTTTTGTGTCCTATAATGACACTCCTGGGCCAGCGACTCCCTCTGAGTGGGGCCGCTCCCAGCTGGGAACTCTCCCGTTTGCTGCACTCGGGGATCCTGAACAACGACGGAGCCTGGGCTGATCCCCCCACTCCTCCAGGCTCAACCATTCACCCCCTGGGTAGATGCCAATGGATCAACAGTGAGCATTGCCTGCCCTCAGGGGAATTTCTCACAGGTGCCTTGCACTGACTCTTTGTGTCTGTGTGCACACAGGAGTGCCTGTGCTGGGGAAATGTGGCAGAAATGCTGCTCTCTGAGGGGTTTGAGTGCCTTGGATAGCTGAATCAGTCAGGCCTGTAGGTAAGGTTAAGTCACAAGGTCTAAGTGAATTTAAATGCTGCTAAACAGTATTTAACTTAAATTATAACCTATGACTTAGCAATTTAAAAGAGGACTAACACTTAACAATATTTAACTTAGCTTATATCTTATATTAAACTTAAAACTTAGCAAAAAAACAACTCTTAGCAGCATTTAACTTCACTTAGACACTTGACAGCCTCATGGAACCAAGGGGCCATTGTGACACTGAGGGGACTCATGAAATCATGGAGATCATTGTGACACTATGAGGCCCCATGGAATAAGCAAAGCATTGTGACACTGCAGGGCTTCACGGAACCTCGAGGCCATGGTGACATTGTGGAACTCCATTGAACCAAGGGTTCATTGTGACACTGCAGGCCTGCATGGAACCAAAGCTCCAGGGTGACACAGAGTGACCTCCTGTCATCAATGGTCCATTATGACGCGGTGGAACCAAAGAGACCATTGTGATACTGCAAACCCCAGGGTCCAAAGGTCCATTGTGACATTGCAAAGCTCATGGAAAAGAAGAGTTACATGACATTGTGGGACCTGGGGAACCACGGAGACCATTGTGACACTGCAAGGCCTGATGGAATCAGTGGGACCATTGTGACACTGTGGGGCCTTCTGAAACCTAGGGGCCATTGTGACACTTTGGACTCCATTGAACCAAGGGTCTATTGTGACACTGCAGGTCTTTTGTAATCAAGGGACCATTGTGACACTGCTGGACCCCATAGAAACAGGTCAGCATTATGGCACTGTGGGGCCTCATAGATTCAAGGCACCATTGTGGCAGTGTGGGGCCCCAAAAAACCAAAGGAACAAAGAACAGGTCTGGTTGGTTTGGCCTCCCAGGGGCCACCTGACTGGTCCAGCTGACCCTGGCATGTTGAGGATCTCTTCTCATCTGCTGCTGAAGCACAGGGACTCCATGCTTTCCTTCCTATGGAAAAGAACTCTCCTTCTCCTCCAGGAACCCATGGTCAGATTTGGGATTTCTCCTCCGAATTTCCTTATATCCAGGGATTGCTCCCAAAGGAATATTGCCAGGACAAATCTGGCTGCAGTGGTTTCACAAGGGTCACTTCCCATCTGTCCCCAAAACATTGGGGAAATCTCTGTGCTTTCCTTCCTATGGGAAAGGACTGTCCTGCTTCTCCAGGTGTCCATGGCCGAGATTGTGTTTTCACCTCCAAAATTCCCTAAATCCAAAGACTGCTCCCAGACAAAATCTACCATTCCTGAGAAGTCTGGCTGGCCTTGGCCTTGTGAGGCTCTCACCAGCCTTCCAAACACTGGGGCTCTGTGCTTTCCTTCCTACGGAAAAGAACTGCCGTTCCCTTCCAGGCGCCCATGGCCAGAACTGGGGTTCCACCTCCAACATTGCCTGTTGTGTCAGACTGGAGGAGATTTTTGGCTCAAAACATTTCCTGTGTGAGGGAGGAAGGGGCAGGTCCAGCCTTGACCTGCCCTGTAGCCCCAATCCCCCCAGAGCCTCTATCCCAGCCCAGCAGTGTCTGCCAGTCCCTGGCACAGCACAGGCAATGCTCCACAGCCACCTCTGCAGACCCAGCCCAGCTCCTGAGGGACCAAATGACCCCAAGTCCCACCTGAAGGAAGGGCCCAGGAAGACCAAGTGGTATTGAAGACTGACCACAAGGCAAGCACACATCTTGACCCTACCTCCTCTTGGAATTTCCACCTGAACAGTGCTGGAATCCAGGAGTTGGTAACTGTGTGTGTGCTTCTCTGCATCTTTTTGCCTTGCTCTCTTTCTGTGTCTTCTTCTGTTTCTGTGCTACGGCAAATTTTGATTAATATGAAATGGAACAGGCTTAGAATTTGTGAAGTTGAATGGCTCAAGTCAATGCTTTGAGAAGTGTTTTATGTTGACTTAATGTCTGTTGTGATTTGAGATGAGAAGAATTTTCAAAAGTAAAACTTTTTCGTATAAGTGACAATCTCTTACACCGCTGAGATACTGAACACATCTCTGTGAAACACAAATGTTAAAGATGAAAAAGTCCAGGAACCTCCTCTTTCTTTGCCAGTCAACAAAGAATCAGCAGGCCCTGGCCCTGGCCCCCATCTCAACCAAACCAAACTAAACCCAACCCAACCAAATCAAGCAACCCTGCCATGGGCTGAGCCCCTTATTCCCTCCCCAGGCTGCCCCTCTCCACATTGGCCCCATTCTAACCAAACCAAACCCCAACAACTACCAAACAGGAAAACAAGAGGATACAAAACCCCAACCAGAACAAAGCAAGACACAGCTATTGAAATCTTACCAAGTCCCCTCCCCCCAACACAACTAAAACAAAAAACCCCTACAACCTACAACCCATACAAAATAACCTTACAACTAAAAACTTAAACATAAAAAAAGCCAAAAACCAACCATAAAACCAATCCTTACACAACCCAACCACAACTTCCACCACAAGTTACCGGCAGGTCAGGTGTTAGTCCTTTCAATGCTTCAATCCTCTTTCAAGTAAAAGAAAAAAAAAACCAACAAAATGCATGCATATTAAAAAAACAATAAAAAACCATCCAAGTCAGTAATGAAGAAATTAAATCCCAAATAAAAAAGAAGGAAAAATACCTTAATCATAAAACTAAAATCCTTTTATAACTATAAAGAAAAACAACTTTTTTTTATAGTACAAAAAAACATTAAAAAATAATATCAAACAGAAACCTGCATGCTAAAATTAAACAAATGTTAAAATAGCAATATTTCCATAGTACATTAAAACAGGGGGAAAAAAAATAAAAAGTAGTCCAGTATCCCCAAGAGAAGATCTCTATTTGCAGAGATAAAAATAATTTAAAAAGTAAAAAATAAAAACTTTTACACTTAAAGAACTCATCTTTAAAAAAATACCCCATAAGTCAACATGGCCCATCTATAAGCTTCAAAAAGGCTTGTAGCAACAAAAACTTCACAATAAAAGAGTTCCTCAGACAAATGTTATCCATGTCAGAATTAAGAATCAAAAAAAAAAACAATTTTTCTTCTTGTAAAAAAATCTCCATACATTTACAAGAAAAACTTCTCTCCCAAAGTAAATTTAAAGAAGACTATTCTAGAAATAGTAAATACCTAGAAATTTTAAGTTTACTGTACATTGGCAGTAAAAATAAAACTTTAAAAAGAAAAAACAGTGTTCTAAAGAATTTATTTTAATTTTTACTACTTTTTTCTTTTTGAATTTACTTTTAATAAAAATTTCTTGATAGCCTTTTAAAATGTTAGGCCTACTTTACCTTTCTCCTAATCCTATCTCACAACAAAATAAATACATAAATAACAAACTGACACTAAAACCCATTACACTCATCAATACATTAATTAAGAAATCTCAAGATTAGAAAAATGTTAAATTAACCAAACCAAAACCACTACAATGTCATAATAAACCATTTGCCAAATTTTCTCTCATTGTCTAAAGTTCTCAGTAAAGGCTGTTTTTTTTGTTTTTTTGAGCCCCTGAGAATCTCTTGCTGGTATTTCTCCAGTGAGTTGAACTCAGAGGAGACAAACAATTGTAATTCCTCTAAAATGTCTCTTTGAGTGAGCTTTCTGGGGGGAGTCAGAGCTTGTGTGTCCTGCTTGGCCCAGCCCAGGCAGGGCTTTCCCAGCCACATTCCCCACTCCATTTCCCAGCTGGAGCCCCTGGTGCCTCTGAGTTGTGCTGCCCCAGCGCCAGGGACGCTCTCCTTGTCTGCCCATTCCCCCACGGTCTCTGGGCAGGGATGGCCTCAGTGGGGGCTGCTGACATCCTCAGGTTGATCCTTCAGCATCAACCTTGGAGGCTGCTGCTGAATTTTCCTGCTGCAGAGCCTTGTTCAGCCTTCAGCTCTTCAGTGCAGGAATTCAGTGTCCCAAGGCTTATTGACATTCAGAACACCTGAACAAGCCAAGCCTCTGGAAGAATTATATTTCAGTTTCCAAGTCTTTTGTGGTTAATTGGACAGATTTCAGAAGAGTAGTCAGAGTTGATGTATTATATTTACAAAGACATTGAGCAAACTTTTTTTTTGGTCCTGTTTAAGTTCTTTTCCCTGTTAATAAATTGATATGTGCAGTCTCCAATTGACATTGAATCCAAGTACCTCTTCATGCAGTTTGAATGGATATGAAAATCAAGACCCTTCATGGCTGATAATCAATCAGACTCTGTCCCTACCCCCACCCCACCACTTCCCCCATCCAAGCCCTGGCACTCAGAGCAGCCTTGTGCAAATCTGAGCTCCCTCCAGCCCAGGCTGCACCTGCAGCTTTCAGCTCCTTGGTTCCAACTCCCACCTGCTTTCCTTGGAGAAGGAGCTGCCCGAGACACAGAGGGCTGTTCATTTATTGTCAGCCAACAAAGCCAAGAGAAGTCAAAGTTCCATCAAATGCAAAAGTCATTCCTCTGCAGGATATTAAATCCACTTTCCCCAGCAGACAGTCTCAGAGCAATGGAAAACACTTTCTGTGACCAGCACAGGTCCCAAGATCCCCCAAACCCTCCCTGCCCCGATTCTGCCCAGATTTGCTCTTTGCACACACGCGTCACAGGCTGAAGTCAGGAGCTCCCTCCATGACCAGGGGGAGGAAAAGAGAGAAAGGGGACGAAGAGCTCTCCTGTGCAGAGCCAAGGTCCAAGTGCAGCCCCTGCACTGGGAATCACAACACATCAGGTTTGTGTCCTTTGGGCTCAGGGACTGGTGATACTCAGAGGCACAGGAAGGTTTCTTGCCAACAAACACAAGTTGTACATGATACAGTTTAATAAACATCACAGCTCTTCCTTGAGCTCTCTGGGATGTCCCAGCAGCATCTGACATGTCAACCATCCCAGAGAGATTTCCAGACAGGAGCAGTTATAGACAAAGACATATATGATCATCAATTCTGTGATAAGCACAATTAAGATGTTGACTAATGTGGTATTTATTTGAACATCAGAAAGATTTCGCAACTCCCTGCAGCTCAAAGCATGAAACCAGTCAATTGAGAGGCACTTGAATGACCAGAGAGCATCTGGACGAGGAATTCTGAGAGCAATGGAAAAGGCATAGTTCCATCTAGTCTAGTGAAGAGATGTCCTTAGACATGGCCATTTAAACAGGAGAGATGGAAACACATGAAGGAAGAGAAAGAGGAAATAATAGACTGATCATTGGTGATCACTATTTAAAAGTACTCAAACAACTCAGAGAATAAAAATTTCCTTTTTATTTTGAAACTAACAGATATTAACACCTGTGCCTCTTTCCAGGCAGACATCAGTTCTGTGCCCATGAGCAGGCAGTGCCACTTGTGGCCTCAGGTGCCCAGCTGGGATTGGATCTCTCTGAGAGCACCTGAGGGACAGCAGAGCACCTTGCAAGCTGCAGATCACAGAGAGACATGTGGGGCTCCTGTCCCATCAACATCTGCTCTGTTCCACTCTGAAACAGGGCCCAGCATGGTGCCAGGATCATCAGAGAGCTGAGGTGTGTGCTGGAAATAAATGCCCTGCCCATCCCACAGCAGCCCTGCATTTCCCTCCTGCAGCCTTGGTCTCCAGCACAGCCATGGAGGCTCTTTGGGCTCTGGAGTGTTCCTGCAGGCCCCAGGGAAGCTGAGCTCTGCCTTTGGCACAGTCAGGCCTGGCCAGCGCAGGCCATGCTCAGCAATTGCTTGTGTCTGCCTGGCCTTGCTGTCAGCCCTGGCAGCGGCTGCGTGGCCCCTTTGTGGCCCTGTGCTGGCCCAGCCATGGTGGCCCGGCCCCTGTGCAGGCCCAGGCCAGGAGCATTGCAGGTGGGAACGGCCCCTGTGCCGAGGTGCCCACAGCAGCCTTGGGGCTCTGTGCCCCATGGCCTCCCTGCTAGGCAGCCTCTGCCAGCTCCTGCAGAGCCCGTGGCACCTGTGGGGCTGCACAGACAGCCCTGCCCCAGGCTCTGCCTGCTTCTAGGTCAGCAGAGAAGCAGCCAGGGTTGGCCATGGTTGGGAACAGGCCCTGAACCCCGCAAGACAAAGGAGCTGGGCCACAGCCAAACTCAGCCCAGGCCAAAGCTGAGCTCAGCAGCCAGGGTTGCCAAGGGATGGGCTCAGAGGCTGGTGCTGGCAAATGTCCTGCACCCCCTCCCTGCTCTCTCCATGCCACCAAGGGCACAGAGCAGCCTCCTCTCTGGGCCACTTGCCTGTTTGCAATGCCTTGCACAGGTGCTGGCCCTGCCCCACAAGGCCTGGCCTGAGTCCTGCCCCTGCACGCTCAGCCAGGCTGGGATGGACACTGATGGTTTCTGGGCCAGGCTCTCTGAGCCCAGCCCAGCTCCCTGCAAGCTCTGCCAGCTGCCCTGAGCTCTGGGCAGCACCAAGGGCCTCTCCCCAGCCCAGCCCAGCCAGCTCTGGCCCCACAGCTCTGCTCAGGCTAGGCTGCTCTGGGCACTGCCCACAGCCTCAGCCCCTGGCAAGGGCACAGCAGCAGCTGCAGCTGCCACAGGACTCAGCCCCAGCCATGGGGGAAGGTGCTTGGCCAAGGCCAAAGGAGGCTCCCTGGCTGCCCGGCTCCCCTCGGGCTGAGGTGCTGAGAGCTCTGCAGCCCCTGCTGCCATCCCATCTGCCCAGGGCAGCACAAGAGCCCCGGCCTTGGGGCCCTCAAGTGCTGCTCCTGCTCCAGGCCCAGGGCCCATCCCAGAGCTGGGGCAGCCACAAAGCTGTGCCCATTTCTGTTCATTGCTGCTCTGATCAGGATGGATCCTCAGCCACTTGGAGGCTGATGATGATTTTTACTGCTCCAGAGGCCTCTTCTTTCTTGAGCTTTTCAGGAATTCAGTTAGAAAAGCTCATAAATATTTGTTGAAAATAACCAAACAAGGGACGTCTCAGGGAATCATTTAAGTTTCTAATTCTTCTGTGGTTAATTAGTGACATTTCAGAAGTGTATTCAAAATGAATATACTATATTGAAAACAAGGAAGAGAGAACAGTTTTGTCCTGTTCAGTTGTCTTTTCCAGTTTAGGTTGATATCAGCAATGTCCAGTTTGTATTGGCCCCCAACACCTTCTAATGCATTTTGAACCGATATGAAAATCAAGACTCCTCATGGCTGACAATCAATCACACTTTGTCCCTACCCCCTCCCCAACATTTCCCTCATCCAACCCTTCCACCCATTGTCTCTCACCAGGCCCCCTGGTGAAGAGCCTGGCTCTGTGTTCTCCATCCCCTCCTCGCTGGCACTGCCAGGCTGGGATGAGGAGCCCCTCAGCCTTCCCTGCTCCAGGCTGGAACAGCCCAGCTCCCTCAGCCTCTGCTCACAGCCCAAGGGCTTCAGCCCCACCTTGGAGGCCCTTCCCAGACCCTGCTCCAGCTGCCAGACATCTTTCCTGCCCTGGGGAGCCCAATCCAGGCCACAGTGACCTGGATAATCCCAGTCCTTGATGTCCTGGTCACACAGCCCTGGCCCCTTGTCCCCTGTCAAGCTCTAGGGTGGATCCTGTGGAACATCCTTTGGTGGAGGCTGTGGCTCCAGGTGGGCTGGGGGGATCCTGGGAGACAGGGACCCTGCTGGGCATGGACAGCATTGGAGTTGTTGGGAAAAACTGTGAGGGGGAGCTCGGGCAGAGTGACCAACCCAGTGACCTGACACAACCTGCTGGGATGTCACACAGCCCCTCTGTGATGTCACACAGGCCCTCTGGGATGTCACAGCCTGCTCTGGGATGTCACAGCCCATTCTCCAATGTCACACAGCTGGTCTCTGATGTCACACCAGAGTCTGTGATGCCATAGTCTGCACTGTGATGTCAGACCCCTGCCCTGTGATGTCACAGCTGGATCTCTGATGTCACAAAGGCAGACTATGATGCCATGGCTGCTCGATGACCTCACCTAACCCACTCTGTGATGTCATAGCCCACTCTGTGACCACATGCTACCAGATGATAAATTGTCTCCACCAGGTGAGCTGACGCCTGGAGCTTGTTCTCCACAACCCCAGGCCTGTGGAAACCACACAATGCCCATTGTGTGAGAAGGGGAACAGCAAGTTCAGCAGCCTCAGTGTCCTGCCAGCTCAGCCAGGGCCACTGGAACATTGGGATCCACGACCACCAGGGACCACCAGGGAGACCCCCAGGACAGGAGAATGCATGGGTAAAGGGGAGGGGAAATATGTTAATGATTTTGGGGAAATGATTATCATATGTATTTTTAGTCCAGGACAATCAATGAATATGTATGCAAAATACAGAATATAAACAGAAACTTTCCTGTACTCAGCTTGCACATCTTTTGGAGGAGCTCTCCCCTGTGCATCCAGCTGAATAAAGAATGCTGCTTCTTAATGCTACACTGGGGTTAAGGAATTTTCTGTTTTACTAAATTTTTGGTAACACTCCCACTGCCAAGGAAAGCTCTGTCTGCTGCTGTTCACAAACAGAGAAGGGCTGGTGGCAGATGTGGGGCTGCCTGGGGCACAGTGACCATGAAATAATGAAGTGTTCAATGTTCTGTGAAAGAGGGAGGGGCAGTAACAAAACTTCTGCACTGGAAATAGGAAGGGCAGACTTTGGCCTGTTTAGGCTGCAGATTTGGGGAATACCAAATAAGGTACTGATTGCTTTAAGGGAAACAGCCCTTAACAACAAAGGGATCCAGGAAGGATGGACACATTTCAAGAAAGTAATCATAAGGGGGAAGAAGCAGCCTGTCCCAGTGCGGCAGAAGATGAGCTAGTGAGGAAAATGACTGGCCTGGCTGCCCATGGAGCTTTTCTGGAGACTCAGGGTTGGAAAAAGGACCAGCAACTCAGGAAGTCTTTAAGGATGTTGCTGGGTCATACAGAAAGAAAAGCTGAGAGTTGAAAACTCTATTAAAACTTAACCTGGAGGGTTCTGCAAAAAGAATAAAAATGTTTTTATAAAAAAATAATTGCAAAAAAGAGGAGTAGGAGAACCTCTACTCTTTATTGGTTGCAGAGGAGAATATAGTAACACAAGATAAGGAAAAGGCTGAGCTACTTTACCCCTAGTTTGTTTCAATTTTCAATATTAGGGGAGGATATCCTCAGGACAAGTGTTCTCCTGAGCTGGTAGATGGGCACAGGCAGCAGAACAGCCCCTGGAATCCAGGAGGAAGCAGTGGGTGACCTGCTGAGCTACTCAGATGCTCACAGGTGAATGGGAGCAGACAGGATCCATCCTAGGGCAATGAGGGAGCTGTAGATGAGCTCCCCAGGCTGCGCTCCATCATTTACCATCAGTGCTGGCTCAGCAGGGAGCTCCCAGAGGACTGGAGGTGCCAGTGTGAGCCCATCCCCAAGAAGGGCTGGAAGGAGGATCTGGGGACCTCCAGGCCTGTCAGCCTGACCTGGGTGCCCAGCAAGGTTATGGAACAGATCACCCTGAGTGCCATCCCAGGACACCCACAGGATGGCACTCACAGGGCACTCCCAGCTGATGGGAACAAACTTTCTGGCTGACTGCAGAGGCCAGGACAAAGCTGAGTGGTTTCCCTGGTGTCCCCCAGCCCTTGCTGGCCCCAGGGGCTGATGGCAGTTGTGCTCCCTCAGGTTCATGTCCCCACAGCAACAGCATGGGGGTGCTCCCCCTGCTCTGTGCAATGCAAACAGGGGCTGCTGAGCCAGTGCTGCCGTGTCTGTGCCTGCAAGGATGTGGCACCTGTGTGAGCTGGGGGAGAGGCCAGGGCTGCAGAGGGGGGATGTTGTTGGCAGCTCCATGAGGACGCTCTGGGATGCTGCCCTGGGCTGTGCAGCGCACTGGGGATGAATCAGCCCCTGCTCTGCTGCTCCTTCCCGTCTGCCCCAGGGCCCTTGCAGAGCCCCAGCCATGCTGTCCCCAGCTGCCATGGCAACCCTGGGACAAAGCGGTGCCAGGGCTGTTCCAGGTACAATTCCAGTGACACTCGTTGGTGCCACCAGGTGCCATGGCAACGGCCACAGGGACCCCTTCCTTGGTTTGGTGCCATGGCAACCAATGCCCGGCCCCCTTGTGATGGTTGGTGGCCATGGAAAGCTGCCCTGGGCCCTTGCTCAGGGCTGGTGTCAGTGCCCAGAGCCAGAGGGGATCCCTTGCTGGGGACTGTGCCATGGCCACCTGCCCTGTGCCGCGCTGGCCGCTCAGGCACCAGGAACCAGCAGCCACCGGCACTGCCAGGGCCAAAGGCCAGGTCAGCCAGACAGAAAGGGGCAGGGCTGGGCACTGTTTCCATGGCAACCGGCACTGGGGGGACACCTGGGTCACCTGGCCTGGCAGTTGCCATGGAAACCCCTGGCAGGGACTGAGGGCACAGCCCCTGGCACTGAGACACTGCTGGGCCGGGTGCTGAGCACAGGGCTGGGCACACAGAGATGGTTTTGTTCTTGCTGAGCTGCAGCACAGCCAAGGCCTGTCCTGCCCCTCATCAGCCACGCTGGGGAGGGGCTGGGGCTGCAGGGGAGCTGGGCAGGGACACAGCCAGGACAGGGGACCCCAACTGAGCCCGGGCATAGCCCAGACCAGGGCACATCATGCTCAGGGTGTGAAGGGGGGAATTTTGGAGGGAGGGCTTTTGCCTTGCCAGGGAACACTTAGGCAAGAGGGGCCCCTGTGTCCCCAGTGGGCAGGGTCACTACCAAAGACACAGACATCAACTGAAGGAATTGTGTCATTTATATCATGCTCAGCTGCAAAGAATTACAAAAGGATAAGCTCAGCAAAGCACATGATCTTTAGCAAAGATTTACAAAAGAATAAGTCAGCAATCCATCATAACTCATCATTACATTTTGATGACCAATCCCTTGGTGAAACACTGGAGGTGTTTGTGACAGACAAAGATTCTGGCTGACTATCAAGGTACACCTTACAGACATCAGGAGTACTTTAGTGACACTGTTCTTCATTCATTTTTCTCAATCCAATTAGGAACAAGAATTCTGTTGTGCATGGAGCTGGGCACCTTTTTAATTCCAGAATAATGCCCCGAGGCCCTTTGCTGTTCAGCTTTCCCATGCTGTCTGTGGCTAACAAGGCTTGGGGGGCCCTTTCCCCTCTGGCTGGAAGGGGCCGGGTCCCAGGCCCTGAGGGACACCCAGGCTCCTGGATGGAATTCCTGTGCAAGTCCCTCAGTGTCACAGCAGCCTTCACATGGAGCCCCGTGGATCAGAGCATTTTCCACAAGGGCCCTTGGGGCAAACAAGGAGATTTGGTCTGGCAGGATGTGTAAAAATCCTGTCAAATCTCCTTGTTCTCACTCAGAATCCCTGGCTGCAGGGACACATTCCCATTGTTCCTGCCCAGGGTTCAGGACTCAGAGTTGTCTTTCCTAGGAGCTGCTCCTTCAGCTGCCTTTGGAGGGCCTTTTGGCCTCTGGACCCACACTCTGGCTCCATTATCAGGGCTGCTGCATCCAAACCCTTTATCTCCACAAACGGTGGTGATTAGAGCGGAATCTCCTTTTTTCAAAATCGTTCTTAAAATTGCAAGATCAGTAATTGTGCTACTCTGTCATGGGGTTGAATAATCCAATCCTGGTCACTATAGTTTGACAGAATTACTGTAATTTCTCCTTGATATTCTGCATCAATTCCTCCTGCCATGACAGGAACACTTTGCAAGGCCAAGCTCCAAGGGAGCAGTTACCAAAGCAAAGTGTCCTGGAGGAATCTGAATTCCTGTTTCAGTACTGATAGCTCTCATTTGCTTTGAATTTCTCGACATTAATTCCAACGCATGAAGGCCCAGCCCTGCAGCCTCTGGGCTGGCCCTGCCAGGGGCCATCACAGCCAGAACAATTTCCCAGGCAGCCCAAGTCTCACTGCCCATGGCTGGATTTGCAAATTGGGGGCAGCCGTGCACAGCCAGGGGGTTCCATTTCCCCAGTGGGCCATTGTGAAGGGCATGGAGCACATCTGGGAGATGGGTTCTCCATGGACAAAGGTTCCCATCTCCTCATTTTTCCAACTGCTCTTTTAACTACCCCTTCACCCGTGCAACCAATCCTGCAGCTTGTGCATAATCTGGTACATGAAAAACCCTGCAGGCTTAATCACTGTATTTTTCATAGGAACAGACAAAGCACTCTGCATCACAGTATCAGCAAACGCTGCAAAAATAGCCAATTTCCTCCCTTCCTCCTTTTTCATTGTATACAATCTCACAAAGTTGGCAACTGACATTAAGGTCCTGGCCAATCCTGTTCTGTAGGGTATTTAGTGTTACATCCTTGAGCAGCCAAAGATACCAAATTAGTATTGTCAGCACTATTTCACATTATTCTTATTTTATATGTACATATTGTTATAGAAATATAGATATAGATATGTAGATATAGACACATATATATATAAATCCATAAATATAAACATGAAGGTCTTATTATCCTATAAATATGTATATACTTATTTATTATATTATTATTTCACTTGCACAGGTGCATATGAGCTAAGATTAAAACCTTCTTCTGTTGCTCCATGTGGGAGCATTCCAACAATAATTGTTCCTTCTGAAGGTGCTGTGTCCAATGGACTCTTAACAAATTTATCTTTGTCTGCCTAAACCCACAAGGTCTTTTCCTTTTCCATTTGCAATTTTTGGGTGCATTTGAAGCCATCCAGGGGTGCAGCTTCTTTTACCCGACTGCCCCACTGCCCACACAGGGCTCCAACCTCAGCCCATTCCAGAGCCAGGGAACTCCAGGGAAGGGCTTCCCAGCTGGGAATTTCTGATGGGACTGATTCCTCACATTTACATTGAACAAGTGACATTTTGTTGGGATCTGGCCAGACTGTGCCAGTTTTGTTTTACCAGTGGGCAAAGTCAGCACCAAAGACACTGACTCCAACTGAAGGAATCAGTGTCATTCACTGCAGCTCCAAGCAGCAAAGAATCACAAAAGGAGCAGCTCAGCAATGCACCCAACCATCCCCACCACAGATTGCCTGCAGTGATTAAGAAAGGTCCAGCAGCATTTACCCTCAGCCTTTACCATCCCCCAGACCCACACAGCAGCTGGGGAAGCTGTCACAGCCAAGGGCTGCAGAGCCACTCCTGGGCACTGGGAATTCCTGCAGGTGCCTCCAGCCCCAGGTGAGGCTCCAACCCCGCTGGGAGAGGGCCCAGCTCTGACAGTGCTGAATGAACAAACTGACAGCACTGCTAGTGTGGCAACATCTGCTTTCACCCTCCTCTTGGGTCCCTCCCAAAGCCTGGCCAGGGCTCAAGGAGGAACCAAGGGAGCTGACTTTGATCCTTCAGCCCCAAACAAGGCCAGATGTCAGATTTCATGGCCTTGTCTGGCTTCTAAATACACAAAGGTCAATACATGTCTCACTAATGAGTGGCTACATCTATTACAGGGCCTAATGACCATGCATATTTCATCAGGGAGCAGATACAAAGATAACCTTTGCTTGGAAGGTTCATCCAGAGGCCACCTTTGGCTCAGGGCCTGCTGTCCAGGCCTCACTCAGGGCTGCTGTCCAGGCCTTGGCACTTCAGGGACGTGGTTTAGTGCTGGGCTTGGCACTGCTGGGTGAGCGGCTGCACTGGGTGAGCTCAGAGGGCTTTTCCAACAGAAAGGATTCTGTGATTCCATGATTATATCCACTGCATACAGCTGGGGCTATTTTAGCAGCATTCCTTTGCTCCAAAAGTTCCCTCTTGCCCAGCTCCTGTGGCCTGAGGCTTCAGCTCCTTCAGCTCCTGGTGCTGAGCTGCTCATGCTGAACGAGACGGCTTGGAGAGAAGAACACAGTCCATGCAATTCCTTCTGGGACACAGAGAGGGGAGTCTGTGCAAACAGGAGCATTGTTTGCTGTGGCCTCCTCTCTGCCCTTTACGCCTTTCAGCGCTTTGAACCAGCCAAGAGTTTTCTCCAAGAGTGCAATGGAGCAGCTGCTCCTGCTCCCGGGCCTGGCTTTCTCCAGTCTCTGCCCTTGCCTGGTTCTGTCCCTCGTGCTGTGCCCTCTGTTCCCCCAGGGCTCACTGGCTGCTGCCCAGGACTGTGGCACTGGCACAGATCCAGTGCTCCAGAGCCTCCTTTCTGTGCCCTTGCAGCTGCCTGGGCACAGCAGCCTTTTCCATCTGGAAGCTCCCCATGCACAGGGAGTGCCCAGCTCCGTTCCTTGCACAGCCTCCAGGAGCCCAGGGCTGCCATCTCCAGTCCCTGCTGGCACTGGGGGCTCCCAGGTGCCTCAGGCTGCTGTGACACCGCTGCACACGGGAGGGAAGAGGGGCAGGGGCTGTGCCCAAAGTCAGCTCCATCTGCTGCTGCTGCTGCTGTGGGGTCATTTGTGCAGCCCTGGCCCAGAGTCAGGGATCCGATCCTGCCAGTCTCTTCCAGCCCTGGCTGCTCAGAGTTTGGGCCTTGGAGCCTCAGGTGGCCAAAGGCAGCTGCTGCTGGTCCCTCTGTGTGCCCGTGTTCAGCAGTGCTGCTCCATCAGTCTGTGCCCAGCAACGGGGAAAAGCCTCAGCGCTGCAGGGCCAGGAGCTGCCGGGCTCTGCCTGAGCAGCTCAGCCAGCAGGAAGGGAGCTGCTCCACACGGGAACCAGGAGCAAAGGACATTTCTTCTGTAGGACATGTTTTCTATTTAGAGGGAAAAAAAAGGAAAAAGGAAAAAAATAGGTAAATTGTAAAAGATAAGAATAAAATCCAAGTGTTAGTGAAAAAACATAACACAATGTTAGTGAAAAAACCACAATATAAATGCAAAGATACATTCTTTGCATTAAGAGGTAAATGATCTTTTTCAAAAGAGAACTCAGTTCTTTACATTGTAAATGTGCTGATGGCATGGATCCATCTTACTGACCTCAGCAGCCTCTTAAAAGATTTTGGGCTTTGTTCCCAACACTGGTATTTGAAATTGTGGTCAAAGCAAGAGGAAATTGCTTTGTGCCCTTCCAGCTCCAAGCCGGACTGGGAATGGAAACTCTGTCAAAGCCCAAATCCTTTAGAAGATGACCTTCCTTCTCAGCCTGGGAATGAGCTGCACATTCCCTTTGAAACTGCCAAGAGTTTCTTAGAGTCACAAAATCCCACTTACAGCTTTTTGCTCTGGTTTGGAAGTGCAGAAGGGCAATTCTCCATCCACCAGCTCCAGACTGCACTGCCTCAGGAGCACGGCCCACTCGCCAGCTTTGGCCCACTCGTGGCACTGCTAGAGGAGGAACAAACTGCAATTGCACAGTTCCAGCCAGTCAAGAAGGAAGAATGGGACAGACAAAACACCCTGTGCAGATCCAGGCGTTCAGCTGGGACTGTGGAGAGTTTGGGTCCTTGCCAGTTGGATGTGTGTCCCCAGCTGCAATCTCTGGGCCTGCAGCAGAGTCTCACTCACCTGCCAAAGCAGAAAGCTCAGGCGCTGTGCTCACAATGGGCTCGTCTGATGCAGAGCTGTGAGAGCAATGTGAGGGCAGAGCCAGCCCAGCTGGGCCCAGGGCTGAGCCCAGCAGAGCCCTGGCAGAGCCCAGAGCAGCCTCAGCACCCGCAGAGCCCGGCTGCAAGGAGAGAAAGCAGAAAGCGCCCGTCAGCTGAGGGCTCCTGTGCCCTTGTGCCAAGGTCTGCGGTGCCCAGGCCATGCTGGCTGTGCCCAGAGCTGTGCCCAGAGCTGTGCCCAGAGCTGCCCATCCCTGCTGCCTTTGGCACAGAGCAGGAGGGCAGGACATGTGCCCAGCCTGCAGCCAGCCACGGCACATCCAGCCCTCAGCAGCTGCCCAGAGCAGGATGTTCCTGTGCTCGCTGCCATCTCCCAAAAGCTCTGATCCCACCCTGCCAAGCACACAGGGACCCACCTCACGCCAGCCACAGCTGCAAGAAAAGCTGCTCCCAAACCATGGCCCCAGCCTTCTCCAAGGGCACGGCCCATCCACGCCACAGCTGCTCCCCAGCACTTCCCCATCCACACTGGACCACCTGGAATGCTTCCTCTGGAAAAACAAACAACACATTATTGAAAAGAGATTAGATGCAAAAAGGGAAAACAAGGAAAAATGGAAAAACTCTTATCTCGGTCAGTGCCTTGAGGAAGGCCCAACTCCTACATGGTAGGGAAAAACCCAGCCATGGCTGAGGAAAGCCCACATTTTCTCTCTTCCCCCCTGCACTGCCCCCCAAAATCACAGTGATCCCAAAGCAAACAAGGGCTGCTTATGGCCTCTGACAGCCCATTGCTCAGGGCTTGCCAGCGCCCCAGCCCCTCAGGGGCTGCCCCAGCCCAGCCAAGCTGCCCGGCAGCAGCGCCGCAGCCCCACAGCAGCTCCAGAGCAGCCCCATCCAGAGACACCTGGGAGCCCTCAGCAAGGCAGCCAGCACCACACGGGCAGGAGGATACAGAGGGTGGTTCCTTCCTGGCACAGGGCTTGTGGCCATTTCCAGGCACCGCTCTGGCTGGGATCCCCGCAGCCCCGGGCCCTGCCCAGCCGCTCTGTGGGCAGCACAAAGGCTTCAGCAGAATCACCAAAGGCCAAGGGGCTTCTGGCCATTTTCCCTTGCCCACTGCACGCCTGGGCAGCTGGCTGAGCGCAAGCACCCTTTTCCCCCTGCAGGGCCTCAGGACCCCTCAGCCTGCTGTGCTGCTGAGCACAAGCTCCCTTTTCACCCTTTCCTGCCTCTTGCCCTGCAGACCCTGGGCAGCAAAGAAAAGCTCCCGGCAGTCTGTGTATCATAACACATTCTAGAATTGAATTATTTACAATAATCTATAATATATACAAATATATATCATGACATATACTCTATATTATTTATTTACAAACTAGATAAAAAAGGGAAAAGAAGAAAAGAAAAATCTTCAAGAAAAGGAAAATTACCCCTGGCTCAGGTTGCCCCAGCAAAGACAGCCTCCCAGATCAGCTCTCCTCCTCAGTCATCTGGCAGTGCAGCAGCCGAGCCCCGACAGGCGAGGCCGACTCTGCCATGCCCTGCGCAGCTGATCATGCAGCCTCCAGATGGTGGAATATCGCCCACGCTGTATTTCCCTCAGGACATGCAGTGTTTCAAGTGCCAGCTGCGACACGGCACTGCTCGTGTCCTCTGTCAGGGGTTCCAGGGCTGCAAGAGGGAGGAACAGAGGCACAGTCAGAGCCGGATCTGCGGGGAGCCCAGGAGGGCTCCCAGCCGGGTCTTGCCATGGCCAGGAGGGAGCAGGGAGCAAGGGGATCAGCCCAAAGCTGCTGGCCACCAATGGCCCACGTGGCCCTGAAAGCTCCGTGTGCTCTGCCCACGGGAGCAGAGCCCTCCGCAGCCGGGGCAGGGCTTGCAGCTGCCCCGGCAGCCCCCGCTGTCAGCCGGCTGCCCTCACTCACCAGTGCAGATCAGCTGCAGCTCCTGCTGCTGCCCTCTCAGGCGCCGCCCGGCCATGCCTGTGAACACAGAGCCTGTCACGGCCCCAGCGGCACAGCTCCCTGCCAGCGGCGCTGCCGGCGCTGTGGCCACACGGGCTGCTGGCCGGGCAGAGCTCAGCCCGGGCCCTTGCCGCACGCTGCCGCCCCAGGGCACGGCTGCCAGAGGGCGGCAGCAGCACTGCCCGGGCCAGGCGGGGCTCCACGGCGCCCCAGGGCACGGCTGGCGCTGCCGGGGCAGCAGGTGGGGCTGGGGCCGAGCTGCGGCGGGCCGGGGAGGGGAGGGGCAGCCCAGGCTCGGGACTCACCCATGAACCTGACGGCCGCCTCTCGCTGGGGCTCCTGTGGGCTCTCGAGGTAGCGCATGGCCTGGCGCAGGTGCTCGGCCGCTCGGCTCCTGTCCTCTGCCAGCTGCAGAGAGCGGCAGGAGGGAAGGGTTGGCGCGGGCTCAGCCCCTGGGCCAGGCGCTGCCTGCGCCCAGCCCCGGCCCCCCCTCCCCGCACAGCCCTGAGGCGCGGCCAGCAGCCGCTGGCCAAGGGCTCCCGAGGGGAAGGGGCAGAGGGCCGGCTGCTGCCCGGGGAGCCGCGGTGCCGGCCCGCCCCGCAGCCCCGCCGGGCCGGGGCTCCATGGGCACCCGGCTCGGGCCCACGGGAGCCTGGAGAAGAGCCCGCGCGGCCTCTGCGTGCAGTACCGGGACGCGGCACAGCTGCCAGCCCCGCACACTGAGCACCGCGCTCGGGGGGCTTCTCCGGCTGAGGCTGGGGCTTGCAGGCCATCCTTACCAGGAGCTCAGTGAACTTGGAGAGTTTCTCTTTCTTCACAGTTTTTTCAAGAGCTTTCCTTTTCAGGAACTTGACCGCACAAAGCAGCGTTTCCCGAGAAGTCTGGAGAACAGCAGAGATGCGGAGATGGCCCCAGAGCCCAGGGCACAGGAGCTGCAGCCTGGAGGAGGCTGCAGTCCAACAGGCGCAGGGCAGGAGGCAGCCGAGCCCCCTGCCAGGGGGACAGCAGCAGCCCACGAGTCCTCACCTGTGCCACAAGCAGATTCTCATTATGGCAATGGAAGAGCAGTGGCAGCAGGCTCTCACACACTTGTGTCATCAGGAGCGTTTTTCCTTCTTCTTCTACAGCAGACATCAAGTTTTGAAAGACAGTCATGGAGAGCTGCTGCACCTGGCTGTCACCCTGTAGAACAGGAAGGCAGCAAGAGCTCTGCAGCAGCTGATTCTGGACCACATTGGCACAGGCCTGCATCTGCACAGGGCACCAAGTGTCCGGGCAGCAGCCAGTGGCCGTGGCTGGGGGCACAGAGCCTTACGTTGTCAAAGAGTGGCAGGAACACCTTAGCCAGCTGCAGGGCCATGGGGCTGGGTATTGGGGCACCATTATCCAGGAACAGATAGTCCAGTAGCATGGTGGTCACCCTGACCTGCGGGAGCTCCACGAGCCCTTCAGTCAGGCCCCGCATTCTTTCGGCCTGCGTGGAAGGCAAGTTTGTGAAAGGCCACCCTGCTGCCGCAGGGCCCAGAGGCCAAAGGCCTGTCCTGAAGCACTGGGGCAGCTGAAGCGGGAGGCAGGAGAGCTGGGGGCAGCTGCCCCAGCGCACAAAGCCCAGGCAGGGCCAAGCGACTGCGTTGCCCAGCCCCACGCTGCCTGCACGGCTTCTGCCACTGCCCCCTTCTCACCAGTGGGGAATGGTCCCTGCGCGGGAGGAGGACCCTGAGCAGCTGGCTGCCAATGTCTGCACGCTCCCTCCCCAGCTGCCATGACAAGACATCCATGATGCTGTCCCTGCAGTCCCTCAAGTCCAGGCACTCGAGGACCTGCAAGGCACAGGGCAGTGACGGGGGAGCCGGCCGGCAGGAGCCCGGAGCCGCACGGGGCTGGGCCCAGGCAGCAGCGCAGGGCACGGGCACCGTCCCAGGCATCTGAGAGGGCAGAGAGCTGGGAGGCAGCTCAGCCAGGTCATGCTGGCCTTGAGGCTCACCTCCGCAAGGAATGCCAGGGCAGGGAAATCCCAGTATGGCATCTCTTCACTGAGCATGTCAAGGAGGCAGCATAAGATGCTTTTACACAAGGGCCTGGATGCATGGCACATCTCCCTGCAAGGCAGAAAATGGCATTAAGATCCTGAGCCAGGGGGCAGGGGGGGGAAGCCTCTCCCAGCACTGACTCACATGGTTCTTGTCTTTCCCCACCACCCACTGCCAGGGGACCTGGGCCCTTTGAGGTGTGGCCGCTCCTGGGCACCCCCTTTCCCAGCCTTTTCCAGTCTGCTTGGCTGTCGCTCGTCCCTTTGGCCCCAGCCACGGGGACTGTGTGGGACAGCCCGGGCACAGGGCACAAATGCCAGGAGCAATGGGGAGAAGGGGGGTCTCACCCGGCCAGCAGAGCCACGGCAGAATGGTGGGTATCGACGCAGAGCAGCGTGTCCCAGCCACATTTGCCTTCCATTGAAACCACCACCTGCTCACACTGGAGAAGGCAGAGCAGGGACTGCAGGGTCTGCACTGCAAACCTGTGGGCAGAGAGCAAAGCCCAGGTCACACTGGCAGCACTGGCTCCTTTGCAGGCCACATGGCAGGGACAGGAGGAGTGGGATGGAGCACCTGTTGGGGCTGGTGGCAAGGCCGTGCTCTTCCTGGCATTTCTTCCAGAAGGTATCCACCTCCTCTGGCATCTCTTCTGTGCTGAAGAACACTTGGAAGAGCAGATGCACAAACAGGTGGGGGAAATACAGCGTCACTACACGTGGGACACGGGGCTCCTGGAGGATCTTCCACATCACCACGGTTGCCTGCAAGGGACAAAGCCCCACGAGACAGCGCTCAGTGCCCAGGTGTCCGTGTGGCAGGGCCCGAGCAGGGGAGGGAGAGACCCGGAGAGACCTTGGCAGGGGGAGCACGGGGCCTGGTGGGCCTGAAGCTGCCCCTGGGCCAGGTTTCAGGCCAGCGCCTGAGGCAGGGAGATGCAGTGGGGGAAGGAGGATGGAGAGCTGCTGGAGAGGCAGCCTTGGGGCCAGCAAAGGCCAGTTAAAGAAACTCACAGCCAGGCCAAAGACACCCGTTTTGTCCCCATCGGAGGTGCACGTGCTGCACTCTGGCCAGCTCCCCAGCACATCCAGGAGTATCAGCTGCACTGGCTCTGCAGTCCTGGGCGAGCACAGGATGGTCTTCCACATGGTGATGGCAGCTCTGCAGGGTTAGAGCTCTGTCTCAGGGCGGGTCTCAGACACAGCACCGTGGCCTGGGCATCCCCAGGGGCCTGGGCTGACCACCGGCGCTGCCTCTGCCCACTGGCCCTGGCCAGCAGCAGCCAGGCAGCCCAGCCCTGTGGGGACAGAGCCCTGAGGGGCAGCAAGGCAGCAAGGCAGCAGGCTTGGGGGCTGATGTGCCAGGGGTGGGAAAAGCAGCAGCCAGAGGGCCCTGGAACTCTCTGTTGGTCACACACCTGGGCCAGGCTGTACAGGCTGATGGGCAGGGGAGGCCTGAGCCCTCTGGGCAGGTGGGCCCCATACCTGTCACAGGACGGGGCCACACGCAGGAGCGTCACTACTGCGTCATCCGGGTGTTCTCTGGTGAGATTCAGCAGGGCCTTGTCCAGCCTGTGCTCGGCAGAATCATTGGCCACAAGCCACTGGTGGATGTACCTCACCATGGCAGGCACCTGGAGAAGGCAGGGGAGACTTGGAAAGCTGCCAGAGGGAGTCATGTGCCCAGCTGCCCCAGAGAAGTGCTTCCCTTGCCACCACACTGCCATGGCCTCAAGGCTTACAGTAAGCAGCAGGCGTGGCTTGGGAGGCCAAGCAATTGCTGGGAAGTCAGGCCACAGGCTGCTTACTTGCTTTGCACTGGAAGGACCCTCCTCCACAAGCATATCCAGCAGGGCAGCACTGGTGTTGGTTTTGAAGATGGGAGGGTATGCTCTGAGCACAGTGCCCATGACGCTGGTCTCCTCCTTCCGAATCCTCTTCATGAATTTGCCAACAATCTGTAGCAGAAGGGCAAGAAGCCAGGGATGTTGCATGGAGTGCTGCACACATGGTGCTGGGCTGAGCAGGGACAACAAGCCCAGCCCAGGTGGGGGTGGCTGCAGGTACCTGCGCTGTGCTGCGGAAGAGGCCACGGGTGCGTTCCTGCTCCTGTGTGCGCTCCAGGGCTGCATCTGGCAAAGAGCGAGCACAGCCAGAGCTGAGGGGCTGCAGGAGAGGCCAGAGAATACAGCCCAGCCCTGTGCTGCCTCGGCAGGGAGAGCTCTGGGATGCTCCAGGGCGATGGAGCGCGGCCACAGTGGGGTGTCTGCCTGGCCCCTTTTCTGTCCTGTCTGTGGGCATTTCCCCAGGGGATGGGATCGGATGGGATGGGGTGGGATGGGATGGGATGGGGTGGGATGGGGCCAAGCTGGCTGCAGGCTCCAGCCCTGCCACTCACCCTCCTGCGGTGGAATGAACGGCACCACCTCCTCAATCTCCTGCGCTGGGGTAGCTCCAGGGCCTTCTTCCTCCTCCTTCTCCACCCAGGCCAGCTTGGGCGCTCTCGGGGCTCTCTGCTCCATGGCTGTGCCTGGAGCGCGCCCCAGCAGCGAGCCCAGCCGGTGCCGCTCCTGCAGGGCCTCCTGCGCCTCACCTGCGGGCGGGACGCGGCGGTCAGCGCTCGGCCCGGGGCCAGCAACGGCCCCCGAGCGCCCCTCACCCGCCCCGGGCCGGCCATGCCCCGGCGTTCCATCTCCGGAACGCGGCACGGGAGGCTCGGGGCCGGCGGCCGCGCTGCCGAGCGGCGGAGCTCGGGCCGGGGAAGCCGCAGCGGAGGCGGCGGGAGCGGCCGCGCCGCGGGTGTGCTCCGCGGGCCCCGGGAGGAGCCGGGGCCGGGGCCGGGGCCGGGACTGGAGCCTGCCTCGGGGCCGGGGCCGGGCTCGGGCCAGGCGGAGCCGAAGGGCGGCGGTGCCGCCCCGGCCCCCGGCACCGATGCCCGCCCGGCAACGCCACCGCCAGCACGGCCAGAGCCGGGCGGAGGCGAGACCGCGGCGGGATGGCCGGGGCCGGGCACGGGGCAGCCCCGACCGGGGCCGGGGGCGGGCCGGGGGCATGGCCCGGCCCATCACGGGGAGAGGGAGGCGGGGAGAGGGGAGGGACGCCGGGCAAGGGACCCCGAGAGAAGGGTGCCCGACAGCGGGAAAGGGAGAGAGAGAGAAAGACAGAGAATAAGAGAAAGAAAGCGAGAAAACGAATCTGTTTTTGCTGCTTCTTCCGCTGCTGCTGCCGCCGCTGCTGCCGCCGCTGCTGCTGCCGCCGCTGCCGCCGCTGCAACTGAAGCACCGGGGCCGTTCGTCCCCGTGTCCGTTCCCCGCTCGCCCCACGAGCCCCACGTTCGAGCCCCGCGCGCCCCGGGGACAGCCCCTCCGTCTGCCCAAACACGGGAACTTTGCAGTGCTGAGCCCGGATGCAGAGCCCTGACTCCTGCACGCTGGCACAGCGATCCCCTCGCTTGCTGCTGGGCATTGTCCTTGCTGAGGGGCAAACGCTGTCGGGCCACCTTCCCTTGGGGTAGGATTCCTACCTGACCCCAGGACTGCATTTACACCTCCAGTGTTGCTTTCCTGTAAAAACAGGGGAAGGAAAACTGTGTGTGGCTCATGGTATTTTAGACCATCTAAAAATCACTAAGTCACAGATCTTAGAGGTGCAGTGCATCTGGAATTACTAGGGTGGAGAAGTAGTGCAACATGGAAAAGGAGAGCATAGAAATTAATAGAGGAAAACATCTTGGATTGTTTGTTCCATTTTCATTTCCCTCCGGAAAGCTGTTTCAGTTTTCCAGGAATCTTCTCCTGTCTGCTCTTCCCAAGAATCTGTCATGGAGAGCAAGGTCGAGCTTCGGTCACAAGACTTTCCACCAGGAAATTATGCCACTGGTGAAATTTTCATTGCGACTGTTTGTGCTGGCTTAGGGCAAATTTTGGGAGGAAATCTCCAAAAGGAGTCCGTATAGAAAGCAAGTTCAAGCGGCCTGTCCCCCTACTAGTTCAGGAAAAGACTTCCCTTGAGAAAAGTGAAAAATCCCCAGTTTATTTCACAAGTAAAGTATTCACAAGCATGAAAAATGAATAATATTAAATAAAACCTCTGACAGTGCTGAAGAGATGGCAAATTCAAAAAGTTCTTTTTGTGGGTTGTAATTGGCTCACTTGGTCTCTCCTGAGTCCCTCTGGTGCTGGAATGCAGTGTCCCAGAGCTTGGGGGGCCACAGGTGTGAGCTGCTGCCGGTGTTTTTCTGGGTTTTGAGTCCAGAGCAGGTTTAAACAATTCCAAGAGAAAGGAAAGTCACAGTCCAAAGGAACTTCTCTGCCTAAGCTAGCTAAAACCAATTGCTAGACCTGGGCTGTGAAGGCATCAGGAAATTTCCAAATCTGAGCACTGGCGGTCCCAGCAAACACCAGAGCTGGATGGTGCTGGAGCCAGAACCTGCAAATTTCAAAATTATGTCTTTCTGTGCCAGCAAATCACTGGACTTGCGCTGTGCTGGCACCAGGTATTTTCCAAATCTGGGTACTGGGGCAGCAAACAGAAGATGTGGTCAGTGCCAGACCCAGTAGCAGAAAGTTGCCAGGTTTTGGCTTTCTGTGCCAGCAAATTGCTGCACTTGGGCTGTGCTGGCACAGGGAAATTTCGAGATCTGGGCATGGGCGGTGCCATCAAACACCAGGTCTGGGTGGAGACAGTCTTGGCACCAGGAAATTGCTGCCTTTTGTCTTCTTTTTCCAAAAAATTACTGCACTTGGTCTGTGTTGGAATAAGAAATGTCCAGACTGGGGTACGGGCAGTGGCAGCAAACACCAGATCTTGGCATTGCCGGTGCTGGCAGCAGAAATTGCCAGATTTTGGCTTTCTTTACCAGAAAATTGCTGGACTTGGCTCTGCCAGAACAAGGGAATTTCCAGATCTGGGCACTGGTGGTGGAAGCAAACACCAGATCTGGGCGGTGCCAGGCCCAGTAATGTTGGAAATGAATTTGTAGAGAATTTTTAAGGCTTGATAGAAGGTTTTTATAGTATGTATAAAAATGTCATGATCCATCCTTACAAACGGGTTTTGTGGTAGTTTGTGGGTTGATCTCAGAGTGCAAAAAACACCGACACGGTGCAGGGAGTTGCTGCTAATAACCAAAACAAATGTACCTTTATTGAATAACCACAGCAAAATGCATTGAGGAGGAACTGGGGGAAAAGCGAAAAATAAGGAAAAAGAGGGAGGAAGAGAAAGGAAGGTATAGAGCTACCAACTGTTATACTAGACCAGGACTAGACCCAGAGCTAAGCAAACTCATGCAGCCAGGTGACATTCTGTAACATCAGAAGCTGGCAACCCTGAGGACTTTGCTGCCAAAAGGTTACAGTTTGCACTGGGCCCTGAAGTGTTTTTCCCTAAGGCAAAGCAAATTGAAATGTGAAGTTTAAAAGCTTCAAATGACTATGAAAGGAAACTGCAGAATCATTTCTGGAAGGGCATCATTGTCAATGATCATGCAGCCTACCAAGAGCTGGAGCTGAATCCAGAATTGCTTCTTCCAGCTGTGCAGGAATTCATTCCACTGGCAAGCACTGGTCCATGGGAACAAATGATCCCCTAGCTCTGGGCTGAATGGCACCCAGGCTGCAGTGCAGATCTGAGGAACCCTTGTCACTTGTTATTGGCCTCCCAGTGCACTCATCCTTCTGCAAACAAGGGGCAAACAACACAGCTGCACTGCTGTCCTGGGTAAATATACATACAGGTGACTTTGCCAAAGCAGTGCATCATTTCCCAGTGAAATCCATGACCTCTTCTTACCTATGGAATTGTGATTGAAGACACCTGTGAGGCAGATCTGTGGGAGATTGCAAAGGAGCAAAGCTTTGGGATTTGGGCACACTTCTCTTGGTTTCTTTGCTCAGGCCTTTGGTGAGCACAGAACACACCTAGGTAGAAAACCTTTGACTAGATAGGATCTTTTGGATCTATTGTCCCCCAAACATGTCAATGTGTGGCCCTGTTACAATGACAAGTTGAAAACAGCAGCACAAATGACACAAAGAAACCATGGCCAAAGAGGAAGAGGAGAGGCCCAATGAGGAAAGGATGTGGTGAGACACTGGCACACTGAATGAGATGCACTCCCATAATCTCTAGGCTAGCAGGTCATGGTCTCACATTCTCCTCCTGATTTATTTAAATGTTATTTATTTATTTTTGTTTTTCATCATCAAAATAAAATATATACCATTAAAAATATGTCATCAAAACTTAAAGACAGAATCAAAAGACATTAGTTCAAAACTACATCTAAAGATCAGAACATATGTACAGCTGTAACTATCAAGGCTAACACATCAATCCTATTCTTCAAACACTCTTCACACAGGCGGCAGCTTCTTCCTGAGCTTGGAGGAAAGAGAGCTCTTCTGGATGGGAGGCGAGGACTTTGTGGGTGAGGGAAAATCAGAAGTGTCCAGAGAAAACTTCGCCTTAAGACTGTAACCAGCCAGATCTGCAAAATGGAGACACAAAGTTTAACAGAGAGGCAAAGTTTAACGGAGGCCACCATGTAAACCTAAAGCATCTGAAGCTCCATAATTCCTGGGACACATTTCCTGGAAATGTCCAAACAGCTGCACAGGGAAACATGCTCCTGCTGGCAGATACTGAGGCAGGCCAGGGCAAACCCTGAGCCACTTGCCCAGAGCTGGCACAGGCCCAGCCTGGCCTCTGGGCTGCCCTGGGACAGCAGGGAGCCCAGAGCCCTGTGCTCTCCAGGAATGGCTCAGCTGCACATGCACCCTCCTGTGTCGATGGAAGGAGACCCGGACACCAATTGGTTCATCACAGGTCCGATTTATTGATCAATACAGCGGGTTAAATACAGTTCATAATAAGCTTCATACATATTGCAAAAGCTGAGCTCAGGATTGGTTAGTTACATATCAGCAACTACGCCTACTTCTGCATTTTTATGGTTATTCTTTTGATACTTTCTGCATATTTTCCGCAAGAATCTCTCTTCCCTATCCTCATGTTGCGGCAAGGGCATCATGTCCTTGCCTATCATTGGTCACTGACTGCTGACTTCCCTTTCAAGCTTAACCAGCGGCATTATGTCAACATGGCCTTTCTCAGCTAACCAACTGTTAACAAAATCCTCCACACCCAGGCAGGACCAGAGCACGGGCAGGACATCACACTGGGCGACTTCAGGGCTCCTGGCATGAACCCCCTGCACAAGCACTGCCGGGACAGAGACACAGCTCCTTACCCACCAGCCTCACTGCAAACAAGGATCTACCTCTGCTTCTGCTTCTTGCCAGCCTCTCTGGCCAAGAGCAGCAAAATAGCACCCAGAGCCCCTTGGTCCAGAAACGGGCAAAGCAGCTGATCATCCTGGAAACAGAACCACCAACCCCTCAGCACTAATTGCTCCAACCAGAGCCTTGTCCCTGCGGCAGACTTCCTACCTTTACTAAATTATTTCACAGTCTCTGCATGAACAATGAATCAAATGTCCAATTGCCTTTGATTTCCATTAAGAAGTTGTCTAAACCCGCACTGAAGATTTGGAAATGTACCATAGAGAGGAAATGGAGAGATTTCTAATAAAAGGGATGATTCCATTTTTGTAACTTTGATGTCAAGTGCCAGATGCCTCATCTGGCTCTTCCCTTTGCTCAGTGGCACACAGCAAAGGGCAGGATTAGAACACACCTCAAAACTCCAGCCCACCAGAGATGGCTGCTGCCTGACAGCTGGATGAGAAATATCAGTGACCAGCTGGTGTCTTTGGCAGAATGCTTTTGGGGCTTCCTACAAAGAGCTGTTTCAAACCTCAGGGCATCTCTAGAGAATTACCCAGACCCCATTGCCTTGGCATTTGGGCATCTCCACATTTTAATGCCACTTCCCCTCCCAATGTTAATGGCACTTTTTCTTATATGTCCACTGAAATAGGGGCATAGAGAAAGAAAAATGCTACACAGGGGACTGAAATGTAACCAAAACACCAGTGTTTTCTCATATTGTCTCTGAAATCTCTCTGCCCATTTTCTGAACTGAACTGTATCAAACATGGACAAATGTTTAATACCCACAGGCTCCTTGCAACAGGCAGATTTGGCTAAGAGATGAAAACCTGAAATGCTCTGGAGACCATTCTTATTTTCTGATTGGACAAAATGTTATTCAGCAGCAATTTAATATTCTGTGGCGGAAGAGACTTGATTTTCTCTATGCTGTTAATCCACCTGCAGACATCAACATTGAAAGACCTCCTGCAAGTACTCAAAACCAATTCTGCTAAGCAGGAAAGGGTTATGGTACCCATTTTAAAATGGGAATTCATTTGAATTTAAATGCAATTAAAGACATCGTTGACTACTGAATGTGAGGAACAGCTGTCCGGTCCTGCTAAATCTCAGAGAGAACATCTGCTTTTTCTAAAGTAGTCCTAATTTATGATTAATTCCTTTATTTGAAAAAGAGATCAAAAGAAGTGCTAAACTAAATGCCCTATTGCTGGAGATCTATATTTTTCAAATGCTCTTTAAAGGGCCTTTGACATTCCCAATTGCTGAACATGCCCTTTTCAGATTCCTAATGAAGACACAAAGTGTATTAAACCTTGCATTTCAAGATGTTGGCATAATTAGCAGTGGATTTAGCCCGTTAAAGCAAGGCTATCAATCATCCTCTCTACTATATATTGTGATTATCCTTTTTCCATTCCTTGGCTATTGCTGACCCAGCAAGCTCCTCTGAGGAATCAATTATCAGCTGCATTTGTAGCATTTTGGGCAGCGCTGACACAGGCAGACACTGTTTGCACACCCTGAAAGGCTCAGTCCAAGGCCCCTCTGACAGCACAGGCAGGGAGCCTCAGCACTCTGCTTCTGTCCCTGTGCCCCAGAGGCTGCCTTGCACTAAACCTGTGCCTCTGGTACCTCTGTTGAGTTCTGGCCTAAGCTGTGACCCCCAGGCCCTGCACGGTTCAGCCTCAAAACTTTCCAAGAGGAAAACAAGAATTCTGTGAGGACAAAACAAACTGATGCCCTGAAACAGCATTTACCACCATTTCCCCTCAAAGATCACAGATGTCCCTGAGCTCCCCAGAGAGGAGCCAGCTGGGGCATTTTTAGCCCTCCCTTTGCTGGAGGTGGTTCTGAGATGCCCCAGTGAGAGCTCAGCCCCAGGCCGAGCGCTGCCCCCATCTCAGGTGCTGCCCAGCTCTGCAGCAGCCAGGGAAAACGTGCCAAACCCACCTGCCTTGGCTATGGGGCAGCAGGGACACGCTCAGCACCTCCTGGTTTGGAGGAGCTGCTCTGCTGTCTGCTCACAGGCATTCCCTGTAAATGCTCCCTGGGAAGAGCTCTGGGCTCAGAAGGGGAGGCCATGCCTGTGATACGCTCGGTGACATCCAGCAGGGCTTGGCCACTCAGGTGATTCCATTGGTAGCTGAACTTTCAGCAGGGACACTTTATCTACAAGGGAAACACACGTTTCTGCTCACTTTTCTCAGGTCATAGGAGAAAGGGCAGGGCCAACCCTATTTTATAAAATCAAGCACATTTCTGCAGATGTTTGAATCCTATTCTTCTTTCCTTCCAGCAGACTTGGCAGGGTTTTAAATTCCAAAAGAAAAGCTCTCCTTTCACAGTTGTAAATCCAAACTTGCCTGCTGTAGCAGGAGCTGTGTTAAAACATTTCACATCAGGGACAACAGGAGTTCAGTCACATGGAAGCAGTGAAAGGTTTTGCATCCCAGAGCAAAAAGGAAGAGCCCCATACTTGGGACACAGAAAGGCACTGAGTCAGGCAGTTCCTGAGCTCACAGGGCAGCTGGGGAGGAGAAAGTGGAAACTCCCCTTGAAGACCTGCCTCTTCAACACTCCTTTGTTCCGGCATATTCCCCCATTATGGAATTTTCAGAGCTGACATAAATGTGTGTGGCAAAGGAATTTAGAGCAGCCCTTGCCTATGTAGTTAATTGCTGTGGCCATCTTGCCCCATGCAAAACAACAGGTGGAACAAGGCATCATTGACAGCTGGGTTTATACCTGTTTGTTCTAAAGAAGTGGACTTGGTGAATCACAAGTTCCCCTTTGAAAATAGAAGACAAAGAAGAAAAGTGGAAAATAGGCAGTTAATGCCTCTAATGTAGAGCCTCCCAGGTGGCTGCTCTGCAGAAGCTCTGATGGGTCAGTGTCCCTTCATGCCAACAGCAAAGCTGTTAATTTGGGAAGTCAGACGGGGCCCAAGCAAACTCCAAACCGCCTTTGCCTCTGAACTGTTGCAGAGCTGCAGTCCAGGACTTGCTCTTCAGACAAGCAGCACAGAGCCAAGGGCTCCTGGGACTGTTGGGAAATGCTGATCCCATTCCAGCCTGTTGGGGATGGTGCATAGGGACTGCACCTGCACAGCCTCTGGTGGGTGTCAGCTGGAGTGTTCCACAGACAAGAGCAGCTGTCGAGGCACTCAGCGCTCTCTTGTGCAGGAGAGACAGAGACGAAGCTGAGGAGAGTCCCTGCCAGGGCTCAGCCTTACCCAAATGAGCAATGGATTCTCCCAGTGCTTTCACAGCTGCCCCACCAACCCTGGGATCCTTTGAGTTCAGGTTCTTTGTTATTCCCTCCACCAATCCAATGATCACCGGGTTCAAGGCATCTTTCAGGGCTCCTGTGATTTCAGCCAGCATGTCCAGTGCCCTCTGCTTCACTTTCTTGTGGCTGTCAGATATTCTCAGGACAAAATATTCAAAAATCTGTGAAGAGAACAAGCAACGTGAAAGCTGGATTCAAATGTCCTTGTTTGAAGAGTGGCTGTAGCAGTCAGCAATATCAAAGATGAAAGTGATTCTTTCTGTCAGGTCAGCACTTGCTTGCACAATTTCACTGTTTTCCTGTGGGCCACTGGCTGGGATGGTGGCACAACTTCATGCTGAAAGATTTTCTTCTGTTTTTAAGAGGTTTGGCTGGGGACAGAATAGTTCATATGGTGTTTCTCTCCATCTATAAATCATTAAATTAATTCCATTTATTAATGCTAAAGAGTACATTTGCTTTGAATGGAAGCAGATGTTTACAATGCCCGGTTTTCTATACAGTTGCCTCAAGTACTGAGGGCAATTATGATTTTGCCAAAACTATGGCTGGAGAAGATCTAACTTTTCTTTTGTTTGTTTCTGAGCCAGTGTCTGGAGAAGTGCAGGGCTATGATCAGCTCTTCCAGGATCCAGACCATTTCTCTAAGTAACAGGTGGACTTCTAAAATGTCATGTGCTGTACAGCTCTCATTAGAGCAGGTTCAGTCCCTTGACAGCCTCATTATCAGGCCCCTTTCCCTGGAAAAAGGGAAAAAGCAGCTACTGGGAGGAGAAGGCAGAGATGAGTCCTTAGCTGTTTTCCTCCTTTTCCAAAGAGAAAAAAAGACCCCCAAGAAGGGCGAGCACTGTCTTTACCAAGAAGAATAGGAACAAGGATGGAAATGAGTAGCCAGAGCTGTGCCTGTGTAAGACAAGATGGAGTATATAGAAGTGTTCTTAAAAAAAGAAACTGGGTTTTAACCAACCCAGCCTGATACTTCTCTTCCCTTTGCAAACCCATTTTTGGTCTAGAGAACAATTGCCATGCTTTCAGGGGCTGGATTCCCTTCACTTCACCCAGCTGGGAGTAGGAGAGAGCAGCAGTTACACCAGCAGAAAATTCTGCCATCATCTGATGAACAGCATCAATAGGCACCTGCCAGACAAATACAGCTGGACTGAAACAACTTGTCCTGAAGCCTGGACCTGAATTAAAATTTGTCTGGGTAAGAGGGACCAGATGTCCCAAACAGCCAGGACAGAGTGCCAAGACAAACTGAATCAACTTTACTGCTACAGGCTTAGGAAAGGAGCTAAAGGAAAGGATCAGTGAAGATACCCTACATACTTGGGCACTGTTAGTGGAGATGAGCTGGGGGCTGTTTTTGCACAGGTCTAGGAGGAGTTTCACTCCTTCCATCCGTGCCTGAAACCCCTTGGCTTCCAGGAGATGGTAAAGCTTCTGGAGCAGCTCCGTTTCTTCCACAGCTGGAGGTGACGTGACCTGGGCTTGTGCACAGTGTAGGAGGTGTCCATCAGAGGGAGATTTCACCCTGGAAAATAAAACCAAATGAGGACCTGGTGGTTATAATTATCGTAGCATGGCATCCTCGTTGAGGAAATAATTAGCATTGACTCCATGATTCCAGAAGGCTGATCAATCGCTATGCTATGCTATGCTATGCTGAAACTCATCGCCCTTACAGACAGTCTGATAGAGACAGACCAGATTGGTCAATGGAATCCAAAACACCATCACCAGTGGCCAATTAAGAAATTACCCTTTGGTAAACAAATCTCCATAGCACATTGCACATGTTCACAACAACAGGTGCAGCAAGTGAAGATAAGAATTGTTTCTCATCCTTTTCTCTGATCTTCTAACATCCTTCCCCAGGAAAATGCCTGGCAAAGTTGTGCCTGCTGCTCTCTATGGAGAGAGCTGCAGCCACAGACAATACCTTCAAATAATTGTGAGCAAAACATCTTGAGCAGCTTTCTAATTATGTGATTTCAAGCTGGAAAATCATGAGGCTCTGAAGAACAACGTGGACCTCATGATAATCATTATGGCAGACAATCTGCAAGTGACATTCTCACCAGTGCTCACTCAGGAAAACCAAGGATGAGATGCATCTGATCTATCTTCAGATGGCTGCCAGGGCACACAGGTCACATTGCTTTGTGGAGAAAGAGAGACACTACTGCCAAGTTTAAATGCCTCCTCATATGGGACATGTGTGTCTTAGAATAAGGAAACTCATCACTCTGGAGAAGTGTCTCTACAACCAGGCATGACAATCTGGAAAAGTAGCTCAGATGCATCTGAACAGATAAACAGGGCCATATTTGAAGGATTCAGAAAATCAGTAACAGAGATAAAAACAGAAGCCAAACATCCCAGAACTACGCTCACATTTCAATTGCTTCCCTGGAGACCAGATGCACAGCTTCACAACCCCACTGGGAGCAATTCTCCTGATCAACCTGTCTCTTCCATGAGCACGGGAAGATGCCAGCTGTGCTACTGAGGCATGTGGTCACTTTCCTGCCACTGCTGAGCAGGACAGAGCTAAATAAATCCCCTCTGCTATCAAAGGAGAACAGGTACAAGTAGCTCTGCACTGCCATGAAGAGACAGCAAGGAGCAAATCCCTGTCTTAAATGCTGATTGCAGCACAGGGGGAAATAAAGCAAACATGCTGTCCATCAAGCAAATTACATGAAGGACAGGAATATCAAGGCATAAAGTCCACATTCAGACACCTGTTGACTGAAGTTGTTCAGGAATTGCCTTGCTCCTTACTACTCAAACTTGGTGCTGTTTGAGGGTAAGGAAACCATGATTCTGCCAGGCCAAACCTCACAGATGAGAACTGCATCTTTGTGGAATGGCATCTTGCTTGCAGACTGAGATTTCTCATCAAAACACCCATCTGAAAATGACTCTACTCAGATGAAAAAAAAGCCCTGTTTTATAGGGGCCTGAGTAAATATATGTATGGCAGTAAAAGATCTCTGTATTGTATAAGTGACCCTGCCCTGATTCTAGTTATTGTAAATGGGCTGCAGCTGTGATGTCCTTGATTGGGCAGCAGCTTTGGCCCGTGGAGGTAGCTGGGATAAAAGGGGGTGAGGCATTCAGGGAGGGCTGCAGAGGAGCCCTGGCTGGGAAGCAACAACCACACTGCTGTGAAGAGCTGCTCTGGGAAAACCACCCAGAAGGTATGAGACTCTGCAAATATGATATACAACAATATGATTACAACACTGTTTGAATTTACTTGTCCCAAGTCAGGTAGCAGAAACTTGGCCCTCTCCCAGCCTCCACAACACTGCCCTTGCCACTGCACTGGATCGTCTGAGCTGCAGCCAATGGGTGTCTTTTTGTCTCTCCATTTTTGTGGAAACCCCTCCAGAGAAGTTGTGTTCAGCACAATGCACAAGTAGGCACTTTTTATCCCAGAGCATATCCTAGAGTAGGGAAAGGAAACAATCTGTGGCAATGGTCATTTCTGCCAGAAAGTTTTTCCTGAGGAAGAGACATGTAAAGCCTGTCATGTGCTTTGTCACATCTGATAAAAGCGCTCAGTATCGTTTGCCAGCAGACAATGTGGCCTGGGGCTCCTTTGAGCCATCCTTCCTCTCCTTCACCGGCTCCTTGACAGATGGGCCTTCAGCCTTCTGGTTTTCCATCCCCTACAATGACATAGAGAAACCTCATCAATCTTTAGAATATAAAGCAGGAAATTCCCTGTTTAAAACACAAGTTAGAACCAGGATCACTGCTACCAAGGCTTAGGGGAACATTTCCTAACTTACAAATGGAAACCGACCAGAGATTCAGTGATGCCAACTCTTTGTTTTCAATAGCCCAAGGCAGGTTATGGGTGCTACCAGACTGAGCAGCAATCTAAAATCCCAAATTCCTTAGTCTTGACCATAAATGGGAATAATGCAAACTGGTAGGCAACAAGTGTTTGTAAAGGAATCAACAGAAAAAATTGGACTCTTTTGGGGGTTGGCCCATTGTGTTGGAAGTCAATTTGGTTCAACACTCACTCTCCCTGTGCCTGCACAAAGGCAGGCTCCCTTCTGTAATGTCGATAAAAAAAATATAAAATCCTCTTCCAAACAAACAAAGGATTTTTCACTCGATGCTGCTGAATTTAATTTGAAATCAACAGGTTTATCCAAATGAAGTTATCCATAGGAAATAATTTGCTTAATGATCTACCTAAAAATGCCTCATTGTCTGAAAAGTTTAGTAGAAATTTGCAAAGTCAACAGTCCACAGATTTTCATTTCTTTTTTAGTGGCTATTCTGCAGGAAAGCTTTTACAGACTAATCAGTTTGGATGCAATTAAAATGCCAGTACATTTCATCTAGCCATTTTGGTATTAGAACAAAACCATATGACTGCACAGACTTTTAAAAAATATTTTAAAATAAATTTTCAAGTCAACAGTCTGAGTAGGACTCAGAATATAAACTCTACCAAGCTTCAACTCCATTGGAAGATTCCCTTGTCACCCTGTGAATCAACTCTACATTCAGAAGATTAAAAGTCCCAATGATGGTGGTTTTGGTATGGTTAGGAATTGGGGAAGGGTCTTCTTCCTTCTCAGCTCCATGCTGCAGTGCCTTTGGGATGTGGCCTGCTGGCCGTTGTTTGTGCAGCCCTGGTGTTTCTCCATGAGGCAGAAAGTGCAATTGCATTTCCAGCCCAGAGCCTGTGAGGAGTGGGGCGTGCAGAGCTGTGCCAGACCCAGGCCAGCAGCTGTGCCCCAGAGGGTTTTGGTTCCTGCCCAGTGCAGCTGGTGCATCTCTGCCGTGAGTGCCTCCCCTTGCCAGGTGCCCATGGACAGCAGGTGCAGGGTTCTGCAAGGGGCATGGAACAGGGTGGGGATGTCTGCTGGCAACAGAGTGCAGCGGAGAGCAAACAGTCCAGGATGGTCCTGCAGTGTGTGACAGAGAACTCCTGACACAGCTGGTGACGGAGCCAGTGAGGGAAGGCACTGCTGGGCCTGCTGTTTGTGAGGAGAGAAGGGCTGCTGGGTGACGGGAGGGTTGGAGGCGGCCTTGGGCTCAGTGATCACAAAATGCTTGTGTTTGATTCCCAGAGAAGGAACGAGAGATGTTGGGGAAGTGTTGACCTGCAACAAATTGTGAATTTGTAAGCTTTAACAGGCAGTGCTTAGTCGTACCTTCCCTCACAGCAGTGGTTAATGTGTGCAAGTGGATGTCTTAGCCTTGATAATAAAGACAGTGGGCCTAATGAGGAGGTAGCTGCAATGCATTCAAGGAGAAGAAGGCTCTTAACCATGGAAGGAGAATTTGAGGAATGGGATGTTCACTCCATGACCACCAGAGACCCTCAAGAGACCCCTACTCTAAATGTCAGTAATTTTGGGGAAGTGATTTAAACATGTCAAACACTTTGTGAGAATGTTTAGCCTGTGAGTTTGAGCAAAGGAATGTATAAAATTAATGAAAGTAATGTCTTAGTTCCATGGATACTAACCCGTGGGTGTGCATGTTTCAGGGAAGTGATTCCTCATGCACCCAGCACTGAAATAAAGTAATGCCTCTTTTCTCACACTGAGCTGGCAGTGTGGATCAGCCCTGCTCGGTGACGTTCATTTTGGTCATTTCTATTGAAGCATAAAGAATGGTTGAAATGAAATATTTTCCAGCTGTTTCCCTTTGGTTTACCTGTTTGAGGGTTAAAATTGTGTGCTTCAGGTGTGCTGAGTGTGTGCAGAGCAGTGCAGCCCCAGAAACCCCTTGGCTTGCCCACAGGTTGTCATGCCTTGTTGCCAGGTGTGCCCAGCTGTGGCAGGAGAAGGAGCCCGCAGCGCAGTGGGCACCGTGCCCTGCCCAGCCGGGGCTCTCTGGCACAGAGCAGCAGCAGTGCCAGCACCGTTCAACCCGCTCCTGCCTTGGCTTCCCCTGGCACACAGAAGCCTCTGGAAATCAGCACCGCCAGTGGCGTTCCCAGCTTGGAGCAGCTGCTGCTGGCGGGCAGATGCTGCCAGTTCAACTGCTGCCAAAGGGGAAGAAAGGCAGAGATGTACAGGCACCGGAGCCCTGGGCATGTCCAATAAAGGTGCAAATATGTGGGGAGATTTGTTAGGAAACATTTCAGCTGTGATGCCAACAGTGGCCTCTCTCCTGGTTCTGTGTGTTCTAGACGAGTAATGCAATGGTTGGTTCTGACAATTAAGAAGTAGAGGTTATGTGGATGTTCAAATGTGCAGTGATGGTATTGTAATATATCCTCCCATAGTCCTCTTTCCCGTCCCCCTTGTAACAGCCTGGGCAGTCAGGGCATTTGGGGAGGGCTGGCTTGTGACCAGCAGGCAGGGTGTAACAACACCCGACCTCCAGTCAGGATGCAAGAAAGTAATCTCCTCCAGTGGAAAGCAGAGAAAGAGCTGACTGACAAAAATTTTGGAGTGGCTAAGGGTATAAAAGGCAGAGACCCCTTTTTGTAGATGAGAACGTGGCTGCTAGTCACAGAGACTCCCAATGCTGCAATTTTTCTTTATTCAGTCCTTTGTTAAGGTTTACTAAACCTTTAAAATGTTAAAAGTGAGAGTCATTTCTCACATGTGCAATACTATGGGCCATTATCTTGGTCTGGTTTCCTTTGCTTGGGTCCCATCTGAGTGCTCAGCTGGGGTACAGGCTGTAGGTGCTTGGGGCACCCTTGGAGTTCCCCTTGGATCCCCTCAACAACAGGGTTTTACACATGAGGGGAATTTGTGCTGCTTTGTGACAGAGAAGAACTTCCCAGGCTCTTTTGTGTTTGCTGTAGGGAAGGTTGATTATTGCTTTGCATAAATTCACAGACCAACATGCTTTGTGATGCTTTTCTTTGTCATACTTTGCTTTGTGATGTCACGGCATGGTTGCCACATCATTGTGGTGACATCAGAAGGTTGCCTTGGTGCACAGAAGGCCTGAGTGTCAGAGCAGCCTTGCTCACATCAGGAGAACCCTCCTGGCTGAAGCATTGGTCAGTGGGTAGTTGCACTCTGAGAGGCCATTTGTTTTTCTAGTGTTGGAGAAGACTGGCACAGCTCTGGGAATATGATCCACCATCTGGCCACAGCAGCTTTTGCTGCTTATGGTGTTTGTTTCTCTGCGTATTATGTTACACACTTTGCACGTAAGTAGAGTTTTCCATTCTACTTAGGTTAGGGTGTATCCTAACCTGGCTTTTGTATGTCTTCCTGCTGGTGGCTGAGTTTCTGATTTTGAAAGAGAAAGAGCATTAGGATGCCACTGGTGTGGTAAAGCTCCTGTCATGACATTCAGCTAAAAAGGGGGTGTCTGTAGCCACAGGGGCAGCATTTGCAGGGGAACCTGCAGGGCTTCCGTTCCCTCCAGGGGAGAGTCTGTGGCAGCAGAGTCTGTCATTTCCTCAGTTTGCTGGGACAAGCAGGACACCTTTGAGATTGTAGACTGGCAGAGCTTCTTGGAAGGCCTTCTAAAAACTCTGCAGTTGTTCCCAGATATCAGAGAAAGCTTATTTCTTTTTAAATTTTGTCATGAAAGGATTTGACTGTCTAAATTGACCTTTTTCAAAGTACTAAAATAGTGATTCCCTTTGCAAGGAAATGCAAACTCCAAAGCAGTGAGTGTCTGCCACAGCTCAGGGGGATTTTAGGGAAGCTTTTCTGAGCAACTGTTTCAAGCAAGTTAATGAGAACCGGTGCATGCAACTGATTAAAAAAAAAAAGAACCTCAAGGAGAGGATTTCAGAAGCTGTTTTATGTCTTTGGTAGAACAGGAGCACTGAGTGTTAAAGAACAATTTGCATTTTCTTGGTCATATTTGTATTCATTTACTGGCAAAACAGGCCAAATTGTACGCACAAGCAAGAATATTGTCCTGATCCCTTGCTGGCTGTGTGAATGAAATGTGTCTGCTGGAGGGATGTTGTGAAACGGGAAATCATCTCTGTTTGGGTTGACTTGTTCTGTGGGATTCAGCAGCCCAGGCAGTTTTCTGACAGCATCTGGTTCATTTTCCCTTCCCACTACAGGTCACCTGAAGCGTGTATTCAGCAGTGCTGAAGATCCTGAGGTGAGTGAGAAAGGAACATTTCATGCTCCTGGTGTTTAAGAATTGTAGAACATGATGTGAGCTGGGCCAGTAGCAGTAGAGCGTAGAGGGCCAGCTAGGAAGGCCAAAAGAAAATCCATTTTCATGCCTGAAGAAAAATAACAAAGTGCGAAATGGATATTTTAAATTTCTATATCAGAGCTTTGAAGAACTACAAACCTAGTTTTGAAGAGAGAACCTTGCTTGCTGACGACAGATAGGGTGGAATATTTACTTAGGAGCAATTTCCTGTACAGTTGAATTAGACCATTTTAATTTAGTCAGAGTCCCTTAGAATTCTATTCCTATCAAACTTTATGATATCTACTTAGAAGATGTGGTTATAGAACAGGAAGGCCATCTTGCAATGGTGCCTGCAGTATCTGAAGTGCAATGGGCACCTTTGTGGCTGGGGAGCTGCGTGGGCCCAAAGGACGCAGGGCTGGCGGCCGTGAGCAGCTGAAGATGAGGCAGCGTGGGGCCAGGGGGCCCAGAAGGCCAAGGGCATGGTTGCTGTGCCAGCAGCAGTGGGGCAGCAGGAGCAGGGCAGGGAGCGTGGCCCTGTGCTGGGCAGCGCTGCGGCCACAGCTGGAGTGCTGTGTGCAGCTGTGGGCCCTGGGAAGCAGAAAGTCATGGAGGGGCTGCAGCGTGGGCACAGAGGGACAGGGGAGCTGGGCAAGGGGTGCAGCACAAGGCCAGTGAGGAGGTGCTGAGGGAGCTTTAGCCTGGAAAATGGGGGCTCATGAGGGACCTTGAGGCAGACTTCCATAGATCCCTGCCTTAGATCCATAGAGCCAATGCTCAGCACAAGGGCTGTTTCCCTGCCAAACATCCCTTCACGGCATCCAACTGCTTTAGACACTGGAGTAGGTAACACTTGCATATTTTGTTTATTTGTTTGCTAGAAGGAGAAGCCTTGTGCAATTTCTCCTTCTCCAGGGAGCAAGGGAGCTTTTACTCAATCTTTCCTGCCCTTTTCCAGCACTGGCAGAAACACATCACTTTCAGGTTAACAGCTCCCGTCTCTTTTGGCAGTCTAGGGAATCAGTGTGTGTTGTGTTTGGGAATTGAGCAGGAAATCAATGCCCTTGCATTCCAGCTGGTGCTCAGAGATTAGAGGAGCTGGGAGGGGCTGGGCTGCATTTTTGATTCCAGCCACTTTAGCACAATCAGTGTGGTCGAGTCCAAGAGAAGAACTTGCCCAAGCACAGATGCACAAAGAGTGCAGTTCCCAGTGCAATGCTCTGGGTCTGATTGCATTTCCATAAGGACCAACACGCTCCAGATTCCCCAAGAGTGTGGGTTACTGAAGCAACAGGAGAGCAAGTTCAGGATGGCTGCTGATTGGGGCACTGCTACCGAGTGCTGATGTGTGTAGCGACAGAAAGGACAGAATTGATTCAGGGTGACCCCCACGTGGGGAATAATGTGCTTTGACTCTATGATTTAGAAGGTTAAAGAAATGCTTTCTTAAGCTATGGTATATTACACTAGTACTATATTAAAACTATACTATTGAGATACTATACTAAAAAGCTACAAAAGAAAAATTCGTGACTGTCTCCAGACAGTCACAACACAGATTTTATCTAATTAGCTAATCAAGCTAAACAACTACCACTAAAATCCAATTAACAAATCACTTTCAGTAAACAATCACTATAACACATTCTACATGTAGTAAACAAAAAGAACAGCCAGTAGAGATAATTGTTTTCTCTTCTTCTCTAAGTTTCTCACTACCTTCCCTTAAAAAAACCTAGGAGAGAGAGAGGAACTATATCTCTCTGTATTCAAAGAATGTAAATGCCCCAGCACAGTAAAGAGAGATTTAAAAAGTGAGATCTGTCTATCTATCTTTCTATTGCATCTTCCTGGCTCAGCTCCAAACCAGTGGAAGATGCAAAGCTCACCTAAAGGCATCCCTTCAGGAGAGGAGTAGAGACAAGTTCCATTGACTGATCCTGAGCAGGCAGAGATGTTTCCCCCTCCAGAGATGGTTGTTTTTTCCCCTCATGTTTTCCTCCTCCAGCCTCTTGTGCCCTGAAGCCTTCTTTTTATCCTTTAAATTTTTGCATGTCCTAAGGGAGTGGAACTATCCCATGCTGTACCTGGGGTCTGGTGACTTTGCTCATACATGACACATGGTTTGCATTACATGACACATGGTTTCCTACGCTGGCATCCCCAGGGCTGTGTGAGTGCATTCATTAATGGGGCCTTATGAGAAACTCTGTTAGTGCTGGTCAGAATTCTCCGTTGACAAAAGAGGGAGAAGAAACACCTTGGTCCTCTTCCATATACTGAGGTGGCCATAGGGGTTCTCTGACTTCCATCAGAGATCTTTGCGTGCATCCTTATCTCCTGAATGACCCGGTTTTCTAACAAGAGTGTGGATGTCAGCAAGGAGGAATGCTGGTGCAGGCCTGAAGAGAACGTGAACTTCAGAAGATTCTCTCACAAGGAGTGAGCTCACCCAGGAAGCCCCTGCAGAGCCAGGATGGAGCTGTGGGACAGGGCGGGGTGTCAGTCACTACTGAAAGACAAGGAGGACATGGCAGAAGCAGAGGGAGGCCCTCACCAGACCCTTGAGAAATGCCACCCCTTCCCTGTCAGCTGCCTGAGAGGCTGCTGGAGCTTCAGTCCCAGATGGCCCCTGATTGTAGGGCCAGGGTCACTTTGGAATCTGTGCCTCCCCTCGGGCAGAGAACGACCCAGGAGAGCAGCAGCACAGTGCTTTGGGAACGTGTGAGCCCAGCAGTCTGTGAGTCTTGGCCCACAAAGGCCGTATGGGAAGTTGAAACCCATCTTCTCTTGCTTTCTGTGCAGGTGCTTCTAGAGAAAGAGCAGGAGCACACTGCCTCATCTGAGCTGCCATGCCAGACTCAGGGAGAGCTGTTCCCTGCCCGAGAGCAGGAAGAGCAGCTCAGGCAGCAGGTGGAAGAGCCACAGGAGAATGGCCAGGTGAGCCTGACTGGCCAGGGGACAGAGGGAAGGGCAGGAAGAGGGGTGCAAACCAGAGTTCCTGGGACTGAGGAGGCCAGGAGTCCCACAGGCACTGGAAGCACAGAGCCTTGGAATCTGCAGAGATCAGCACCAGGACAGGAGGGTTACAGTGGAAGCAGAGCTGAGTGGAAAAGCAGAAAGATGGGGCTGAATAAATGTGATTTTGAGGCTAAAAGAGGGAAAAGCTGAGCCTGATGGCAGCTCTCAGTCCCTTGCTCTGCTTTTGTGTGCACAGAACATCAAGGCAGAGCCACAAGCAGAGCTGCCTGAAGCTCAGAGTGACATCATGGCAGTGAAGAGGAGGAATGAAGACATCCAAGAGGAGAAGAATCTCCCTATGCAGAGGGGCAATCAACAAAAACAGGTGAATGAAGGAATGGCAGCCACTCCACTCATGAAAGAGAGTGCTTTCCATTGTTGTTTACAGAAAATTGACGAACAGATGGAGGCACAGCTGCAAGAAACTGAGACTAGGATAAAGACAAGGAAGAAGAGGCTAGATGAAAAAATTAAAATCATCAAAGAGAAAATGAATCACCTCCTTCAGGAGCAAAAGGCTCTTGAAAAGCGAGTGAAATAGCACTAGGCACTGCAGTCACCCAAGGAGTGGTTTCTGCCCTCCTTGCCTTTCCAGTGCAGAGCAGCAGGGGTGGGTGATGCCTCTGAGTGCCATCCTGATGAGGCCTCTGTCAGAGCTGCTCTCAAGGACACTTCCTGCTCTGCTGGATCTCAGCTGATGCTCTAGGCAGTGGCATTACTCCCTTGGCCATTTAGCCAGCAGTCATCCGAATGAACTCCTGCTGGCTTCTTCCAGGTGGCCTTGTTTCTTGAGGTGTTTTTGCAGGTGAACATGGTCACTCACATAGATTTGGAATACGAGCTACAAGCTGTCTGTATTCCTTGCTAATCTGCTCCTGGCCTTTACTTTCTTCCCAGTCGATGACTCCTGGCTGACGGGGACAAGCTGTAGTCTCTGACTGCTTTGTTCTGTTTGACTTGAGGTGGAAGTGTCACCATCCTACCTGGCAGCCTGCAGAGAGTTCCAGCAAATGACGGGCAACCAAGAGCCCCGAGGCTGGCATGAGGCCCAGGAACTGACCCACCCAGAGATGCTGCAGGATAAGCATGTCCCGAGGAAGGTGCAGAAAAAGAGAATTTCATGGCAGGAGGTAGAATATTAGAATGAGGAGCTGCAAATGTATCTGCAGACCTAGGAGGGGGAAAGGAGTCTTTGAGAGAAGTGGAGCGGTCGTTGCTGCAGTCATCCTTTAGAACAAGAAACTGGCTATGAACTCGAGTCAAACCAGCCTTTGCTTTTGACCATTTGGTTTCACAAGGGGACATCCAAAGCAATCCAGTTGAAGAGCTCTGCATGTGGCTGACAGCAGCTTCCTAAGAGCTTGCATTTCAAATGGCAATCTCTCTTGCATTTCAGGGCAATCTCTGTCACACCTTCCTGACATCAACTCATTTCTTGTCTCAGATCTACACCGACTCTGACACTGAAGCTGCTGCAGAAGCCACAGTGCCGTCCCAAGGAGCCTTTGCTCCCCAGCTGAAGAAGTGGAGCCTGAGCCCTTGGTTCACCTCCCGTGCTGACCCAGCTGCTGCTCAGCAACAGGAGATGGCAGGTGACTCCCTGGAGCAGCAGAGTACATCTGGTGTCTTTCTTATCTGAGGGACAGTGTGTTGTGTGCACATGTCAGCATAGCTGTACCAAGGGTTCTGATCAGTTTAGTGTCACAGAAGTGCTGGCAGTGCTCCGAGGCAGCAAGAGAGAGCTCTGGGTGTTCCTGCTGCCTCTGAGGGCAGCTTAGACTGGCTGGAGTTTGCCTGAGCTTCCCTCTCTGCCGAAGGCAGAATCAGGGATTGTTCCTGGATCAGCAGAAGGCGGTGACTGCTTGAGTCCTAGCCACTGGCAGAAGCCCTGCTGAGATCAGTCTCTAGGAGAACACATCAAGCCCTTTGTGATTCTGCAGCACAACCCAATGAATCTGCTTCTTGCCCTTAACAGCTGCCAGTGCTGTGCTCTCAGATAAGATCTGGTAGGGTTGAGAAGAGAGCCCAGTGGATTCTGTGTCTACCATCACCTGTTGGGACAAAAAGGGCACTGATCTGTGCCTGGGTGTGGCTGATCTCAAAGCCCATCCTGTTGTGTCCTGAATGGGGGTAACAGCTTGTCTGGGGCTCAGGCTCACTCTGGCTTCTTCCCATCAGTGCCTGTCAGTGCTCATGCTTGGGCTTTGCCAGCCTTGCTGTGGTCACTGCCCTGCCCCTGAGGGCTGTGGGAATGCAGAGGCTGGAGCCTTCCTTAGCTGGGAGGGTCCCGCTGCTGCCCGGCTGCTGCAGCGCGGAGCTGCCTGAGGCTGCAGCCGCTTCTCTGGGCCGGCTTCTGCCTCGCACGGCCTGGACTCACCAGAGGGTCAGCATCTCCTCTGGGCAGCTCTCTGTGTCACAGGGATGCCTGAGGAGCTCTGCTGTCCTCTGTGCCCATGCCCGCCGTGCCGAGTTGGGAAGATGGGGACGTGTGCAGTGCCGAGAGGGCGAGTGCAATGGGAGTGACTGATCCGCGCTGTCAGGGTGAAGAGAAGCGGCGCGGTTCTTCATGCGGGGCACGGGCAAGGGCGTCTTTGAGCTCAGCCTGCTCATAAAGGGCGAGGGTCCTGATGCTGAAAGCCCCGTGGGGATTGGTTCTAGCATGAGCTGCTCTGGTTTACAAACACAGAGGCATTCTTCTGGCAAACTGCTGCAAGGTGGAAAAGATGGGAACACTTGGCAATATTCCTCCTGTCCTGAACTTGGCATCTGTTCAGAGGAATTGATTCTAGATGTCCTGGTGCACTTAATCTTAGCAAGTAGGAAACCTTTTATAAATCTCACAGTGTTTATTCCCAAGAAAACAAAGGCACTGTTAGTTCCAGCTCTCCTTAATGTTTCTAGATGACCAACTTACTTGCCTTGGTAGGCATTCTCTTCTGGCCTCAGTCTCCTCTGAATGTATCTCCCTGTGCTTCCCTGTGTGCCTGCTGTCAAGAGGTCTCTCCCTTCAAAGGATGCTGGAAATCAGTCTCTGTGCCAGCCACTTGTGCTGTGGGCCTGCTGTTCTTTTCTTGTTGTTCCAGTTGCTGTTCCTGTTGTTGTTAGCCAGCTGTCCACAAAGGGAGGGCTCAGAGCTCCAGACAGTGGGGCTGCCTTTTGTATCTCCTAGAAGGTGAGATCTCTGCTTTGAAGTGAACATCTTGCATTTTGTTTCCCTCAGGGAGAATGGTGAAGATGGAAAATCCTATTCTAAAATACACTGAACTGGAAAATATTGGCAGTGGGTGAGTCCAAGCAATGTTAATTTTACAAAACTATGCATCAGATGTTTTGCTGGCGGAATAGGTATCAAGTGTGAAGTCAGACAAGCTGCAAATGTGTTCAGGCACTGGGCTTAGATTGTCAGTGCTGATCAGAATTTCTAAGTGTGCTCAGAAGGCATTGTCAAACACATCTCAATGTTTCCAGTGTCCTGCAGGTCTGCGGTATTTACAGCACAGATCTCCTGTGTGGGCTGGCTTTCACTGCAAGATCTAAATGGCTTCTCCTCTCTCTGCTTCTGTTTTGTTTCTAGGACTTTTGGAGATGTTTGTAAAGCACTTGACACTGCCACAGGAGGAGAGGTAAATGTCAACAGCCCCTGCAGACTCTGCTGCACTTGAGGGCTTTCCCCTCTGGTGTGAGCTGTGGCTGGAGCTTTGGGCAGAGCTGTGCTGAAAAGGCACAAGAAGCACAGACTGGTGCCAGCCCACAGAACACATTTGGGACTTTGTCCTCCTCAGCTGCTGGAAGGAAGGCACGGAGGGCAGCAGTTCCTTTCAGAGAAGGACGCGCTCACTCGCTCTCCATTGCTAAAACAAAGGTGGTGCCTGCAAGCACCTCACTGCTCTTTGGGGCTACAGCTTCGGAGTCCTGAATTCTCATTTCTGGCTGCCAGCAAATCCATCTGAAAGTTACTGGTAGTTCCTTAGCCACCTGCAGTGCTGCACTTGGGAACTGCACATAGGGAGAGATCTGCAAGGTGTCCCTGAAAGCCCTAAGCCCTGCCCATAGCCCAAGATGTATCCACAGATTATTAAGTTCTGAGTCCCAAACAAAGCAGCAGAGAGTGTGGTCAGAGGTTTGTGGGTGATAACTGAGACACTGCTGTTACCAAGTGGTCAAGGCAAAATGTCAGTGGCCCCACGTGTCCTGTAACTGGCTCCCAAGGGAGCAGAGAAATGGGCTGCTGGAATGTCAGTTCCTGATTACTGCAGTGCCTAATCACAAGGCAGTTTGGCACAGCTCAGCTGTGTCATTGCAAAATCACTTGCTCCACGTGCCTTGTGGTCTCATGCCACCAACGTCTCAAGTTACTGATTTTCAATGTCGTTTTAGGTGGCCATCAAGAAAATACAGCTTCAAGGACTGAGGAAGAAGGAACTAAAAGTCAACGAACTCATGGTCATGAAGGTGAATAGAAATCCCAACCTGGTCAACTGTTTAGACAGGTGAGTTGTGCTTTTGTCCCATGAATGTTTGTTTGCATGTTGCAAACATGCAAGGTAAAATCCCACTTTGGTCACTGGCAGAAAATAGAGCTGTAATTATTGGCTAATTATTATTGCTCTTTTCATCTCCAGTGGATGGGAAGAGATTGCATTTTGTCTGCATTAGTCTTCGCTGGCACATGGTATTTGAAAATTGTTCAAAAACCCGGATGAGTTGTGTCTTACTAAATCAATGATCTCTACATTCACAGCCACCACTTTGTTTTGGAGCTTGATTTTTTTCAAGTGTCTTCTAAACTAACAAGGATTTCCCTTGGATTGTTGCCACTGTTTTCCATTGCTATGCATGCCAGGAAGACTAGATACTTTTTTTCCAGAAACACCATGCATGACAGGTTTTTTTATCTGGGCTGTTACTAAACTGCACATTTTGCTTGCTGCCCATCTAAGACATCTCCTTTTTTGCAGCTGCGCCTTTCTCCTTGAGACTGCACAGATGGCAAACAATGCACAGCCAAGAGGGAATGTCTCTTCCTTTATTTTGTCTTTGTCTCAAAGGGACCTGAAAAGAAGAACCAACCTGTCTTTTCCAAACAGCAACTTAGCCATGTACATTCATCTCCATGCCCTTGTTTCCTTCTTTCAGCTACCTTGTGGGTGAGGAACTGTCCCTGGTTATGGAGTACATGGATGGAGGCACTCTGAGCAATGTCATCAGCCAGACCTACCTGTCGGAAGATGAGATGGCAGCCATCAGTCGGGAGGTCAGCAATCCCACCTGTGTTTCCAAGGGCTTCGGCAGGATTGTCTGGGAAACGGGCTCAGAGCTGCAGTGATTTCCTGTGCCGAGTTTTGTTTCTGTGTTGCTGGTATGCTATGGGCAAGTAAAAGCATCTCAAGGGAAAGGCCTGCCAGTGCCCCTGCACTCCCTGTACTCAGTGCCAGTACTCTTATCTCCTGCTGTTGTATTCTCGCTCTGTCTCTTGTATTTTTATTTGTATTTTCTGTTCTCTACCTTGCCTCTCTAAATGTTTGCCTGGAGTCTGTCTTCGCTGCATTCCTTGCCTGTAAAAGCAAAGTGCTGGTGGCAGGATTTGAAAAGACCAGCAAAGAAAAAAGACTCATTTCTCACAGTCCTCAGCTGAAAAGGATAGAACTGCAGCCAAAATGCTCTTTGCTTCCGCAAAGTGACTGGTGTGATACTTCCAAGCCTGTGCTGAGGCCAGCAAGAAAATCTTTTCCATGCAGCCTCCCACACAAAAGTGATCCACTAAACACCAAAGGGAGGGACTTTTCCTTTCCAAACCCCTCCTTTGTCCTCTGCATGGAAAAAGCAGGTCCACTGCAGCAGGAGTCGTCCTGGCTGGTTTGCAGGGGACAGCCTACAACAGCAGGTGCTGTTGCTCTTTCAAAAGCTGATGTGCCTTTCCTCAGAAAGGTCCTGCTCTGCAAGTGTTGGAGCAGCAAGCTCTTCCTCTCAGTGGCCATGACTGTTCTGCCATTACTCCCCATTCCCCCATTCGATTCTTTGTCTCCTTTCTTGTGTGATGAAATCACATCACTCATTTTTGCCCTCCTGTTTCTGTTTTCTCGCTCAGTGCCTGCAAGGACTGGATTTTCTTCATTCAAACCATGTCATCCACCAAGATGTGAAGAGCAGCAACATCCTTCTCAGAACGGACGGTTCTGTCAAGCTGGGTCAGTATATTCTTGGTCAGGTGCAGCTTTCCAGGGATGTGGGTGTGGGGCTGCTTGGCGTGACTGCCAGCTCCCGAAAAATGGTGCTGGTGGCAGTGCAGGGACCCCTGCTGCGAGCTGAGGGCACAGTTGGAACGTGCACAGAGGTATAAGGAACCACAAGCAGTCAAGAGTGGCCTTGCTCTGTGTGTGTCCCTTCTAGACAGAGGGATCTACAATCTAAAGCTTCAGGGGAATGAAGTCCACTGCTGTAAGCAGCATTAAGAAACCTGGGTTTTTTTGGAAGTGCCCAATTCCATACTCCCTTGGCTAAAGCCCCAAGGAAATCGAGCGTGGACAGTTCTCCAGGAGATTCAACAGCACATTCTTAGCCTGAGAGTGAGGAATTCTTTTGCTTGGTTTCCTAATTGGAGCTGGCTTTCATGGTTTGTTGTTTTCTCCACAGCTGACTTTGGCCTCTTTGCTCAGCTCAGCCCTGAGCAGGGCAGATGGAGCTCCGTGGCCGGCACTGCTGGGTGGCTGGCGCCTGAAGTGGTGACAGGTCAACCATGTGGCCCCAAAGTGGACATATGGTCTCTGGGAATTGTGGGCATCGAAATGGTGGAACAAGAAGTTCCTTCCTGGAATGCAACTCCTGTCTTGGTAAGGTGTAAATACTCACTGATCCCACTGTCTTTCTCACCTGTCCCGTGTTCTGTGTGCCATTGGACAAAATCCCATTGCCATCTGCTGGCACCACTTCCACCAAGGTCCCCTTCTAAAAATGCCCCTGCAACACACCAGCATCTGCTGTAGCTTTGGTTGTATCAGAAAGGGAAGTGGCGGTTCAGATACCTAACCAGTTCAGAAACCTGCCATTTTGGCCTCCAGCCATGCCTGGCATTTCTCACTTGTTTTTTGAACAATGTTGGAACTCTGTTTCTGAAGGACAAGAATTTTTCAGTGGACAGGGTAGACATGTGATAAATATCCTGAGAAATAGAGGTTAGACCTTCCCAGTTTCAATTTTTTAGAAAACATAGGAAAAAAGGAAAAAGAAAAGTAAACAAAAAAGGAAAAGAGAAAAAAACCTACTACCAAAGAAATGCCCAAGCAGTTCTGCTTGCTTTTTCATTTTTTAAATGCAGCTCTTCTCTTCCATTCTGTAGCATCTTTTCCAAATCCTGTGGTTGTTGAAACTTTCAGGCTTTCAAGTCATCTGTACATTGTTCAGTCACATGTGTGGGTGGCCTGGATAAGTTTTGGATGTGTTTTTCTCCGACTGCAGTTAGAATTGTTTGCCAAACCCTTGGCTGTTTCTTGGTACTTTAACAAGTTGATGAGCTTGCAGGGAGGTGCCTGGGCTGGGATCCAGCGTGGACAGTTGACACCAGTACTGTGTTTCTTTACCTCAGGAGCAGGGCCATCCCTGGCCTGCACTGTTATAATGACAGGGAGGGCTCCAGCTCCCCACCATGGCCAGTGGCTGAGCTCAGCTGAGAGTCAGGATAAAACCCTCGTGTGGGTTTTATGGGAAAAGGACAGAAAGCCGCATAAATTATTTGTACACAAGGGGAGTGCATTGCCATTTCTGGCTTTGAAATTCTCCTTTGGGTTGAAGAGGATAATAGCAAAGTCTCTTTGGTCACCATCTATTTCAGTGCCATGAGCACAGAGTTATCATGACAGTGGTGGGCATTTTTATGGAGACGCCAAGGCCTCTTGCCATTGTTATTTTTGTCTATTTGAGATGGATTCTGCAAGTTGAGGTTTGAATAGTTCCAAGTCGGTGTCTTATGTTTCTAAATACCATCTTGCAAAAGCAGAATGAGCTCTCTCCTTCTGACTTGTCAGCGTGTTAGAGCTTGGTTCCACATGAACCACACTGGATAATGATCAGCCAATGTCTTGCCAATCTACACTGTAATTCCTTGGCCTGAGGAGTATCAGAAAGACCTGCTGAGCTCCATGGACACTGTCAGCTGCATGGAAGTGAGCATCCTTGGCCTTGCTGAAGAAACTGGAGCTCAGCTTAGGTTAGATGCTCTTGAGCAGGAGAAAGGCTGGAATCGTCAGGTGTTTCCAGAGGCCTGCGTGCCCAGAGGGACTGAGTTCTGGGGAGCAGCTGGATGTTTCTGCACATCATGGAAGGGGATTGCCAGACAGCTCAAGCCTCACCACAGGCAAACACTCCCCAGCTCTTCTCAGGCAACATTTGCTTTGGGTTTCAAGTTGTTCCCACTTGTCTGTCTGTGAAGATGCCCCTAAAACCACAAGGCAAGCCTCTCAGAACTGGTGTTACATTTCCAGAAATGAAGAAAAGAAGCCCAAACACATGAAAGTTGCTAAGGCACTGGTTTTTAGAGAGGAACTTAACCCCCTGTGCAGTTTCTTCTCACTGGGAAACGTGCCTGAAACCTGGGCATGAGGGTGTAAAAGCCACAGAGTCTCTTCTGCTTCTTGTGCAGTGCTGCTGAAACACTCAGTGACCGTGTTTCTCTCCCAGCCCAAGCCACATTCTGCACGTCACCAAGCCAGAGCCTGGTGATGTGGAGAGCCTGCCAAAACCTCCCATTTGTTTCCTGGCACTTTCTGGGATGGGCCTACCATTCATGCATTGACTTGAGTAGCCAAATGAGTAGAGGGTGATCATAGGGATGGAACCTCTCCTTCTGATTTGACCATGAAAGGTTTTTCTTTTCCATGTAAGGAAAGCAGAAATTTTCAGACTGCTGAGAAACAGAGCTGCAGCTGGCTCCTGTGTGTCCAAGCAGGCGTTTTCATCCCAGTACATTTGTGCATGGATCATAATGTGTCTGTGTTGAAGATGAGATTCCAAAGATTTGTTTCCTTACCTGAGGAATACCTGGTGGATTTCCTTTCTTTCCCTCCAATTCCCATTCTTTTCAAGAACAAAGCAAAAAGCTTGATTAGGTTTGTTTTGTGGCAGCGGTGCTTAAGGGACCAACAAGCACTGCAGAAATACTTTCCATGTGCTAACCCTTGGATACAGTAGAGTTAGTATAGCAAAGTCCTTCTTCGAAAAAGCCTCTCAAGCTGGTATGAATCCTCAGGGAAGGAAATGTGCTTGTGCTGATGTAGTTCCCACTAATTAGGTCAGTCAATGTAATCAGCTGCCAAGGCAAGATCTGTGAGATGTTGGAGAGGCTGTGGCTGCATCAGGGTTTGGGTTTTTCGGTTGGTAAAGGAAAGTCATCTCTGGGTCTCTGCCAGGGCAGAAACTGCCACTACAGAGTGGAGCTTAATCAGTGGGATCTGGGAGAGCAGTGACAGATGGGAAAGAAGCAGGTGGAGCCTGGTGTCTCCTTTTTCCCCAGCCCCAACTCCTGATAGCCACAGGAGGAAGACAAAAGCTGAAGCAGCCCAACCTATTTTCATCCTGCCTGCGTGACTTCCTGAGCTGCTGCCTGCAGAGAGACGAGGCGCGGCGCTGGTCTGCCAAGGAGCTCCTGCAGGTAAAATGTGAAGGGGCTGCAGGTGAAACAGGCTCTGAGGGATGGGCTCCTCCTCCACTCAAGCCCAAGGCAGCAGATGAGCCCCCTTCCTCCTCACCTCCACTCTTGGTGCTCTTCAAATGAAAACAGTGAGGAATCCTAGACTGGGCTGGGCTGGCAGGGCCCTGTAAATGTCCTCTGGTGCAAGTGTCCTGCAATGAGCAGGGACATCTTTAAAGACATCAAGTTTCTCAGAGCCCTTTCCCACTGGAGCCGGAATGGTTGCAGGGATGGGGCACCTACAAGCTCTTGGGGCAAGCTGTGCCAGGGTCACACCATGCTCCAAGTAAACAAGTTCTGATTAGATCCTATTTGTGTTAAAAAATATTCATCCACATCCTATTGTAACTGGCCCTGTTAAAAAAGATGTCCTCTACTTTCCTAAAAGCCACTCTGAAGTTTTGGAAAGTGGCAATAAAGTCTCCCTGGGGCCTGTTCTTCACAAAACTGAGCAACCCCACCTCTCTCTGAATTTCCTGAGTCAGAGAGGTCCTCTGGCTGTTTCTGTCACCTTCTTTTGTAATTTGGTGGGGTGTTCAGTTTTATCTAATGGCAAAAGAATTGAAGTAGAGCAATGCAGGGTACAGAGACATGAAATGGTGGTGGAGGAACCCAAGGAAGCCAGTCCCAGCTGAGCAGTCAGAGATTTGGCTGTGGGCAGGAGGGGCTGTGGGGGGCTCACTGTGAGCCTCTGAGGGGCCCTGGTTGGTGCCCCCCAGCCCACCCTCAGAGGTTTCTGCCATGCAAACAGGGACAGCTGGGAGGGACTTGTCCCAGCCCCATCTGCGGCCTGGCACGCTCAAGCAGACGGGAACTGTGCCAGGGTTACTGGCAGGTTGTGTGGCAGAGAGGGAACTGCAGGGCCCAGTGCCACTGGGCTGGCCCTGCTGGGAAGGAAGGTGCCATCCAGCACACGAGGGGCAGGGCATGGAAAGGCAGACACTGCTTTCTGTCCCTGTGGCAATCAGCACAGTGCCTGTCTTTCAAAGAGAGGGACCAATGAGAGGCTTTGGAGTTTCCTGAAAAGAAGAAACTCCAAGGACAGAAAGCACCATTTCTAGAGCACTGGCAGGGCTAAAATCTCAGCAAGATGAAGACACCTGTATAAATGGATGAGTGGGATTCTGGGCCAGGTTTGCCTGTGATGGAAAAGTCTGCACATAAAGATGGAGGTGTAGACAGTCCCATTGTTCTTCTTCCTGCATCCTTCTAGGAGCAGGAGGAATCCTGTGAAGCACTGAGTTTGGAAAGTCATTGTTCATTGTTTTTTGTTGATCTGTTTTTTTTCCCTTTGGGCAGCATCCATTTGTAAGATTTGCTGAGCCTGCGTCCAGCCTGGTGCCACTGATTGTTTCAGTGAAGAAGAGGAGGGAGACAAGAATGTGATAATCACATCAGGACCATTTATTCCTCAATCAGTTTAGAGTAGGATTGTAGGTTAGGATTAGGATTAGGATTAGGATTAGGATTAGATTAAGGATAAGGATAAGGATAAGGATAAGGATAAGGATAAGGATAAGGATAAGGATAAGGATAAGGATAAGGATAAGGATAAGGATAAGGATAAGGATAAGGATAAGGATTAGGGTTAAGGTAAGGGTTAGGGTTAGAGTAGGATTGTCTAATAGGACTGCAGAGTAGGATTGAGAATCAATAAAGTTTCTGAAACCACAACTCACCTTGAAGATTCCCTTCCTTCTCACTCTGCGAATAAACTCGAGAATTCCTTCTGAATTGTCTGTTGTTTCTTAAAGGTGGAAAGTGAAACAGTGTCTTTGGCATGGTGTGAAAGTGGGGAAGGATGTTCTTCATTCATCCTCTCCAGACCACACTGCCTTTGGAATATGGCCCACTGGTCTGTTTTCGGCCATCTTTGGTACTTCTATTTTAGGCAGAAAGGGCAATGGCATTTAAAGGCAAAAGCACAGGAAGAATGGGGCAGCCCAAACATCTTATACAGATGCAGGCCTTCAGCTGTGACTGGAGAGCATTTGGGCTGCCTAAATGCAATAATCTCTTTGGCTGGAGGAGAGCCTTGCTCAAGTGAGAAAGCAGAAAGATCAGAGAGGGTGCTTGGGGAGGTCTCCTGTGGTGCAGAGCTGTCAGCGCCTGTGAGGCGAGAGCGGGCCCGGCCTTGCCCAGGCTGGAGCCCCGGCAGAGGCAGGCTGGAAGGAGGCCCTTGGAGCTGTAAGAGGCAGCAGCCGAGACCTGGGTGCCTCTTGCTGGGAGCGGGCGAATCCTCCGCTCTCAGAGCCCAGGTGGCAGCTGGCTGCTGCCGAGGGGAAGCGCAGCCGTGCTGGGCATAGCCCGGCCTGGGGGCCATGGCCATCTGGAATGTGCCCAGGAGCAGAGAAAGGCTAAGGGCAGCCGCGGGCCGCTGGGCTGGGTGAGGATTCCTCCTCTTCTGCTGGCTGCCCTGCAACTCCTGGCAAAGGCCAGCAGTGTGTGCAGCACTCTGGGCACCGGGGCAGGGAGCCGGGCTGCTCGGCAGGCTGGAACACAGGGCAGCTCCTTCAGGCCCGGCACTTGTGCCAGGGGAAGCGAGGCCAGCGTGAGGCAGGGACAGCTTGGCAGGGCCCATCTGCAGGAGCCAGTGCCTCACGCAGCTCTGGGAGGAAGCGCCTGCAACCCTGCAGTTCTGCACTGAGCCAAAGCAAAGGTGAGAGATGCAGAGTGTTTGGCAGAAATATTCAGGCCCACCAGGCCAGCCTGCTTTGTGCTCTGTGGCACACAGCAAGCGCTGTGCAATGCAGCTCTGAGCTGCTGGGAGAGAGGCACATCAGGGATGTGCCTGAGGCATGTGCTTGAGGAGTAAACTGATTTGGAAGGGAGCAGAAGGGTTTCAGCAGGCTATTTGCATTTTCTTCATTAATTTCTGAAAGAAAGTCATAATGTGTTGCACACAGGTAGGGTTATTAGAAAAGAAAGGCCTTATAAAATCAGGCCTACCTATTGTTATGTTTGCCCGATTATCCCATCATAAAAAAACCCCCAAACAATATTAAAAGTAGTAGCAATTTTAATTGAATATTTAAAATATAAAAATCTAAAATTGGATAGAATAGAATTTGATTAAAATAAGGGATAATTTGTTTCTAATAATAGCGCATAAGCAACAGATAACTGCGGGGTACGGAGTGCAGGCCTCTGGGACCCTTGCCACATCACATACAAGCTTGCCAAGTGAATATTCATCCTTATATACCATGTGTCAATGCCGTCTCCTCCCATTTTCGATTCTTCACACTTCTACCTCTGCCCTCATCATCACCTTTACCATCCATATGCCACCACTTGGTTGGTGGTCACGCAAGTCTTTGGGGGTCATCTGATGAAGATTTTGTAGTCCTCCTCTGTGTCCTTTAATTAACCTTTGGGTTACACCAAGCCAATACAATGTAAGCCAAAACTAACATAATTACTACATCTGAGTATTTTGGAGAGTTTTGTCAAAGAGTGGCTTGAGGAGAGAGGACACAGCTGAATTAATTTGGTAAAGATGTCCTAACTAGGGCAGAGGCCTTTTTGCAGGCAGGTGTCTGTTGGGAATTTAGCTGACTAGACAATGGAAAAGTACAAGACCGTGGCTAATTCCAAATCTTGCACCTGCAAGATAACGTGTCCTTGGGCCTAGCTGAGTATGATAAAGAAATGGACAGTGAGACGTGAGAAGTAGAGAACGTAGGCCCAAAGGAATGAGGAAGAGCTGATGGTATAGTTTAACCAATAGATTGCTTGGCTTACAGAATATTCATAAGCTTATTATTTGCTGTATAAGTGTTTGATGCTTTCTTCAATAAACTGGACCTGTGATGAACAATCTGGTGTCCTGGCCTCCTTCCTTCAACAGAGTATCAAGGCAATAAATCCCTTATAATTAGCATTTTCCTGGGACACAACCAGAGTTCCTTCTTTGTTAATTTTTAGCAACCATTATCTCTTGCTTTCCTCCTGTTCCTGAACATCTGCGGGGGGGGGGGGGGGGCATGGTTCCCCTCCTCTCCCTTTTTCTTCAGCATTAATAATTTTACCTGTTTTAATATTTACAAATATTAATTACTGTATCAATATTGATTCTTGTTTCAATTGTTATCAGCACGAATCATACCTATTTACCACACTGTGGTAAATTCCCAGCTGGCCTGTTCCATCTTCTACGTGCAGCCAGCTAACTTCCCATGGGAACAGTCATGAGTGCAGTTAGCACAAGCTATTGTGCTAAGAAAACTGTTTGCATCTGTAATAAACAAGAAACCTGTCCCATGAGCATCCACGAAAGAAAAATGTAATCACCTGAGTAACAGTGAGTCTTAAAAAGAGAGAGTCTTAACATGTACACACTAATACACCTTCTAAGCAATAAATTGTGTGGCAAGGAAACTACCAGCCAGTTGAAGTTGAACACAAGTCTGTGAAAACAGTATAAAAATTAGTTATGTGAATAAAGAATTGGCTTTTCCTGCATGAAGAAACTGAGTCCCGGCTGCTTTATTGACACAGCAATGTGGCTTCACTCAGCAAGAGCACCTGCAGGGTGTATTGATGAAACACTGATGTTTGATTCTCAGAATAGGAAGGAGAGGCATTTAGTCTAACAAACAGGGCATAGTCTTTTGAATTCCTTTAGCTTTAACAGGAGTGCTGAACCATGTATTCCCCCACTGCAGTGCTTACTGTGTGCAAGTGGCTATCTTGGCCTTGAGAATAAGGAGAGTGGTCCTGCTAAGAAGGTAGCTGGAATGCATTCAAAAGGAAGAAAGTGTTTTAGGAGGCTCTTGACCACCAAAGGAGACTTTGAGGAATGGGAATATTTCCCAAATGACTGTGTCAGGAACTGGAGTCATGTCCCAGGCCCTGCCATATTTGATCCATGTTTGAGCAGGTTGACAAGACAATGAAGAAAAGTGTCTTGTTTAGCAGGTGGGACCATGACCCTTGAAAGAGAAACAATGGATTGGTCAATGGGTGAGCAGTCAAGCTTTGAAAGGAGAACAATGCACAATGCAGCCCTTGGTGGCAGGGAGTCATGCAGTCATCCTGAGCCATCATGGCCTCATCTCACACGCCAGGCATGTGTGAGCTGCTGCTCTAACTCCTGCTATAAAATTCCACTCCTAAGCAGGAGATACAAGGCCTAGTTCTGGGCTGAAGGGTTGAGAAGGACGAGATGCACAGCGTTTTGATCCAGGGGATGTCCTGGAAGTGCACTGCCTACCTGCTCCTGCTGCAAAGCACCACGCTCCAACTCCTTCTCCTGTTCAGTGGATTTTTGGGAATCCAGAGGTCAGTATGTATTATATGCTACTGCAACTAATAGAATGAATTTGCTTTGCAAGCCCAGTTTTGTCCTGGGTTATTTTGTGCATGGGTCACCTGAACCTGTGACAATGACCAGCAGGGAGCTACAGGACACTCCTACTCTGATGTCAATAAATTCTGAGAAGTGATTGAAATATGTCAAAAAATTGGAGGTAATGTTTAGCCAGTAAGTTTCAGCAAAGTATTGAATGTGTCTTAGTTCCATGGATACAAACTACTAGGTGAGATTGCTGGGTGTGCAGGGCTTAGGGAAGTGATTCCCTGCGCACCCAGCACTGAAATCAAGTAATGCCTCCTTTCTAACCCTGAGCTGGCAGCAGGGATCAGGCCTTGCTTGGTCATTTTCATTTTGACAACTTCTGTTAGCGGCTAAGAAAGGTCCAAATGAAACCTCCTTCAGCTGTTTTCCTCTGGTTGATCTTTTTAGGCACCAAAGCTCTGTTCCACGGGTGGCCTGGGTGTGTGCAGAGCAATGCAGCCCCCAGAAAGCCCTTGGTTTCCCCACGAGTTGCCAGTTTGACTGCTTCCAAAGGGGAAGAAAGGCAGAGATGTACATTCACAGGAGGTCATGTCCAATAAAGGTGCAAATATGTGGGGAGATTTGTTAGCAATTATTTCAGCTGTTATGCCAAGCCAGTGCCTTCTCTCCTGCTTCTGTGCATTATAGGTGAGTAATGTAATAGTTGGCTCTCACAATTAAGAGACAGATATTATGTGGAGAGATATTATGTTCAAATGTAAAGTGCTGTTATTGTAATATGTCCTCCCATAGTCCTCTTTCTTATCCCCCTTGTAATAGTCTCGGTAGTCAGGGCATTTGGGGAGGGCTGGCTTATGACCAGCAGGCGGGGTGTAACAACAATTGACCTCCAATCAAGATGCAAGAAAGTAATCTCCACCACTGGACGGCAGAGAAAGAATTGACTGACAAAACATTGGGAGGGGCTAAGGGTAAAAAAAGCAGGGTATCCCTTTTGTAGATGAGCATGTGGCTGCTAATCATGGAGACTTCCCAGTGCTGCAATCTTTCCTTTTACAGTCTTTTCTTAAGGTTTAATAAATCTTTAAAAACCTAAAGGTTGCCACCTTCTTGTAGTGACATCAGAAGGTTGCCTTGGTGCACGGAAGCCCTGAGTGTCAGAGCCCACTCCTATCTGCCTGACTGGGGTGTCCAGGGCACCTACACTGGAGCGCGGATACTTGCATGTATATACCTAGCTGCCCCTGTGGCTACAGACACCCCCGTTTTAGCTGAACGCCTTGACAGGAGCTTTACCAAACCAGTGGCATCCTAATGCTCTTTCTCTTTCAAAATCAGAAACTCAGTCACTAAGAAAGAGCAGGAAGACATACAAAAGCCAGGTAAGGATACACCCTAACCTAAGTAGAGAGGAAACATCTACTTACTTGTGAAATGTGTCATAAAATAGGCACCATAAGTAATGGCATAGGCAGCGAAAAGCAAAGGAGCAATTCACTCAATCATTTTAACACTGCCCTGCAAGTTTGCAGGCTGTGCTCACACAGTGGAAAAAGCAAGGCTCCTGTGAGTGTGCAACAGCCCACTGACAATTGCATCAATCAGAGGGAACAGAATTAGAATGATTGTGAAGTATGTGAATGAGGCTAGTTGGCCAATGATGATGAAGGGGTGTCCTACTGGCTGGCTGCCTACTCAGGTTAGGATGAGGACGTTGGCGACTAGGGTTCAGAACAGGATTTGTGATAGGGGGCGGAAGGGTATTGATTGTAGTTTTGATGTATGTAGTAGTGGGGTGAGGAATATGACGAGGATTGAGGCGGCTAGAGCTAGTAAGCCTCCTAGTTTGTTTGGGATGGATCGGAGGATGGCGTAAGCAAATAGGAAAGATCACTCGGGTTTGATGTGAGGAGGGGTGACAAGTGGGTTGGCTGGGGTGAAGTTTTCTGGGTCACCTAGGAGGTTGAGGGAGAATAGGGCTAGTGAGACGAGTAGGGAGAGCATTAGTACGAATCCTAGGATGTCTTTGATGGTGTAGTATGAGTGGAAGGGGATCTTGTCACAGTCTCTGGGAATGCCTAGCAGGTTGTTTGAGGCTGTTTCGTGGAGAAAGGTGAGATGGATGAGAGTAAGGCCTACGATGACAAAGGGAAGGAGGAAGCGGAGAGCGAAGAATTGGGTCAGTGTGGGGTTGTCGACAGAGAACCCTCCTCAGGCTCATTTGACTAGTGTTTGCCCGATGTAAGGGATGGCTGACAATAGGTTTGTGATTACAGTAGCTCCTCAGAATGATATTTGGCCTCATGGTAGGACGTATCCTACGAAGGCGGTTGCTATAAGGGTTAGGAGGAGGATGACTCCAATGTTTCAAGTTTCTTTGTTTAGGTATGAGCCGTAGTAGAGTCCTCAGCCGATGTGTGGGTAGATGCAGATGAAGAAGAAGGAGGCTCCGTTTGCGTGGAGGTTGCGGATGAGTCAGCCGAATTGTACGTCTTGGCATATGTGAGCGACAGAGGAGAAGGCTGGATTGGTATCTGCTGTGTAGGGCATAGCTAGCAGAAGACCTGTGACGATTTGAGTAATTAAGCAAACGCCTACTAGAGACCCAAAGTTTGATCATGTTGAGATGTTTGATGGCGCTGGGAGGTCGATTAGGGCTTGTTGATGATTTTGAGGATTTGGTGGTTTTTACGAAGGTTGAGGGCCATTGGTTATTTCTGTATGTGGCTACGAGGATATTGAGAATGGATAAGGTGAATGATCCTAAGTAAGCTTTGATTAGGCCTCAGTGGAGGGTGGTGGCAGTTTTGGTTGCTGTAAGTTGTAGGCTGGCTAGCCCCTCTGGACCTACTGTTTTGTATCAGGAGAGGTCAATTAGGTGGGATGCGATGTTCTGTCCTCCTTTGAGGAAGTTGGTTATACTTAGGCGGTGGGATAGGGGGTTAAAGTATCCTAGGGATGTTGAGAAGTTTGAGAAGGGGGCTTGTTTGGTCAGGATGAGAAAGCTTTAGCTTGGACAACAGGAGCAGGAGCCTCATGAGGGGCCTTCAGCATCTCCTCAGTGCATCCAAATATTTGAGCCACTTTTGGAAATGACTTTTCTCCCTTTTTTTTTCTTTTTTTCTTTTTTTTTTTTTTGTTTTTTTTTTTTTTTTTTTTTGTTTGTTTGCTTGGAGGAAGAGGCTGTTCATTTTCTTCTTCTCCCAGCTGAAGTTCTTTTCATCATTATTTTCTGCCCTTTTATAGCACTGGGACTGGGTCTGCTAGAATTTTAATTTCCAAGGTATCACTTCTGGAGAATGCAGTAGTTTTGCATGAGAACACATCATTCTGTGCAGGGACCTTGGTGCAGAAGGAACTGTTGTGGTTCCAGGCCAGCCAGTATGGCCTTACAGATCACTTTGAGCTTAGTAGTGCTCATGCCTTTTTGCAGCCCAGGGAATCAGTGTTTGGGAATTCAGCAGGAGGTCAATGCCCTTGCATTCCAGCTGCTCCTCAGAGGTCACAGGAGCTGGAAGGGGCTGGGCTGCATTTCTGATTCCAGCCAGTTTAGCTCTACCAGTGTGGTCAAGTCCAAGAAAAGAACTTGCCCGAGCACAGATGCACAAAGAGTGCCGTTCCCAGTGCAATGCTCTGGGTCTGATCCCTTTCTGTAAGGACCTACATGCTCCACATTCCCCAAGAGTGTGCTTTTTTGAAGCAACAGGAGAGCAATCTCAGGATTGTAGTTGAGCAGGGCACTGGCTACCAAGTTCTGATATCTGTAGCAACAGAGAGGACAGTAAAGAGAGATTTCAGTAACGAAATCTATCTATCTATCTATCTATCTATCTACCTATCTATCTATCTATCTATCTATCTATCTATCTATCTATCTATCTATCTATCTATCTATCTATCTATGTAACATTTACATAATTGAATCTTCCTGGCTCTGGTCCAAGGCAGTTGGAGGTGCAAAGGTCACCTAAAGCATCCCTTTCTGGAGAGGATTAGAGACATGTTCCCTCAACCAATTCTGAGCAGGCGGAGATGTTTTCCCCTCCAGATATGATGGTTTTTCCCTTCAGAGTTGTTTCCCTCCTCTGGCCTCTTGTGCCCTGAAGTCTCCAGTTAATTCTTTAAATTTCTGCCTGTCCGAGAGAGGTGCAACAATTCCATGTTTAGGTGGTGTTTGGTGACTCTGGTCACATTTGCATTACATGACACATGGTTTCCTTCGCTGGCATCCCCAGGGCTGTGTAAGTGCATTCATTCATGGGGCCTTAGGAGAGTCTTCTCTTTCCCCCAGCAGCAGCAGCAGCAGCAGCAGGGAGCGGTGGCAGGGTCAGGACGAGGAGGAGGTGGCTGCCCTGGCCCTTTGCTCCCGGGCCCCAGGCCAGGAGGGCTCTGGCTGCAGCAGGGCACTCTTCGGGCAGCCCCTGGCAGCCTCTGCACGGAGCACGGTGCGCTGCCCCGTCCTGCTTGTGCCACTTTTCTTCAGCAATACCCTAGCTTCTCTTCACAAGGAATAAACTCCAGCAATCTAAAAAGAGATCATTCAAGTACAGTTCTATCTGCCTTTGTATTGTATTTCAGGGCATGTATTTTTTTTTTGTCTAGAATTTCATTATTTTTATGAAAACATGCATTCATATCTGCACATTTTTGTAGTTTTTATTATTCATATACCAAAACACACCTTTTTAAATTCTTAATTTATTGCAGTTTGTAATTTTGAGGTAATATATTTTAAAATGTCACAAAACAACACCCTTTGGGTAGTTTTTCTCACTTTAAAAAAAAAAACCCATACGCCATTTTAGTCTCTGTCTCTCCAAGTTGGTTCATACCAGCCTATTTCAAATCAGGGCTACAATACTTTTATAGGATTGAGAGAGGTCCAATGAAATGCACACCAGTGATTCCTCTTGTGCAATGTCATGGCCCTGCCATAAAGCCTCATTTCACTTTTTTTTTTTTCTCTCGTTAGCTCAAATGCAAATGCACGTTTAGTTGCGAACTTACACAAGATGAGCAAAATCAAAATGATGTGAGAGGCCTTTGGGAGCTCCTTGCTGATCTTTCTGCTTCTTCAGCTGAGCAAGGCTCTGATCCAGGCAAAGAGATTGCACTTAGTGCTACACAACCATTTGCTGGAACTCTGCTGATTTCTAGGAACAGCTGGAGGCCTCTATCTCCCCAGGATGTTTTGGCTGAGCCAAGCTTTGCTGGGTTTTGGCTGCAAATACCATTGCCCTTTCTTTCTTATATCCACAAGTACCATGGCTGGGCAAAAACTGCCACGAGGGGCATCTTCCAAAGGCACTTTGGTCTGGAGTTTGTGAATGAACGAGAGCTTCCTCCACTTCCAAACCACATGAAAAAAATAATGAAAGAGAACTTCCAATCCTTAACGAACAACTGACAATTCAGAAGTGGATCTAGAGCATGGGAATGAAAAGGAAGGCAATCTTCCAATGGAGTTGTGCTTTCAGGAGTTTTTCTTCTGACTCCCACTCACAGCTGGCACTGGAAAAAGTCACATCTCTGCAAGCGGCAGTGTCTTCTGTCTGACATCAGTTGTTTTGCTGCAACAATCAGAACAGGCATCAGGCTGGAGAGAGGCTCAGCTGATGCTAGGAACAGGAGCTGCCCCAAGGAGAAAAAAGAAATGAACTTTTACCTCCCAAACCCATCTCCCCAGAGGCTCAAGCAGGATTTCTCTGGTTCCCAGAAATACAAAGAAATAGGGCGGAGAAGACCCTCTGCAGCTATGTGTTCATGCACAAGACTTTGCTGATGCCATTTGGGTTTGGCCATTTTTTCTTTTCTATCTTTTCTGTATTCCTTGCACATAAATTTAGAGCTCTGTAGGCTACTCGATTTGTGACTACTTTTCCCAGTCCTTTTCCATGGCCTTTGCCTAAGCAGAAAGACAAACTTCCAGAGCTCCAAGTGGCAAGGGGTAGAAGGCCCCAGTGTTATCCTGGTTCTTTCTGGGACAGACCCCTCCAGGGAGCTGGTGGACTCACCATCCCTGCAAGCCTTTAAAACACGACTGGATGTGGCACTCGGTCCCGTGCTTCAGTTGAGATGTTAGGGCATGGGTTGGACTCGATGATCTTGAGAGTGTCTGTCTTCCAAGCCAGTGATTCTGTGATTCTGTGCCTGAGGCAGCTTTTCCTGCAGCCCTGGAAAGGGCTGTGGGGGCCCTTGGCCAAGGACGGGGATCAGGGCTCATGACAAAGAAGCAAAGGGCTCAAGGCAAAGGCTGATAGGGCAGAACTGCCCCAGCGCAGCCCAGAGTGAGCCTCATGTCCTCCTCCTCACCCTGCACCCTCTGCGCTGCCATTTGCGGCGCTGGCGGCTCCTCTCGCTGTGGGGCTCCAGGGCATGCTTGGGCCGGGCCCCTCGTCTTCGGGAAGCGCTGGAGCCTCGGAGGCGAGCGGCTGCTGCTGTGGCCGGCAGGGGAGAGCTGCGGCTGCGGCCCTGGGCACGGTGAGCTGCCGCTATGGCCGGCTCCTGCCGCGGCTCCTGCCTCTGCTGCGGCCTCTGCTCCTGCCCTGTGCGCACAGACACGGCCGAGGGCTGCCCGGCAGCTCCCTGCCGCTGCTCAGCGGGCCCGGCCGGGCTGCTGCTCTCTGCGGCCTCTGCCCACCGCTGCCAGCCCCACCGCGCTCCCGCCTGCCTCTGCCGCAGCCAGGCCCACACGGGAGGCAGCACGTTTCGGCCGGCTCGGAAAAGCCCTGCCCGCAAACCGCCCGCCACAGCCTCGGCCTCAGGGCACAGGCTGCCGGCGTCCTTGCAGCTGAGAGCTGGCCCGGGCCGCCTGCCGGCCTCGGCCACAGCTCCCGCCTGTTTCTCCATGGCCGCGGCTGCTCGGCACAGTGGGCTGAGCACAGCCAACGCCAGCAGCAGCTCCTCACGGGCCCAGGCTCCAGGCGCTCCGAGCCCACCTGTGGTAAAGAGGTATGATTCATGCTGATAAAAATTGAAACAGTAATCAATATTGGTACAGTAACTAATATCTGGAAATAATAAAATAAGTCAAAAATAGTAATGCCAAAGAGGAGAGGGAGAGGAGGGGCTCCACCCCACCCCCCCCCCTTCCCAGCAGATGTTCATCAAGCACCACAGGAAAGAAGCTGAAGATACAATTGCTAAAAATGACCAAGAACCTGGTTCGGTCCCAAAAAATGCTAATTATAAGGGATTTATTGCCTTGATATGTAGATGCAGTGATACGTTAGTTTTGGCTTACATTATACTGGCTTGGTGCACATGTGTAACCCAAAGGTGAATTGAAGGACAACGAAGAAGACTACAGGGCCTTCATCAGTGATGACCAGCAAAGACTTGTGCGACCACCATACCGAGTGATGGCGCATGTGTGGTAAAGTGGTGAGGAGGGCAGAGACAGAAAAGTGACGAACCGAAAATAGGAGGAAATGGTATTCACATATGGCATATAAGGGGTGATTTTCACTTGGCAAGCTTGTACGTGAAGTGGCAAGGGTCATTGAACTCTGCCCTCCGTACCACGCAATATCTTTTGCTTATGCGCTATTATTGGAACCAAACTCTCCCATATTTATATATTTCCTAAACTATTCAATTAAAATTGCTGCTACCTTAAATATTGTTTGGTTTTTTTATGATGGGGTAATTGGGCAAAACATAACACACCCAACCCCGAATCCCAGCCCTGAGGGGCTTGGCGTTCCAATGCATCCCCTGGGGACAGCAGAGTTGGCCGCTGACCTCAGCCCATGGTGACACCACCAAGGGACCAATGGAAAATTCACCAAATCCTCATCAGAGACAAGAGAAAACTCCCATGGTGCCTGACAGCCTGAGGCAACTGCCAATTCCAGATCATTCCATCCATGCAGGAAAAGAGGCTTTTACATTAAAGCAAAAAAGAGTAAAGAGTTATAGAAAAGGAGGGCAGAACAAACAACAAAGTTATTTGGACTCATGCTTCTTGTGTCTGTTAAAAAGGCCAAGAAAATGCACTCCTTGCTCTTCTGACACAGCTCTCTCTGTTCATGATGTGGGACAGTGAGTCCTGATGAGGTGCAGGAGCTGATGCAAGGGACAGGGACGAGGATGCAGCAGGCACAGTGCCAAGCTGACAGAGGGATGATCTCTGGCAGTGGCACTGAAGGAGAAGAGTTTGCAGGCAGCACAGAAAATGTCTCTTTGTTTCACCTCTTCTTTCAGTGCTGCTAAGAATGTAGCCTGGAGCAAGCTGGGAACACCAGAGCCTGGAGCCCTTTCCAGGCAGGGCTGCATCAGACGGGGAATGAGGAGTCCCTGGGGTGGCAGTGAGCAACCTCGGGCTCTGCTCACTGCTGCTGGCATTTTCTATTGAACCATCTCCAAGGACTTCTGTTGTGCTCTGTATTTCTAAGGGTTTTCCCCCTTGTTTGTTTTTAGTTGTCTCCTGCACCTTTTCTTCTCCAAATTTTCCTACCCTGTCAGCAGCAGCCCCTGTCCAGAACTGGCTCTAAAATATCAGCAAAGCAGCTAGGAACAACAATGGGTGGAATCCTGTGGCTCAGGAATTCGTATGCCAGAGCCCTGCCTGTGCCTGTGCCTTATGTCAGGACCTCCTTCTCAGTGCAAAACTAGGGATTAGTGGAGTTTTTTTGCCAAAGAGCTCCTGAGAAGCAAATGTTGTGCTAGGTTTCTCAGGAGCGTATCTGTTAAGTTCATTGCTGGCAAACAGAAAGTAAGGCCAGGGTAGCAGAGCAGCTGGGAGCTGGTCACTCCCTGCAAAGGGCTGCTGTATGATGTGAGAACACATTCCAGGAGGGGCGAGCAGGGTCAATGTGCTCAAGGTGCTGCCAATGAGGTTTGGGTTCACTTAGAGAGTAGTCAGGAGCGGTGAGCACTGCAAGATCCAGCTGCAGTCCCCATCCATGTCCGTTTCAGTGCTGGCTTTAGGGTGTCTGCAGCCTGGATCCAGAGTGCCCTAGGGGGCTCCTGAGGCTGCCTTTGCACTCAGGGTGAGGATGCCCAGGAGCCCCTGAGGCCGGCAGTGGGGACCAGGGCTGGGGCTTGTGGCCTGGCAGGTGTGGCTCTGGCGGCTGTGACATGCCAGGGCATGGGTCACTGTCACTGCCCTCCGCAGCCCTGGCTAGCTCTGTGATGCTCCAGGGACAATGGCAAGAGCAGGGAACTGGCTAGGTTGGGGTTTTGCCTGAGCCAGAACCTCTAGGCCAAATGCCGAGCAGTAGAGACCCCTGGAGGGCCGAGTGAAGGAAGCAGAGGAGGCTCTTCTGCGGCGTAAAGTGCAGCAAATTCATCAGGAGAGGCGGGGCAAAGGTTCACAGGAGAGAATTCCCAAACAGAACAGATGTTGAAAGAACCTCCACCACCCCTGTGCATGCATTTTTAAAATCTTTCACAACAGGGGGTGGACACCATATAGTAACCAATAAGTGACACTTGGGGTGTGATTTTGAGGGCTACAACAAATCAGAACAAGGGGAAAAGAGAGCGTTGGGATAGGGATTGGATCTTGGGGTGAGGGACAGGAAACTTTCTGGAACAAAGGGTAGGGTTTGGGCTGAGGGATGGGGCAAAGGGGCCAGGTTGTCTTGACAGACAGGGAAAAATCTGGTGAGGAGGGAGGGGATTCCTTGAGGGACACTTGGGTAGGAGGGCACAACACAGGGGAGAAGCTAACTGTAATATCTCAGGGAACACTTGAACATACCACTATATAACAGAACATTTGACTCAATAAACTAATACACTGCAACACAGAAATTCAGGCTTTCAGCAGCTGAGAGGTGGCACTATTAGATCCCGCAGCAGCTGGTGAAAGCCATTTCTCTCCTTCAGGTTCCTGCTGTGTGGGAAGGTGCTGCGAGTTGTGGTGGCTGCACTCCCCCTTTGCTGGGAGGATGATCTGTACCAGGGCAGAGCAGAAGCTGCCATGGTGAGCAGAACATGCTCAGAGCATTGCAGTTCAGAGAATGGCACTGCCCCTGAAGGGCAAAAAGCTTGAAAGCATAGAATTCTGTGTAGAACCGTTGCACAAATTTTCTCTTCTAGAGCATGCCCATTTTTGTATTCTGTAGATGAATACTCTGGATTTTATAGAATACATGGTGTTTTTTTCTTAAGGGTTTTTGGGAGAACTCTCAAGTTTATTTCTGTTTGTATTTTACATCCAGCATGGATACAGGGTTTTTTATTATTATTATTTTTCTTTAGTAGATACTTAGGAAAAAAATACCTAAGCATTTTTTAATCCTTTGGGATATTGTGATTAATATTCTTAGAAAGAAAACCTTGTTGAACAAGTGTGAAAACACAGAGAGAGGGAAAACAGAACAGGGCGTGTAATAAGGACTGCAGAACTGAATAATTCCTCCAAGGCAGAATTAGCAAGATATATCACCAAGAATACCTGCCAAGATACTTCCTTAAATCAAGGGAAATGTGACCTGCAGCCATACGAAGTACAGCCAAAGCAAATGAAAACCTTTGGAAAAGAGAGAATTTTGCCAGTGACATCAGTCTGTCTGGATAACTGAGGGATGCCCATCAATATTGCACTACATTCCTCAATATTTGCAATGTTTTTCTCCCAATTTCTGTGAAATGAATAAGCTGCAGTTGTTTACCATTAGCTTAAGCCCTTAGGGGAATGACCAAGCACCATGTATGTTTTTCTGTAGCTGAGCAGGACTTGAGTTTCCCAAATCTTCTACAAAGCAGAAGGGAACCACACAGTTACTTGTGCTAATGTTAATGAAGGGTTTCATGAAAGCAGGTGAATGAGAGCATTGCGCTGTAAAACTTCCACATGCAAGAAAACAGGAGTCCACTTAGAATAAAACATATAAGGCTAGCAGAACATCAGAACAGGACAAAATGAAATTGCCAGACAGGAACTGATGCATCAGAAATTAGATGTATCATTTCTGATACATCTGCATGCATTTGCAAGCTAAAACAGAAAAAGAAGGGCAGAGATAATAAGGAACAAAGATTTTAAAATTGCGCTGTACAGAAGAGACACACGAACCACCAGTGTGAACACAGCTGGGAGATCCAGCTTGGAGATGGATTAGAGTGGAATCCATTCACTGAAGGTCTCTGGTGCACATGAGTGCAAAGACTGAGGAAAAAAGGAAAAAAGTTCAATTTCTGAATGCTATTTAGATTGCTGGAAGCATTGTCTAGAGATCTAAAAATCTAAAGCCTCAGAGAATCTGAACCTAAAACATCCCCAAATGGATTGATAAGGTATGATGTGCTCATCTCTGCTGTTTTCAGAGTCAATGAAATTGACAATGAGTGGCTGGAAATTAGGAATGCCCACCCAGATTTTATCTCCATTACTTTAAGAACACCTTAATAAGGCACTTCAGGAACTGAACACTGACCTTCTCACCCTGCTCTATTTTACATTTGAATACAGGCTGGTAGAAGCAGAAATCGGGCTTAAATTTCTCCCCAAATTACCTGTTGCACTTTCAGGTTAGGAGTAGATGTAAAATTCAGCTAATCACTCTCTCTATCCATGGATATTCCACTAGTGAACTGACCTACAGAGCATCCTTTTTCTCTTTTGTACCTTCCTAAATGGTGCCCAATGAACAGGACACTCGCATAAATCTCACAGAAAATCACCAAAATTGCTGAAATTAACACACAATTCCATGATAAAAGTTTCTGAGAAAAGGCTTGACAGGATCACTGAACAATCTGAAACTTGGAAGAGAAACACGCATTTCAGCACTGATCAAGGGGAAAGAAAAAGAAATGCTGTAGAAATTCCAAGTGGAAGGTAGGGAGAAAGACAGGAAGCAGAGAAAGAACAAGGCCCTGTCAGATGATCTGTGCAAGGTAACCTTGTGCCCCAGCACTGTTAGAGGACATTCCCTGTCATTGGTGCAAGCAGCTGGAGACATAAATGCTGATTGATTTGGGGGCCACAGTCTTGGTAAGTGCAGAGGTGGTTCAATGACTTGACATGAGGGAGTTCCCTCAGAGCAACTGGGATGCCAGAAAGAAGTGAACAGCTCACCACAGCCTGGCCCGCTCGGCTGCTTTTCCTTCTGACCCTCCTGGGGAGGCTCTGACATTTCCTCTTCCCTGATGGAAGCACAGCTGCTGCAAAGGGAAACGTCCCCACACTCACTCAGTGTTCCCTGTGCTTGCCTGATGTCCCATCTGCTGTCCCTGCCCAGGAGAGCTGCTCTGCTCGGGAGGAGGAGACCGAGCAAGAGCCTGGGAACATTGGCGGCTGCAATCCCTCCTGATCTAGCGCTGTTTATGGATGTGTAGCTAGATTTGGATAGTTACAAGTATAGGGATATTTATATACACAGACTGATATTTGTGTAGGGATAGTATGTGTGTATATTGTTATATTGATGCGTGTATATTCATCTGTTTACATACTTGTACAGCTCTGTAGCTGTGCATTTCTATTGCTGGGGATGTATAGAATATTCTATTGGTCCATTGATATTTGTGTACTTATAGACAGGTTTGTTATGTTTGTATTATATTGTCATGTTATATGTCATGAAATATGTAATGCATGTTTACATCTCTATATTGTTATGCCTATATATACATTTACTTCTATTTATTATGTATGGAGTTGTATAGTTCTAAAATTCTATTTATTTAGTTCTGAATCTGAGATTCTTTAAAGAGGGTTATTGATGTTTCTGTATTTGTATATGGGCTGTACAGTTGTAGTAATATGTAATAAATTTATTTGTTAAACTTCAATTCAGTAACTTCAATATTTGTGTACAGTGAGTTGTTGCAGAGGGTTGCAATGAAGTAATTTTTTTTTCACTGAAGTTGATATCTCTATATATTTACATAGCACAATTCTCAGAATAAATTAAGTTTTAATCATAAATTGATATTTCTGTGTTTCTATATTGGTAACACAGGTGTTTTAATTTAAAATAAATTTCATTTTTAAACGTAAGTTAATGTTTGTGTATTTGTACATTAGTAGTGCGGGTGTAACTATCTGCAATAAATGCAGTGTTTCAGCTGAAGTAAGTGTAGATTTATCCTACCCAAAGCCATGAGCAGGTGTAAATGCTGGAGGATTTTGGCCATGCCAATCTCCGGCCATGCCCAGCACCTGCCCCACCTGCACTCAGGCTGGGCAGGGGAAGCGCAGATTTGGGCTGGCAGCAGAGCCCCGCGTTGGCTCAGAACTCGCTGCAGAGGCAGCTGAGAAAACTCCGGGGCTCCACTGAGCACAGAATCCAAGCAGGAGCCACCCAGGGAGGACAAATCTCTCATCCCACAGGCAGCTCTTTAGGAAAGTGCTCCAAGTGTCCCCCTGAAGCTCATCCCAGAGACCAGAAGCCAGCAGGGATCCTGAGCCAGCCCTGCTGCCTTTGGCAGCACTTTGGCAAATGAGCTGCAGCAAGGGGGAGGCAGCAGCGACTGTGACTGCTGCAGGCTGGGGATGAAGGAAGGGCCATGGACCCAAGTGCTGAGATGCCCCAAAATCCAGAGGGAGGCTGGAGAGTTGGGAATCAACTTGGCATTTCAGTGCCAAGCTCTCACAGGCACTGAAATGATGGAATCCCTATGTGTCAAGTGACCTGGAGGAACTGACAGGGAGTTGCTGCTAGGATCAGCAGTAGCAGAAACTAAAATGTACAAACACTAGGAGATCATCTAATATCCCCCACAAGCAATGGCTTCAAAAATGATCTCATGCATTTATTATATTATATTACATTATATTATGTTATGTTAAGTTATTATTATATTAATCAAAATATATAATATATAATATGCATGAAATTTAATGCACATGTATTTTTGGACAATTTCATATTTTTATATATATTTTCATTAAAGATATATATTTGAAATAGTCTTTAAGCTTGGGAGAGTGAAGATTTACAACAGTGCAAAACCATCTGCCCACAGAGCAGTCAGCCCCCGGGGGCGTGCATGCACACCCACCCACTGTGCTTGCTCTTCTCAGCATCTCATGGCTGCTGTTTGCACACAATTGGGATCAATTTAACTCAACAGAGCCACGAGTGGGATGTCCAGCTTGTCATGAACACTCATGTGGCAATGAACAACACAGAGATCTCAAATCACATTATCACAGGTCATTTCATTCCTGCTGGGCACTGCGGAACTCTTAAAAGACACAGAAAAGGGTGGAAAACATTGGCATCATGCTACTGCTGGTGTCCTCCTGGAGAAAAAAATCTGTTGGGTTTCTTAAGGTGGTAGCTTTCCAAAACCTAGGAAAACAGCTCAGTAGTGGTAGCCCAATTGTGAATGGTTTTCTTGACTTGGCAAAGCTGGGGTGTTAACAATGGACTCTGTCCTTGGTCCAAATCACCTGCCCTCACCTGCAGACAAAAGCACCACCACCAGCACCAGCTACATCACTCAATTTTCTCAAAAAGCTGTGTTAAATTTGGGAGAAGAAAGGAAAACACATCAGACACTGTGGATTAATGGCAAGACTCTGAGGAACAGTTCCAAAGCAAAGGGCAGCAGCTTCTCTCTGGGCCACTCCTTGTGCTCCAAGGCAGCCGGGCTGCCCTGGCTGCCCAGGACCCTGCGCCCCGCGGGCTCTGCAGAGCTGCACAGCGGGGAGGCAGCTTCGGGCACCTCAGCCCCTGGGCAGGAGGGGCTGCTTGCTCTGCAGGGCTGCCTGTGGGCAAAGCAGGATGCTGGCCTTCTGCTCTTGGCCCCAGCCTGGCCTTGCAGGGCTAATGCTGTTCCTGTCTCAAATGTGCTATGGACAGACTTGTTTGTTTGCAGCTCTGCACAGGTGTAATTTGCACCACAAAATACTGAAGGACTAAGGCCTGAACAACAGTTCCTGACTGAAGCCTCAACAACAGGACCTGAGCCAAAGCTGCCCTCTAGATCACCTTCCCAACCCAATGTTCTATGTACCTGCTCCTTAACCAAGTGTTATTATCAAAAGGAATGTTGCATCCATTCACTGGTGAAACACGTCTTCACCTTTCTGCATGAGGAAAATGGACAAGGCCACACCTGGCCTTGGTTCCTCCTTGAGCCCTGGGCAGGCTCGGGGAGAAAACCAAGAGGAGATTGACACCAGCTGTGCCCCAGCAGAAGCTCTGGCACATTGCTCGTCCAGCACTGTCAGAGCCGGGCTACTCTCACAGCGCACTCGGGAGCCTCGTGGCCGCCAAAGGTGGAGGCACCGCAGGATTTCCCGGTTCCCGGCCGTGGCTCTGCAGGGCTGGGCTGGGACAGCTTCCCCCAGCTGATGTGCAGCTCTGGATGAAGGGGAAACCATTGGGCTACCTGGTGGTGGATCTTACTTAATCACCAGAGGCACCCTTTTGTAATAATGCTGAGGTGCATTGCTTAGCTTATCCTTTCCTGACTGTTTTTTGCACTTCTGCATTACAGGAAATCACACTCTTCCTTCAGCTGGTGTGTCTGCATCTCTGACCCTCTCCACCATCAAAACAAACACACAGCCAGTTTAGCATGAGACCTGCCTCTCTGCCAGCCCATCTCTTGGCACACACCCCTGGTGGCCATCTCCACAAATGAAATTCCCACTTTGCAACTTCCTTTTCTGCAGGCAGGTGAGAAAAGGAGCCACTTCCAGTTCTGGACACCTCCAGAAACCAGGATACCCACAGAAGAGCTGGAGAAGTGAGCAGTTTGAAACCCAACTGCTTCAGGGTTTAAACCTGCCTTTATCAAATGAGCACACACCAACCTGTCCCAGAGCGAAAAGCAGGCAGGAAAGAGAAGCTCCTCTCCCACAACAGCAAACTCTGTGCTTCCTTCTGTTCTAGCTGGAGAGTGGAGGCCATGGGCTGCACCTCACTTTGGGAAGGAACCCTGGGAATTGGCTTGATCTGGGAGGGCAGCAAAAGGAGTTCTCCAAAAAGTAGGAAAAGATTCTTTGGAAGGAATAGATGATGACAATATTTCTGCAGAAAAGCATAAAAAGAACAATTGTGGGGAACAAACATTTCCAGACCCGAGATGAAGATCCTTGGGGCAGCTTCAATTCCCCCGCTGCTGGCATGCCTTGGTGATTTTGGGGAAAAGAAGCGTCTCCCCATCCGTTCTGCCATCGTCCTGGCAGCAGGGTGCAGGCCTGTGGCAAGGCCGAGCCTGCCTCGTGGGCTGGGCCTGGGCTGTTGGGCTCGGGTCCCTGGGCCAGGGCCACCTCCCGGCCTCCTGATGGGTTGGGGGTTTTGCTTCCCCCTTCTGGTCCTGGGACACCGTTTTGTGGGCCAGGCCTGGGGTTCCTGATCCTTCCACATGGGCCAGGGCCCCCAGGGTCTTTCTCTGGCTGCTCTGCTGCTGCTCTTTCCAACAAAAAAAAAAAAAAAAACCAAAAAAAAAAAACCAAAAAAAAAAAAAAAAACAAAACAAAAAAAATTTAAATAAAAAGTGTTGAAAGAGCTGGCAGCAGCTCAAAGGCATTGAAGGGGCCAAAAATGAGCTTCAGCCCAAGTTGTTCAGTAAAGGGCTATGGCTAAGACATTCCACGTTCCAGAAATTTTCTCGGATTTTGATAACTATTAATGGACTTTTCTGTAGCAAGCCTGTTTCAGGACCAAAAGGGACTTTCAGAGATGGCAAAGAGGAACATATTCCGTCCATGGACTTTTCCTGAAACTTAGCTCCTTGGACTTGGATTTTCTTTGCATTGTTTTTGCATTTTCTTATATTGTAAAATTGTTTTAGTGATATAATAGAATTTTATGTTCTACAGGTGAAGAAATTCCCTGTTCATTCCACAGGAGCACTTGAGTGAAGTTTGATGGGCAACAGATAACCTGTCAAGTGTTGTTCCTTTCCTCTGCATGAGCCCAGCAGAGAAAATTACAAACACTTTTCTTTTTAATTTAACTAAATAAAAAAGGTGACATGTTGCAGACATCTTTTATGAAAAATCCTTTCTTAGGATTTTTCCTCCTGAGAAGCTGCAGTTTCAGCAACAAAATGTAAACAATGATTATCTGCTGCTGTGGAATGCAACAGGTCCACCTGTGATTGGCCCATCTTGGATCTTTATAATGAATGGCCAATCAAGGACCGAGCTATCTTGGACAGAGTCCGAGAGAGCTGCCTTTTGTTATCATTTTCTATTCTTAGCTTAGCTAGCTTCTGAGAGGAAACCTTCTTTTTCTTTTTAGTACAGTTATAATGTAATATATATATCATAAAATAATAAATAAAGCCTTCTGAACATGGAGTCAATATTCTCGTCTCTCCCTTCACCTGAAAACCCCTGTCACCACGGTCACAGGAGGGTCTCTCTTGCCTTGGTGAGCCCTCAGCCCTCTGTGATATACCTCACCTCAATGCACACTTCAGGTACTTTGTTGTTTTCTTTTCCTTCCTCAAAACACCAAGAGATCAAAATTCTTGGTAAAAATAGGACTTCTACTTTCAGGAAAAGGCAAAAAGAAGCTCTGCAGGGCTTCTTCCTAGATACAGATAAAATACTCTGGTGATCTTATCTCACCCTGTTCTCAAACTTTTGGCACCAGCTTCTACTCTGGAACACCATGACTTCCTTATAATCTGAAAGAGGGAACAAATCAAACCTCAAGAACAGGTCCTACCTTAAAAACCAGTGTTCCTCCCACCAGAAACTTCTTTTCCTGTTGTGGCAGTTGAGTCATGTGATGATTGACTCTCACAATTAATAGAGAAAGATAATGTGTGTGAAAAACGCATATTATATGGCTCTATGCAGATATTTACCATATGTATTTTGATGTATTGATTAGTAGTGCTGTATTAACATTTTAATAATATGATAAATGTAGTCTTGTAATTAAAAGGTAGCTTTTGTAGTTAAAATAAGAACTATGTCAGTGGGAGTTTTTTAAGGAAGGAATGAGGCACTTGCACCAGATAGCAGCCACAGGACACCTGAATCTTTCAGAGAAAAAGAATTTATTGCTCTCTTATCAGAAGAAACGAACTTCTTCCTGCCTCGAAGGCAGTGTAAGGATTAGAAGGAAGAAGTTGATGATGACCAGACAGAATCCTGTATTTGAATGGAATTTATGCATCATGTGTGAAGTGTATGAATATGCAATGGGTTATTGTTTTTAAGGGTTAATCCTTCGTTAACGGGGGTCCTTTTTCAGGCTCCTGCTGCCCAGAAAAAGGTACCTGGACATCCGTAACTCTTTGTCTCTATTGTCTCATATTGTCCTAATTCAACTCGGCCAAATTATTCTAATCACATTACTATTTTTAGAACCATTTTATTACTATTAAACTTTTAAAATTTTAAAAACAAGTGATTGGCATTTTTCACAATGTATATAGGTTAAGAAAAGTTTATAGATTTATAGTTGTGCTGTACCCCTCACATGGTTATCAAGGGACAGCTGGGGTTGGGACATCTGGGAGGGCTGGCGTGTCGCTATGGCCACACCTGACCCCCAGTCAGGATTTGAGGAAGAGATCTCCACCAGTGGACAGCGAAGAAGGGGTTGATGGACAGAACTTCAGGAGGGGTTAAAGGGTTAAAAAGGGAAAACCTCCATTGTGAGGGGGCTGAGCACACGGCGAGGAAAATCTTTTGCTCCTGGTGCTGTAACCTTTTTTCTTCATTCAATCTTCTGTTGCATTTTTGATAAGCTTTAATAAACCTTCCTAAACTATGAAAAGTGGGTAGCTATTTCTCACACTGTGGTCTGCAACCCTCACTCTTTATTACAATAAAATGCTTTTTTTTATTAGGTTTACATCAGTTCCAGATGCTTTTATGAGCTTTTATGAGCTTTTATGCCTTTTTATCTATATATGTTTAATACCACTATCTGCTTATTGCAACATTCCAGGAATCCCTTTTGACTCTTCTCTCCATATTCCTGCAGAAGGTCAGGTCACTGTGGGTTTTACACCAATAAAAATCCAGGCTGTTCAGATCCTAGGTGTTGGCAAATTTAGCTGACTAGAGACTGGAAAAGTACAAAGCCGTGGCTAATTCCAAGTTCTGCACCTGCTAGATAGTGTGTCCTTGGGCCTAGCTGTAGTAGGATAACAAAGAGTGAAAGATACACGAGAAAAGAGAGATGTAGCCCCTAAGGAATGAGGAAGAGTTAATGGTATAGTTTAACCAATAGATTGCTTGGCTTACAGAATATTCATAAGCTTATTATTTGCTGTATAAGTGTTTGATGCTTTCTTCAATAAACTGGACCTGTGAGGAACAATCTTGTGTCCTGTTCTCCTTCCTTCGACACCTAGGTGTGATGGGCAGGCACAATTTCCCTGCTGACACAGGGACTGATGACAAACCCCTCTGTTGTCACTGAAACCAAAAGAAAGGAGGAAGTTTCTGCCCATTGGAAAGTCCCCGTTTGCCCTGAAGGACTCTGCCTCTTCTTTCTCAGCAGCAGCTCAGCAGCTGGACGCCAAGAAGGACAAGAGAGGGAGAGGTGGTTGATTTGTGTGACAATCTAACAGCCCTTGCAAACAAGAGCTGAGTTTGTCAGTAACATCTCTGCAGAGGCAAGTCCTTGCAGAGGATGCAGAGCTGAGTCACTTGTGTTTAGTTTGCATCGAGTTAATGGCATGGTGGGTTTTCATGCTGCAGGTGTGGCCCCAGTGACAGCAGCCTGTTCATCCTTCAGGGGGTTTGCACCCACAGGGACAGTGCTGCTCCTGCCAACACACCACAGTTTGTCTTCATGCCAAAAAGTCCAGGCAGAACTTACTTCTTAAAGGAGCATTTTCCTTTTGCTCTCAAACCAAAGATTTAGATGTAATGGTATAATAGAAACAAATCTTTTCCCCTGTTGTCTGTTGGGACAGGAGGAACATCCTATCACATCCAGATAGCAAGGCACTGATTTCACTTCCACTCTGGAAATGACTTGCAGGAGCAAGTAAATAAAATTCTCTGCTAGAACAGTGAAGTCCTGCCACTCTAAATCAGTGTGGTACCTGAAGGGTTTTGTAGCAGGGTTGCACCTAAGTTGATGCTCAAGAAGTTTATAAGGTCCAACATAGACCTAAGGTTTGCACAGCAGAGTTTAGGCTGACAGCTAAGGGAGCGTAAATTAAATGGTCTTTCCAACCCAGAAGGCTGATGAGAATTGTTGGTATTTGTGCTGTCCTTCCTTGTTTAAAGGATAGCAACATATTTGATGAGATTTTGGAATTGCAGCTAAAAGTCATGGCCAGATTTAGTCACCTAAGTGGTTGTTGTGCATTTCTAATTGTGGAGGTCAATATCAGTGTAACTGCTTCTGGTAATACAAAAAGCTCCTTCAAGACACTTCTTAAGAGAAATGTCTTTTTCCTTTTCACTCTTAACTGCAAAGCCCCTCCAGGATGAACAGCAAGCAGGTTATCTAGATTGTCCTTTCTTAATAACAGGAAACTTCCCCTTTAATCAGCCTGAATTGCATGATTCTCATCTGTATGAAGGAATTTCATTTAGTCTCTGCTGTAAAGAAGTGATTTCTATGCAACAGGGCTGATAAAGGGCAGACCCAAATTAACAAGAGGGGTATTTGTAAGAGCTGCCATTACTCATCACACACTTTAAACAACCCATACCACCGAGCCCAAAGCTTATATGGCTCCATGTTAAACATTTCTGATGGATTACACATCCTTGTGTGAAGATGGAATTAGGATTTAAAACCAGTATTTTTGCATATACAAGCATTGTGCAAGAACATTGCATCTTCAAAATGGAAACCAAATATCACCTGTACAGGGTAAATGCTGCAATAACATGAATACACTTCTCCCATCAGGTTCACGGGCAGCTTAACCAATTCTGTGCTTGCACATAATCTGTTCTGGCATCTTTTGGGGCCCTGAACCAGGAAAGTCACACTGAAATACTGTGAGACCATGAAAATGTCTCCAGATCCAAACTAGTCTCCAGGTGACACAAGTGACTGCAGCAACCTCCAATAATGCAGTGGAGGCCAGGTTTGCTGTGTTCTCTTTGTCATTGTGGGTTTGTAATTCAGACTCACAGAAGGACTTGAGTTGGAAGGGGCCTTAAGGACCATCTAGATCCAACCCCTCTGCCATGGGCAGGGACACCTTCCACTAGACCAGGTGGCTCAGAGCCCCTGCAAGCTTTGGCAAATACCCAAGGACACCTTTTCCTCTGTTTTGCAAGGTCAGATTTCCATGCTCACTTTCACAGATGTGTGGAGAGCATTATTAATAATTGGTTGGCTGAGAAAGGCCACACTGATATAATGCCACTGGTTAAACTGAAGGAGAAAAGTCAGCAGTCAGCAAGCTAAAAGGAAGAGTCAGCAGCGACCTTGCTGCAACATGAGGATAGGGAGTTGAGATTAGTCCTGAATACATCCTAAGAATATGTAGAAAGTATCAAAAGTAGAACCATAGGAATGTAGAAGTAGGCGTAGGTGCTGATATGCAAGCTGACCAATCCTGAGCTCAACTTTTGCAATATGTATGAAGCTCATTATTAACTGTATTTAACCCGCCGTACTGATCAATAAAATTGAGCCTGTGATGATCAAAATGATGTCCTGGTTCCCTTCCATCGACAAATGGTGGAGAATGCGGGCATAACCGAATCTCTGCCCTTTTTCTCAGATTAAAAGAAAAAGGGATTACGCCACGGTCCGGAAGTTGGGTTTGGGTCCCAGCAGCCGGGACGGTGCCGGAATTTGAAGCACCCTTAAGGTTCACAACTGTGACTTAAGCCAATACGTGTCGCCGGAGCCTGGAGAGCTGCAACAGCGCGCGCTGATTAATAGGTATGGATAGGCAAGCGGCATATGATTTATTTACCGCCTATTTAGAGCGGCGTGGGATAAAAGGGTTAGATTTAAAAAAGGAGTTACCAGGGTTATTAGCTTATGGCCATGCTAAGGGTATCTTTTCTAATCCTCATACAGTTCATGAGTTATCAGAGTGGAGAAAGTTTGGGGAAATATTGTGGGATACAGTACTAGACGATGATAAGTCAGCAAAGAAATTCGGGAAGTTATGGCGGGTGGTGTATAACACGTTACTTCAGCAGGTCTCTGAGAGAAAGGCAGCAGAAAGGGCAACAGAAGCTCATAAGAGGAATATAGGGTATGGTCGTGAAGATGATCTCCTGGCACCCTCTGTAACTAAAGTACTTATGCCTAAGAGTCCCCAGCAAAGTGGTGTGGAGGATTTCTCTATAGGCGCAGTGGAACCGTCTGCACCTTTTCTGTCAGAGGGGGAGGGCGAGTCGGATGGTGGAGGTAGGAGCAAGCCAGCTTTGCCTCCGCCACCAGCTTCAGACGGGTCGGATGGTGGGGGGAGGGGCAAGCCAGCTTCGCCTCCGCCGCCAGCCTTGCCTTCGCCGCTACCCCTCAATGAGCCGGCTCCGGTTACAGCTTCGGTGGGGGGGTCACCTCCCCCGCCCGATCCGGCTCCAGCGGGGGGGCTGGTTCCCCCTCGCAGGCTGGCTCCGCGTGAGCCGGCTCCGGTTTCACTGTCAGCTCCAGCGGGGGAGGGGGGGCTCCCGCTTCCCCCGCACGAGCCAGCCTCTGCTTCACTGCCCCCCCCGCGCGAAACCTCGGTGTCTGCACCGAAGCGCCAGCAGCATAGCACCCTTAAAGGGCCAGATCCCATCCCAGAGGCACACCGTGATCCATGGGGGGAGATGGCTAAACAGAGGAGGGAAGCTTGGGCTGCTTTGGCGAAAGAAGTAATGCAAATGGGGGATGGTGAGGCGGTGGAAATAGCTTCTAGTCTTGCATGTCCAGTTACATACACACCACAGTATGATGCACAGGGGAACCTTACGCATAATATAGCAGAATATACTCCCTTAGATTGGAAGCTGTTAACTCAGCTACGTTCTACGGTTAGTCAGTTTGGAGTAAAAAGTGAACCTGTTAAGCAAATGTTAGATTATCTTTTTAATACTCAGGTTTTATGTCCTAATGATTTAAGAGGAATAGTTCGGTTGATATTCACTCAGCATCAGCAGTTATTGTTTAATGCACACGACCCATTACATGGAGTAACAGTAAAGGAGCTGATGGGCTTAGAGGCATTTTTACGTACAGAGGCACAGATGATATCGGGAGAAGATAAACTTAGAGAGTCTATGTGGTTAGTGCGTGCTGCAATAGATATGGTTAAAGAGCCAGGAGGGTTACCGGCTTATATGGGTATTAAGCAAGGAAGGGAAGAATCATTTGGAAATTTTATCGATAGAACAGCTACTGCTATAGATCGGGCTGGTGTTGCAGGGCGCTATTGAAGCAGGTGTGCCTTGCAAAATAGCAATCCAGCAACCCAAAGAGTGTTAGCTACTTTAGGGGCAAATTGGACTATTGAGGAAGCATTAGAGTGAATGGCATTAATGCCAACAGCTTCACAGACATTTATAGCAGAAGCCTTAAAGGAATTAGGATTAGGGTTGCAAAAGCATAGTCTACTCAAAATCAGGTGTTAGCTGCTCTTGCTCCTCTCCAAAGCGGCTCAATGGCAGTCACGTAAAGAGGCTCGAGACCATTCATCAAGTGTTACCGATGCGGCAATGAGGGACAGACACAAGTTACTGCCGTGACATCGGAGACACCAGCTGCTGCCGTGACATCGCTGCTACCTCCTGTCTGCAACCTGCAACAACCGGGAGCCTCGGCTTGGACTTATCAGCAGCAGTAGACGTCACACTAATGACGAACCGGCCTGAGAGGATACCCACTGGAATAAAGGGTCCTCTTATACTAAATGGACAAACATGTGGAGCATTATTGCTGGGACGTTCCTCTATAACTATGTTGGGATTATTTGTTTTGCCTGGTGTTATCGATGCGGACTTTACAGGGGAAATACAAATTATGGCTTACACCCTTTATCCTCCGATTAAAATTACAAAAGGACAACGCATTGCACAATTGGTACCACTGTCACAAATGACATCAGGAATACAATCATTTACTGGGCAAGCACGGGATGAAAAGGGTTTTGGCTCTACTGGTGTTACACTTTTAACTGTGGATTTACAAAATAGACCAAAACAAAAAGTTGAAATTACCTATGGGCATCAAAGCATAACCCTTTATGGATTATTGGATACAGGAGCAGATACTAGCATCATTTCTCCAGAAGCCTGGCCACAACATTGGCCTCTATTTCCCTCATCAAACATGCTCACAGGAGTGGGAGGATTTACATTGGCAAGCAGGTCGCCGTCTTTGTCTGTGTGCATTGAGAATCAACAAATATCTGCTGTGTTTTCAATTGTTCAACTGCCTCCTACAGTTTCCTGCTTAATTGGAAGGGACATTTTAACACAATTGGGAGTGGTGTTAACTAATCAGCACCCTTTGGGGTAATTGCCATTGCTTGGACTTTCCCCATTCCACTCACCTGGAAAACGGATACACCGGTGATGGTTAAGCAATGGCCATTAAAAGGGGAGAGTCTTATGCATGCCCATGAATTGGTACAGGAACAATATACAAAGGGACACCTGCGACTGTCCACAAGCCCTTGGAATACACCTATTTTTGTAATCAAAAAGAAATCAGGGAAATATCGTTTGATACATGATTTGAGGGCTGTAAATGACCAAATGGAACCTATGGGGGCCTTACAGCCTGGTCTTCCAAATCCAGCTATGATCCCAGAACACTGGCCACTTTTAATTATTGACCTAAAGGATTGTTTTTTCACTATTGGCCTGCATCCTGATGACATGAAGAGATTTGCTTTTACTTTACCAGCAATAAATCGTGGGGAACCAGATAAAAGATTTGAATGGACATCTCTTCCGCAGGGCATGCGCAACTCTCCCACTTTATGTCAGCTTTATGTTGATGCAGCATTACAGCCACTACGTCGTAAATGGCCAGCAACTATAATATATCATTACATGGACGATATTTTGTTTGCACAGCAACAGCCATTCTCCTCTTTACAGATTAACACCATTATAAATACTCTTGCTGCGTATTCACTTGTTATTGCTGCAGAGAAAATTCAGACTACAAAGCCCTGGAAATATTTGGGATGGACTTGGCGGATCAAATAGTGATACCACAAAAATTGGAATTACAATTGGACATTAAAACTCTACATGATGCACAGAAGTTGCTGGGAGACTTACAGTGGCTGAAGCCTATTGTGGGAATACCAAATCACTTATTAGAAGCCCTACGGCCTTTGTTAAAAGGTGTGGACCCTACTACTCCTGTACACCTGACAAAGGAGCATCATCTTGCCTTGCAGCAAATTAGTAACTGTGTACAGCAAGGGTATGTGTCTCGTCGACAACTCGACCACCCCATTGACCTTACTATTTGGAATAGCCCTTGCCACTTGCTTGGTGCTCTCTCTCAGTTGCAAAAGAAAACGGGGGAGATACGGGTGTTGGAATGGTTGTCACCACCACTACAGCATAAGAAAACAATATCTTCAAAAATTGAACAATTGGCTGCATTAATCAAAAAGGGGCGTCTCAGAATTCTTGAAGTGGATGGTAGAGAACCTGCTACTATTAGATTGCCTATGGAAAAAGAAACCTTGGACTGGTACTTGATAAATTCAAAGAATTTACAAGAAGCATTATTGATGTCACCTGCTAAAGTAGAGACTAGTAAATTAGTGCCTAGAGTTTTGCAATGGATGACAGAATGGAACTGGATTACTCGACCTTTGAGAGAAGAAAACCCCATAGAAGGAGCTATTACAGTTTTTACAGATGCAGGAAAGAAATCAAGGCGTGCTGCTGTTACCTGGCAAGAAAAAGGACAATGGAAGCATCAACTCCTCATAGCAGACCCTGCAGATAGCTTACAAACTTTGGAATTGTTAGCAGTAGTATGGGCGGTGTCCAACTTACAGGAGCCTTTAAATGTGGTCACAGACTCTATGTATGTTGAAGGAGTAGTCAAACGAATAAAGGAAGCAGCAATTAAGGAAGTGAATAATAAACGATTGTATGAGTTACTGATACAGTTAAGGAAAGCTTTACGGGAAAGAGCAAATGGTACCCTTAAGCAGTATATTGAGAAACATCAGGATTTGACAGATCCACAAGCATGTTTGGCTAAGGTTTTGTATGTGATTAATCATTTATGCATTTTTGGGGAAGATGATACCCCCCCTGCAATGAAACATCATCCGAGGTCAGGTCAGGAAAATACTAAGGAAACAGAGGTCTGGGTTAAGTATAAGAACCCAAGTTCAGGATTATGGGAAAAACCTGCAAAAGTATTATATTGGGGTCGGGGGTATCTTTGTGTTTCCTCACCTACAGGGCCTTTGTGGGTGCCTGCTAAGTGGACTAAACCTGTTTTTGATGCAGCCTCTGGTGGATCACCTTACGGAGGAGGACAAGGAGCGACTGGGGAAGAAACTGCTTCTAGTCCTACAACCACTACTGTTACAATTGAAGGGGTACTCGGAAGCGGTGGACAGAGCACTGACACGTCACTATCGGACAGCCCAGGAGTTGATTGGTTTCATTGACTCATTATCAACTTTTCACTTAACAGATCCAGCGAAACTACATTGCCTTGACTGTCACAATCCACATTGTGCTGCCTGGATAGCTCTACGTTGTGGGGGTTGTAAAAGAACTTTTTGGATAGAACAATCATTATTACGGGATTTGTGGTGTCATACTTGTGAACACGAGCATACGTGGGGAAAAAGCTGGCAAGATGAATTAAGGAGACAAACGGGGCAAAACGCATATATAGCTTTAAATCTTTATGAGTCTCCTGAACAGAAGGTTCTTGCTTATTATCGATGGGAAATACAATGTATTGTAAACAGAATTAAGGTTCAAAGTAAATCACGTATATTTTCTATAAGGTGTAGGAAATTAGTGCCTTTAACACAGCATTCAGTTGTAGGACCCTTCCAAGGGGATCCTGATAGAGCATTAGATTGCTGCATTGATAAGTTGAAAAAATTAAGTTTGAAAGTGGCAGGACCAGTGAAATTAGGAGCAGCAAGATTGAAGACAGATAAGAAAAAGAAGGCAAAAAAGGGAATGGTCTCATTTGAAAAGGGGTATCAGTGATTGCTAATTAATTTTCTATGATTAGAACAATTTTACTGTTGTGGGACCCTCGGGAGGATATAGTTGTTGAGGAGGATAACGAACAAGAACTACGATTACGAAATAAGATACGCCTTGTGTTAAAGAAAGACCTTGAGCTGTTAGCCTCATATAGTAAAAAGGCTGAAGAGGCTTTGCGATCACCACCATTGAATTGGTTGCTTTGGGTTGAAGATACACAATTTTATACTGGTCCTTACTTACATTCGCTTCCTTGTTATGTTTGCAAAAGGGATAAAGATAAATGCTATGCATGGGTAGCTTTGCATTGTGCAGATTGTAATCAGGTTTATTGGTATTCACAGAAGTCATTGGGATATTTATGGTGTACATCTTGTTTTGGAAAATGGATTCGAAATCATATCTGGGTTAGAGCTCTTGAACAAAGTACTGGCCTGCCAGGACGGACAGGATTACAGCTCTTTGAGAGTGCAGAACAGGTGGTTATAGCATATCTTAGGTGGAAGTTACAGGAAAACCTTAGAATATTTGAAATTACTAAAGCCTCACGCATCATAGCAGCTCGCTGCAAAGCTGATTTGCCTTCAAACTTACCTCGTGCTATACTTGTGAGCAAGGATGCTGATTTAGAATTAGATCAGTATATTCAAAAATTGACTCAGCCTTACAATAGACAATCTAGCAAACCAGGGAAAAGACAGCGAAGAAAGAAAAAACAACGTAAGCAGAAGGAAGAAAAGGAGAAGCAAAGTAAGCAGAAAGAAAAATGAGGTTTGTTTTTGTAATACTGCTCAATGCTGTAGCAAGTGAAGCAGTAGGAGTAACACACTTTAGTCAACTAAGGGAAAATTTATGGGTAACGCTTGCTAATCAAACTAACCAATCATCACTTTGTCTTAGTCTTGGAGGAGTCACTAACCCATTTCGAACATGCCTGGTGGGACTTCCGGTGTGGTCTCCTGGAGAATTTTGCAGTTTGATAAACAATCAAACCTTATGTATGTCTAACATGTTAAACATCACATTGCCAGTGCAACAGGGGTATACTGCAGGTCAGAGTGATGGCTATCGTCAATGCTTACTAATCCAATCACTTAACACCTCTTTGCATTCTCCTCCTGAAGAATTGGATCTTTTTGGAAGTACAAATGCCAGCATATCTAACACTACAGCTGGTGGATGGTTTAGCTTCAAACTTTCGGGTGCTCAGAATTTAAACCAACCTAAAGAAACATGGGCCACCCTAGATTCATCCCTGAATGTGAGTGAATTCTCTCCACAGCATTACAGTCAATGTAACAGCACAAATATCACAGCACCAATGAAATTACCCACAGGAATATTTTTGATTTGTGGAGACAGGGCATGGAATGGTATACCAGCTAAACCACAAGGTGGACCCTGTTTTTTGGGAAAATTGTCATTGTTTCATCCTAATGTGTCCTTGCTAATGCAGCTGAGTCGAAATTCAAACAGGAGAAAACGTAGCATACATGACTTAGACTGCAGCCAGATAGGAGATCCACGGTTTTGGGGCACATTCAAACAGGTGGTGGTTTCAACTATCTTACCAGGAGGATCTGCCAATAAAGCCATGAATTTGGCAAAACAATTAGGATGCTGGGCAAGGGATGAGCTGAACAAGACATCACAAATTCTAGACATGTTAACTGCAGATGTGCAAAGTGTTAACCATGCTGTTTTGCAAAATAGAGCTGCTGTAGATTTTTTGCTCTTGGCACAAGGGCATGGATGTGAAGAGTTCGAGGGAATGTGTTGCACGAATCTGTCTGATCATTCAGTGTCCATTCACACTAAGATAAAAGAATTACAACAGGGACTTCACAAACTTAAAGAAGAAGACGGTTTAGGAATTGACGAATGGCTTAAAGGCTTGGGACTCGGACCGTGGCTGAGGAACCTTGTGATCTATGCTATAGGATTGCTGGGTGTAATTTTACTGTTTTTGCTTATTTTGCCTTGTATCTTTAACTGTATCCAAAACATGGTCAGCCGTTCAATAGCAAAAACATGGCAAACTAATCTCCTTGCACAAGAAGAAAACGGGGGAAATGTGGAGAGCATTATTAATAATTGGTTGGCTGAGAAAGGCCACACTGATATAATGCCACTGGTTAAACTGAAGGAGAAAAGTCAGCAGTCAGCAAGCTAAAAGGAAGAGTCAGCAGCGACCTTGCTGCAACATGAGGATAGGGAGTTGAGATTAGTCCTGAATACATCCTAAGAATATGTAGAAAGTATCAAAAGTAGAACCATAGGAATGTAGAAGTAGGCATAGGTGCTGATATGCAAGCTGACCAATCCTGAGCTCAACTTTTGCAATATGTATGAAGCTCATTATTAACTGTATTTAACCCGCCGTACTGATCAATAAAATTGAGCCTGTGATGATCAAATTGATGTCCTGGTTCCCTTCCGTCGACACAGATGGCTCCAGTCTGACACAGGGCATTGCTGATTGGCCACTCTTATCTCCACAGCCCAGGAGAGATCCTGTTTTGGATGGTTCTCACTGCTCCCAAGGCCCCAGGGACCAGCCACTGCCTCTCCTCCTTCTGCTTTCCCTTCCAGGATCAGAGATTTCCTGCTGCTTCCTCCACGTCTGAGACAACTGGAGGAGATGAGGGGCTGAGGATGTGGCTTCTGACAGAGAGTTGATAACACTCAGCTGAGTATTTTATTCTCCTGCCACTAAGCTGTCAGGCTGCTGCTGAAATTCCTCCTGCTTGGAAAGGGCTGGTGTGAGCAGCAGGAATTGTTGCTGGCTGGAACTATTCCAAGAGCTGGACAAAAGAAGCATTTTGTGGAAGGGCACCAGCTGCCCTTGGTCAGCAGCACAAGGTGTGAGGTACCCTTTGAAGGCCATCCCTGCACAAGGACAGCCTGGCGGTCTCCAGTGCCCAGAGCACCTTCCAGGCTTTTGGACCGGCGTCATCCCTCACCCTGGAGAAGCAGGTTGCTGTTGGAACTCTCATATCCACAGTTTCTGGCTGGATTGCCGTGTAGTACCACAGACAGCCCATCTGCAATACAAGGGGACTTTTTTCCAGCTTTTCCCTTGGACCAGCGTGCAGCAAGCCCACCTGGGCCTCATTCAGGTCTGTCTGGGCTGGTAGTCAGCTTCTGCTGGGAATTTAAAGCTTTTACCCTACTTTCCATAGCAAATAGTGGAGCAAACCTGAAATAAACAAAAAGGGCCAGGAGACTTCTTCTCCTGTGTAATGCCTTTATTAAAAAGTGATCAGCTCAGGATTGGGCAGCTCGACGGGTCTGCAGCGTCCGTCGTCTCTCCCAGGGCGACTCAGAGGAGGAGGATATGCACAGCTCTGTCCACCAGGGGCAGAGCTGGGGATCAGATCCTCTTGGGAGCCTTCAGGGTCTCCTGATCCCATAAGATGGTACCTCGGTCCGGCTCTCCCAGACCTCCCAGTCCTGGCCCGGGGGATCTCGAGGACAGGGTGAGGAACGATGAAGGTTTCCCGCATCTCTGCAGGCCCAGCGCTCTGCTCCTCACATCCAGACATCACTCTAGTCTCTCAACTCTTATTTGGCTCGTTGTTTTTGGGGTCTTCTCAGTACAGTAGAGGACCATGCTGCATTGGTCTTGGAGTCACTTTGCATAACCCCCCCCACCTTCTCAGGTGTCTTCTCTATTTTGAGAAAGGTAAAACTTAGCCTCGGGCAAGGCTCTGTTGATACAAAAGGAGCGATTAGCCTCAACGACCCGTGATTACAATAACAAAACACACAGAACTTGGGCAGGGCCAGTGGTCTGGCTGCCTTTTTGAAACTGTTTCTCATAAAAAAAATATTAACCGAGTTTTTGTTCATAACAGTCCCCCCTCTTTTTCTTTGATCGAGCTTAAATTCTAAGCTCGCATCAACTCCCAATGTTTTGTTTTGAATCTACTATAAATCCCTTGTGCACTTTGGTGGTCATGGTTACTTAACCTTGTTACTTTCCTTGGTTTCTTCATGTTGGTCTGCACGGCCAGTACTATTTTACTAAAACAGATAAACAAGCATAGTAAAAAGAGCAATCCTCCAAGTACACACACAGTGAGAAAAACTACCTTCTCCCATACATCTTTTTTGAAAATCTTTAGGTTCTCCCACCCACTGGGATCAAGTGTAGGAGTTTGATCTTCATTATTTACACATGCTCACCTTTTTATTTCGTTTGAAATGTTCCTAATAATTGAATTCTTAATTTTTAATACTGCCTGGAGCCGGATAACTTTGTTTAACATAGATATTGGGATCCGAATTTGGCTTTTACAATTTTGGATTTTCTCAATTTCTATTTCACTGTGCCTGTTCTGTTTAATTTCTCTTAAATCATTATATATAGGAACTCCCAAACTTGATCCAGTTTCTTTGGGTAATAAGAAAATTGGTTTTATCACTCCAGCGGTGCAGCTGCCAGACGAGATCAAATCTAGGGGTTTAAGGCTCCCCTGAAATGTGTTCCAAGAGGAGTCTATCTCTTTTCCAGTACACTCATATAAATACTTGTAACAAACAATTTTTCTTACCATTTTCACCATTTCTTTGCTTTTTACTAGATCTGCTGAGCTTGTTTCAGCAGCATCACATTCAAAGCACAACCAGGCTTCCCCTATAGGGCACTTTCCTAGGAGTGGCTGCCTAAAAGCGGCAGTATTGTATACTATCCAATACACTCTCTTATTTTTTTGATAAAGGACCAATTGGGAGAGGTTAACACAATCAGGGTTAGAACTGATGTGGACTCTCGACAAGGAGCTCACTTCCTCCTCATAGAGGGGTTGGTAGCATTCATTGCACGGCTCAGCTGGGCTCCCCTGAGCACTACCAGCAATCAGAGCCATCAGCACTACCCTTCCCAAGAGTCCGGTATGGGTCATCTCACACAGCCTGCCCACCCGGCCTTGCCTCTTGGGGAATTTTACTGAGAAGAAGCTTCCAAGCTCTTCAGAGTCCCTTCTACCCGTTTCTCTGGTTAAACCTCTCTTGGTCTGTTCCCTACCAATTTTGGTTTCCCCTCCCAGGGGAGTGTTCTATAGAGGATTAACCTGGAGTCTTTAGAAATAAATTGGAGAATTAACCAGAATTACTTATTTACAGTCTTAAACTTTTTACCAACATAATTAACACAGAACAGTCTTAAAACATTTTAAGCAATATTAGAACTCTTAACAAACATTTTTTTTCCCACACAGTTCAGTCTTTTTGACTCTTCCTTCTGAGAGTCAACTTTAAATCCTTTGGTCCTTTTACCACAGTGTACTCAGGTGATTTAGCTTGTGTAGCAGATGAATCTCGTCCAGCGCCGGGGGGTGAGAGTGGTGTAGACTCTGGTCCAATGCCAGACGGGGAAGCTGATGTTGGATCCAGTCCTGTACCTGGGGGTGAGACTGGCCCTTTTATTCTTGTGATATGAGTCCAACCTTTTTCTTTGGTCCGCACAGCTGAATTTGTGATCAGGAGCACCTGGAAGGGGCCTTCAAATTTAGGCATTAATGTTCCCGTAGTCCATGATTTTATCAAAACCCAATCTCCTGGACTAATGTTGTGAACTTTTGTGTCGAGAGGGGAAGTTTGAGGAAGGTATCCTTTCTTTCTAAGTCCCTCCAGAGTTCTTCCAATTATTTCTAAATACTTTCTGGTAGCTTCTTCCCATTCCAGATAGTCTCCTGTGCTATAAGGTGTTAACAAGAATGGCAGCCCAAACATCATTTCATAAGGTGAAATTCTTATGTCAGCCCGAGGTCTTGTTCTGATGCGCAATAGTGCTAGGGGCAAACACTTCAGCCAATTCATCTTTGTTTCCTCAATCAATTTAGTTATTACATTTTTGAGAGTTTTGTTCATTCGCTCCACCCTCCCAGAACTCTGGGGGTGCCACGGAGTATGCAACCTCCATTTCATTCCTAAAGCCTCAATTATATTTTGTAATGTTTGGGACACAAAATGTGGACCTCGGTCTGAGTCTATGGTGTTCACAATACCATATCCGGGGATAATATTCTCTAGGATTGCTTTTGCCACGACTTGAGCTGTTTCCCTCCTGGTCGGGAAGGCTTCTACCCAGTGTGTGAGATGATCAACTATAACCAGTAAATATCTGTATCCTTGCACTGGGGGCATTTCAGTGAAATCTATCTGTATGCTTTGGAAGGGTCTCAAGGCTAATTCCCTTCCTCCAGGTGCTACTTTTCTCATAACTTTCTGGTTCACTTTTTGACAAATGATACACCCTCTGGTAACAGCTTTAGCCAGGCTATATACTCCGATGCATAGGTTATTTCTTAGGAAATGATCACATAGTCCTTGGACTCCCCAGTGAGTTAATTTATGTAGTTCTGTTAGCACTGTCCGAGCCAGTGCTTTATTCAAAAACACCCGTCCATCTGAGGTTAACCACTCTCCCTGTTGTCCTTGATGTAACTTTAAATCTTTTATTGCTTCTAATTCTTCTTCACTAAATATAGGTTCCTCCCCTTTTTCAGGTGTCATTTTTGTCTTCAAAATTTTTACTGGATCCCCTGGTTCTAGAGCTGCTTCTTTGGCTATCTGATCAGCCAGTCGGTTTCCTTTAACTTCTAAACTGTCTCCTCTTTGGTGCCCCTTTATATGGACCACTGCTATTTCTATAGGTTTTTGTAGGGCCTCTAGTACTGATCGGACTAGGTTCTCATGGGCTAAGCTCTTTCCCTTTGAACTTAAATACCCACATTCCTCCTGTATTTTCCCAAATGTATGAACTGTCCCATATGCATATTGGGAGTCCGTATAAATGGTTCCCCGGTCCCCCTCCAGTAAGTCCAGTCCCCTTTTCAGGGCATATATTTCACAACTTTGGGCTGACCAGCTTGGGGATAGTTTCCTTTTTTCTGCAATTTGTAATGTTTCTCCATCTATAATGGCATAACTTGAAGCTCTTTTTCCATTTACTACCCTCGAAGAGCCATCTATGAATAAGCTTCTTCCAGTTGCTAGAGGCTGATCTTCCAAATCTTCTCTTACTTTTGTTTGGAGATAAACCAATTCTAGACAATCATGTTCTAAATTCTCTATAGGCTCTCCCATTAGGAATTGTGCTGGATTGAGGGCATTTGATGTGATAAATTCTAAGTCCTCTGTATTCATTAGTATTATCTCTTATTTTAATAGTCTAGCATCGGTTAACCACTGCGGAGCTCTCTGTCTCAGTACTGCCTTAAGATCATGAGGAGTATGCACTTTAATTTTTCCCTGTAAGGTCAATTTTTGAGTCTCCTCTATCAGGATTGCAGTTGCTGCTACTGCCTGTATACAAACTGGCCAGCCTCTAGCCACTGGATCTAACAATTTGGATATGTAAGCCACGGGTTTCCTGCACCCTCCCCACTCTTGAGTTAATACTCCATAGGCAATACCTCCTTCTGCACTCACAAACAGGTCAAAGCCCTTCCTGAGGCCTGGTAAGCTTAGGACCGGGGCAGAAGACAATTTGTTTTTTAAGTTTTCCAATTGTTGATCATCTTCAGCTGTCCAAATTAGGGGTTCTGGATCTACTAGTTTATTATACAGAAATTTCACACTCTGTGTGTATTGATCCAACCATAACTTACAATACCCGAACAAGCCCAGGAGTTTTCTCACATCTCTTTTCGTTTTTGGGGCCGGGAGAGCTAAAATACCTGAAATCCTGTCAGGGCTTAGTTTCTTATACCCCCCCACTATTATGTGCCCCAAGTATGTTACTTCTGATTGCACAAATTGTAGTTTCCCTTGGGAAACTTTTAGTCCTTTCTCCCCCAGAAAATTCAAAAGTTTAATACTAGTTTGTCTGACCTGATCTTTTTCCTTTCCTGATACCATCAGGTCATCAACATACTGCAAGATCTGCACTTCTTGTTCAGGGACAAATTGTTCCAACAAACTCTCTAAAGCTTGTCCAAAGAGATTGGGGGATTCAGTGAACCCCTGTGGTAATCGGGTCCACCTTAACTGTTGTCTCCTTTTCGTACTCGGGTCCTCCCATTCAAAGGCAAACCAATCCCTACATTCTGTTGCCAGAGGACATGCCCAGAAAGCATCCTTCAAATCTATGACAGTGAACCAAGCATGTTCTCGTGGAATTCTGCTTAGCAGACTATATGGGTTGGGCACAACTGATGTCTGGCAATGGTTCTTTTGTTGACTTCCCTCAAATCTTGTACCAGCCTATATTTCCCTTCAGCCTTTTTAACTGCCAGTATAGGGGTATTATGTGGTGACATGCAGGGTTCTAAAATTCCCTCCTGCAACAGTTGCTCCATGACTATAGCAAGCCCCTTCTTTCCTTCTAGGGAAATCAGATACTGTTTAACCCGTATGGGTGAGGTATCATCCTGCATTTTTATTGTTATCGCTGGAATGTCTAATAAGCCTCTCTTTCCCCCCTCAGCCCATACCTCAGGGTTTATTTCTGCAACATCTCCTTGAGACAGATTCATCACTTGTACTACCATTCTCCCTTCCCTTGGAACAATCCCAACCCCCAAATGGACTTGCAGATCCCTTCCTAACAAACTTTTTTCTAAGTTAGGCAGATAAAGAAAATTAGCTTTACATTGCCTTGAGTTTCCAATTATTTTCACTTCTTCAATCACCGATGCTCTAAATGGTCTCCCCTCTGCACCCAATACTTCACAAAATTGTCTCCCAATTTCCATACCTTGTGGTATTTTGTTGAGACAGGACTTATCTGCCCCTGTATCAACCAAAAATTCAAATTCCTCATTTAGGGGTCCCACTTCAAAATTTACCAAGGGCTCTTCTAGATGTTTCATCGGGTCCCCTATAGTAAAAAGCCCTTGACACCCCTAGTCCTCCCCCTTAAGAATCCTTCCTAAATTGTCCTGTTCCTTGGCTATTGCCTCATCGAGACTGAGCTTTTTACAAAACCTCCTGGTGTGTCCTGCCTCCCCACAGTAATAACACTGTCGTCCTCTCAAAGGGACTTCTTGAGGTCTCTCAACCCTTCGTGCACCGGTCAGTACTGGCTTACCTCTGCCTCCTCCTGGTGGTGGACCTGCCCACCCTGCACTTTCTCTAGCTACAGCAACCATGATCTTAGCCTTGGCCTTTACTTTTACTTCCTCCCTCCTTAAATACACCTTCAATGCCTCCTTTAATAACTCATTAATGTCCTTCTCTTGCCAATCTTCCATCTTTTCCAGTTTTCTCTGTATATCAGGCCAAGATTTGGTAACAAATTGAATTTTTAGTAGCATTTGACCTTCCGGGGTGTCTGGGTCCATTCTAGAGTACAACTGGAAATTCTGCCTTAGGCGATTAAGCCAGGCAGCAGGAGCTTCATCCTTCTCCTGTGTACCCTCAAATGCCAATTGGGTATTAGTTCCTTTGGGAACTGACTCTTTGATCCCCCGTATTATCAAAGACCTATATTCCCTCATGGCCCTCTTCCTGGTTAGGGTTCCAGCTGGGATCCGTTAGTGGCAATTTCTGTTCACCTGTTGGCACCTGGGGTCCTGGACTGTTATCTTTCTCCCATATTCTTATGCCAGCCGCCCTTATCATCTGGACCTCTTCTGGGGAAAATAATATACTCAGAATGGAATTCATCTCCCCCCAAGTGTAGATATTTGGACCTAGAAATTGATCCACTTGGTTGGCTATGCCAACTGGGTCCTCAACTAAATGCCCCAACTCTTTCTTGAATCCTCTCACCTCAGAAGCAGTTAGGGGAGCATTCACAAAGCCAACACCTCCCGCCACTCCTCCCATAGGAACCTCTCTGAGGGGAAAGAGTCTCTCTGCCTTGGAGGTCTTGGATCTGGTGCTACAGTACGGCCCATCTTCAGATGCCAAACTACTTTGAGGGACATCTGGGTTACCCTGAACTTTCTGCCCATCAGCAGGTGTATTTGCTGATAGCTGTCTATCGGGCGAGGAGGCATTTGTGTCCCAGGTAGAAGGAGGTAAAGGGACAGCAATAGGAGGGGGAGAGGGACCTGAGTACATATTAAGCGGAGCTGGAGAAGGGGTGGAGAATGCAGCAGGTGGAGTAGGCACTTGTGGTGGTGCAGAAGGAACTGGAGGAGATACTGGGTTCATCATAGCAGAAGCTGAAGAGGTAGGAGGAGGAGTTTGAGCAGGTGGCAATGAGATGGCAGCCGGGGGAGGAACCGGACCTGCCATTTGAAGTGCTTGAAGAAGAGGATTATAAGGTGGAGGGGCAGAAGGAGGCAAATAATCCAGGGGGTTCCATCTTTTACTAGTCCTATCATCCCCTCCTTCATTCCCCTCTTTCTTCCTCTGTACCTTACAAATTCGCACCCCTTCATCCTCAACAGTGCTCTTTACCCAGCAAGATACATAGAGTAATTGCTCAGGATCAGTATCACCTCGAGCTGTCAGATAATTATTTACTTGTTGGCACATCCACTTATCCTTTGTCCCACACCAAGGCCATCCTCCTTGCACCTCTAATTCTGGCCAGACTTCCATACAATAATGGATCATTTTCACTTTATCTAATCCCTCCGTGGCCTCTATAGAATCCCATTTTACTAACAGTTCTCCTAAGGGACTATTGGGATGTATATACCTCAGTCTCTTGCCGGTCTTTTTACTACTACAACATCCCATTTTTCAAGTCTCAATAAAAAAAGTCCCAAAGGTGCCTCTACTGACCGGGAATTTAAAAAAAACCTTGTTTGAGGAGCTCCAGCCTCCTCCACTGAACTTCAAATTTCTGCCTGATGCTCAGGACTTTATACTGAAACAACTGCCCAATCTCTTGATTGCCCAACTTCCCAGCGTCAGGTCTTACATCTATTGGGACTTGAACACACGAAGCCCCGGCCAAGAATCCGGGTTGTGCCTGACACCCTCAGTCAGGAAAAACAACTGCCTGATTTTTAGTTTGCCTAACCTGCCGATTTTTAGGCTTCGCCGTATCAGGACTTAAAAGCAAACCGCAGCCTCCTTGGCTGGGGTTTGTGTCTGACTCCTTTGTCAGGACTTACTTTGCCTGCAGGGCTTGTGAAACACCCGAATCCTTCTCGGGACTGACAAATCTTACTCGGATCCTTCTCGAGACTTACAAAAGTGCCTGACCTCCCTTTGTCAGGACTTTGGGGTGCGTGCCACTCATACACAGTAATTCACTCCGCACGCCCGGAGTGGGGGGTCCCTTTATTCCCCCTTGAGAGACGACTTCGCTCACGCTAATTCCACTCGCGTCCCCCTGTTCCTGGCCGCTTTTCTCGCGAAAAGACGGAACCGCAGTACTGAGGGGTCCACTCTCGCTTCGAAGGTCCGGCTGCCGGCCCTCGTCTCACTCACACACACATGCGCACGTCTCCCACTCCCGCCACTGAGTTTCTCACCAGTCCAGTGCTCCAGTGCTCCTCTGCGTCGCTGTCCTGAGCTGGTCCCTCTGGTCCTGGTAGCCAGCTGTCCTCTGAAGATCCAAGATGGCCAGTCCTGAGTCCTCTTGCGGCGTGGCTATTCCAGACGAGAGCCCCCAGCTGAAATAAACAAAAAGGGCCAGGAGACTTCTTCTCCTGTGTAATGCCTTTATTAAAAAGTGATCAGCTCAGGATTGGGCAGCTCGACGGGTCTGCAGCGTCCGTCGTCTCTCCCAGGGCGACTCAGAGGAGGAGGATATGCACAGCTCTGTCCACCAGGGGCAGAGCTGGGGATCAGATCCTCTTGGGAGCCTTCAGGGTCTCCTGATCCCATAAGATGGTACCTCGGTCCGGCTCTCCCAGACCTCCCAGTCCTGGCCCGGGGGATCTCGAGGACAGGGTGAGGAACGATGAAGGTTTCCCGCATCTCTGCAGGCCCAGCGCTCTGCTCCTCACATCCAGACATCACTCTAGTCTCTCAACTCTTATTTGGCTCGTTGTTTTTGGGGTCTTCTCAGTACAGTAGAGGACCATGCTGCATTGGTCTTGGAGTCACTTTGCATAACCCCCCCCCACCTTCTCAGGTGTCTTCTCTATTTTGAGAAAGGTAAAACTTAGCCTCGGGCAAGGCTCTGCTGATACAAAAGGAGCGATTAGCCTCAACGACCCGTGATTACAATAACAAAACACACAGAACTTGGGCAGGGCCAGTGGTCTGGCTGCCTTTTTGAAACTGTTTCACATAAAAAAAATATTAACCGAGTTTTTGTTCATAACAAAACCCAGCTGCACCAACCCCCAAATTTCACTCTAAAAACCACAATTTTCATTTTCCTCTATTCAAGCCTTGAAAAAAACAAACTTTACTTGAGTGAGCTGGAGGCACAGTGTCCTCCAAGATCATTCTTGAGTAGGATAATATTGCAGGGGAAGACTGGCAAACCCAGAGTTTACTGGTGCTTAGGAAGCTTTGCAAAACCTTCCCACGTGCAGTGCTCTTGCACCCTCCTGAGCTCCTGGAGCCCTCACTCAGCTCAGGCACAGTTTGGACAGAAGGGGATGGTTCCGTCTGTCACACCTGGAGACTGGAGGAGGGAAGACTTTGCAAACACTGCCACGAGGGCAGGGCTGTTTTCATTGATGGTGCCAAGGTAGTATATCATCTTTGATTAAATGTGAGGTGCTGAAGGGCAAAAATTCTCATTGATAAGGAGTGTCTCCACTCACACAGCAAGGTAAGTGAAGGGGAAAGAGCAATCTGTATTTTATGGGAGGTGTTCAGTTTTTAACAAAACATTTTTGCAGAAGACGTGCCTAGGCAGGGGTGATTCAGAGCATTTTATCAGCCTCACAGAGTATCCCCACATCTGCTTTGCCACATTTTCTCTCTTTTTTTCATTGTGAATGATTTCTCCTGCCAGGGTTGCTCCTGCTTGGAGTTCTACTCTCAGTGGAGCCCCAGAGTTTGCTCAGCAGCCTCTGCAGCGAGTTCTGAGCCAACGTGGGGCTCTGCTGCCAGCCCAAATCTGCCCTTCCCCTGCCCAGCCTGAGTGCAGGTGGGGCATGTGCTGGGCATGGCCGGAGATTGGCATGGCCAAAATCCTCCAGCATTTACATCTGCCCATGGCTTTGGGTAGCACAAATGTCAGAACACCCATCATAGCTGACAAATGGCATTTCTTGCAGATTGCTACAGCCACGCTGCTGATCCACAAATACACGAGAATCAATTTCAGTTGCAAAATGTCATTTATTACAAAGTGCTACACCCACACCGACAATGCAGAACTATACAAATCTCAACTTAGGTTAAAAACAGGAATTTATTATATTATTACAACCTGTCTATGTAATAATATATAAATACCAACTTCAGTTAATTTATTGCCAACCTCCACAGCAACTCACTATACACAAATATCAATAAGGTGTTTAACAACTTAATTTATTACCTATTACTACAAGGATTAGGCCCATCTAGGAATACAAAAATATCTCCATAGATATGTAAAGAGAATTATATATAGAAACAGATAAATATACATATAAAAATAGACATATACCTATACAAATACCAATATTCCTATTTCAAAAGCCATATAACAAAAATTATATCAAAAGAGATACCTACACAAGTTTACCCACAGGAAATAGAAATTAATACAGATATAACAATATCCATGTATACACAGATAAATTTATAAACACATATGTAATTTCAAAACAAATATATATACATAGCATACATTCATAACAAAATAAATATACATAAATATAAGAATATACACATGGAAATAAACACATACAAATAGCAAGCCACATATGGAAATACACATGTAATAATCCCTGTCTACATTCAAGTCCGTGTATCTGTAAAGAGAACATCAGGCAGAGGGATCCCAGCTGCCCCATCTTCAAAGCCTCTCGCTCGGTCTCCTCCTCCCGTGCAGAGCAGCTCCCCTGGACAGGGACAGCAGATGGGACATCTGGCAAGCAATGGGAACACGGAGTGAGTGTGGGGACGTTTCCCTTGGCAGCAGCTGCGCTTCCATCAGGGCAGAGGAAATGTCAGAGCCTCCCCAGGGGGTCAGAAAGAGAAAGCAGCCAGGCGGGCCGGGCTGTGGTGAGCGCAGCCGCAGCGGGACTGTCCCGCAGCCCCGGCAGCCCGGCAGAGCCGGCACAGCTCCCGGGCCCTGCGGCACAGCTGCCTTGCCCAAGGACAGCCCCTGTGCCAGCCGGGGCAGCTGCGCTGAGCAGCCCCAGCACAGGCAGGGCCCGCTCCTGCCCCGCCGGGCAGCGCCCACGGCCACAGCCCATGGCAGCCTCAGACCCACCTGCCTCCCTGGGCCTGTGGCCTCAGCCGGGCTCTCTCCAGGCTGGCAGCAGCAGGGCCCCGTTCACTGCTCTCGCTGCTGGCCTTCAGCTCCTCCCTGCTGGCTCCTCTCAGTCTCCAGCTGTCCTCACGGTCTTCATGGCTGCTGTGGCAAAAGTGGAGGCTCTGGAATTGCTTCCAAGGCATGGCAGAGCTGCAGTCCTGGAGCCCTCTGTGCTCCCTGCTGGCCCCCTCCATCCCCTCATCCCCACCATGCTCTCGGTGAAGCCCCAGCCACCTTCAGTTTTTCAGCCCCTCACAGTCCTCTCACCCGCCTCAGTCCCTTCTGAGCCATCCCGTCCCCTGAGACCTGCCACCCTGTGCCACTTCCCTGTCACCTCAGTGCCACCAAGGCGCTCGGCTGCCCCACAGCCCTCAGCCCCAGCAGCAGCTCAGGGTCACCGTCCCTTCAGCGCCACGGCCCCCTCAGCCTCCTCAGTCTCACCGTCCTTCAGCAGCTCCTCAGGGACAGTGCCTGGGGCCAGCGGCAGCTCCCACCGCTCCAGGGACAGCCGGGGCTGGAAGTGCTGCTCCGCCCGGCCCGGCCGCCAGCTCGGACCCAGCACAGGGACAGGGGACACAGCGGGCACCGGGTGAAAAGCAAGAGGTGAAAAAGGCAGCTGAGGAGGGAAAGAGCTACAAATGCAGCCTAGGCCTACACAAACAGCAATCCTTCCATTAATCTCTCCATCTAAACATTCCTATTCCTCTTACTATATAACTATACACACTTATAAATCCAACTTCATACATATATATATTTTTTACTCTACACATATAAAAATCTAACTCTGAAAATCTATAAATGTAAATATATAATAAAATATAATTATATCCCATCTATAACTATATACACATCAATATATGCCCATATAAATAGAACACTATCATCTATAAATGGAATTATAACCACTAATAAATAGAACCACAGAAATTTTTAAACATATCTACAAACAGAGGAGCTCTACCTGCCCGATGGTCACAGGCTCTCCCCTGTCTCTACCTGCCATGCAGGGCAGCCCTCCTGGAGATGTTGGTCAGATGGCATCTGGGAAGCAAAGGGAATGCTCAGTCAATATTGGCCCTGTCCTTCTACCAGGGGCTGTCAAAGATGGCCTGACAGGCAGACTCTCACTTGGCAATTCAAAGCAATCTGTCCTTAAAAGAACAGGGACCATTCCAAGTGTTCAAAAGTGTGTTTCAAAACACTGAAGTATCTTGATAAAGTCTCAGCCCCCACAGTGCAAAGGGCACCCAGAAGAGCTTGAAACACAGACAGTCCCAGCTGCCACAAGGAAGCCCAGCCTTGTTCTTTCTCTGAGCTGACAGAGACACCTCAGTCCTCACTGAAATGGCTGAAGCTGAAGGTGCTGGGAGCTGAGTCCTGAACCAGCTCCATTACCTGCCATCTACAAACTGCCCTCTGCAGTGAGCAGCAGCTGCTCCAACTTGATCATCAGCTCTGGCAGGAAGGGCTGGGAGGGACAGAGCTCCCTACAAGGCCTGCAGGCTGCACCAGCTGGGCTAAGGAATGGATCCACAGTGCTCCTTCTCACCTCTTAGGCCTCCCTAATCAGGGGTCATTCAAGCTTTTCCTTCTGATACTGGAGTTACCGTGATTTTTCAATTGGTTGGCCTCTGATGTTGTGCTCCTTGTTTTTCTTGTGGGTCAGGACCAATACCAGCAGACTGGTACTACATTTAGTCAGTGATTTGGACTTCTACCCTGACTTTTTGCTCTTTTTTTCCCCTGTTCCTTTAAGAGTCGCTCAGCCTAGCCTCCCCTGGCACCCTGCAGTAAATTTATCCACCAACTTCAGCACAAAACTGGGACACACGGCTTGGTGACACAACTCCCACAAGGTCAGGTTTATTCCCTGCTCTCTGCCCCAGCAGAGGACTCCGTGTCAGAGCCTCTGGAGAAGCGTGGAGGGCAGGGCTCAGGCAGGTTGTGCCAGTGCAGGATTTGAACTAAAGGCACCAGGAAGCACCAACCCTGCTCAGAGCAGCCATCTCACAGCTCTCTAAACCAGTGAGGGCTCTGTCCTTACCAGGCTCCTCGGGCTCCTGGGAACTGTTCCTGCAGCTCTCAGTGCCAGATGAAGCTTCCTCTGCTGCAGCTCTGTTCACAGGCTCCCCTCCTGAAGAATCAGGGGCAACACCAACATTGCCCTGAGCAGAAAAACAGAAAGAAAGGAACCCAAAGATCACTCACTATTTTGTTGGAATCATAAGAGGGATACAATAACTGTCCTTCTTCACTCCCAAAAGAGGAGGGAACACTGCCCACATGGTTCACATGACAAGCCTTTTAAACTCAGGATTCAGGGGGCCAAGGTGAAACTGAAGCTCTTACAAAATGACCTTTGAGACAAAACATGAACACAGAAAACCAGAAGACACCAAGTGAGGGGACATGCCCCCACGCTCTGACCCTGCCTTATCCCAGAGCTGTGAGAAATCAGCCAGCACAAAGCCAGGGGCTCTCCTTGCTGCCAGCACGGCTCCCAGCCCTGCTCAGGGCTGTGTGCTGCAAACCCACAGGCAAAGCACACATTTCTGCGTGGCAGTCTCAGCACCCCCAGCCAAGCGCTCACACAACCCATCACAAGGTGCTGCTTCTCCGAGCCCTGTGCTGCTGCCCCGCGTGTGTCATCCAGGCAAACACTGATGCACCCAGGCTATTTCCAGGATCACATTTGTGATCAGTGGCAAAAATCGGTAAATCATTAGGGTAGGAAAAAAAAACCAACCCAAAAGACAGGAAAAGCCAGACAACCAAGTAGTGTTTCTATTCCACTGAGAAAGCAAATGTCCACAATTAAGCAAATTACCTCTGGACACAAAGATATTCTCCCCATGACCAGTTTCAGAATATTCATCTCTTCTGCCATAGCCCATCCATCAGAACCCTAAAGATTCTAAAGATGGTTCCAAGCCTGCAATGTTTCCTTTTATTATGGAATAAAATGCTTCTCTAAACTGCTATGTGTGACTTTACAGAAGACAAAAGTCATGCCACTTGAAAATAAGGTATTGGTAAATCAAAAAAATCCCACTCCCCCCTTGAGTCATAATCACAAATGTACTGCAGGCAATTGGTCAGCACATCAACAAAAAGAGAGACATTCTTTGGCCAACACGTGTAAGAATCTGCAAAGGACAGAGAGCTGCAGCTGCAGCCCAGCCCTTGCTTTGCCTTGGCCTTCCCACCCAAAAGAGGCACAGCCCACATCTGCTGCAGCTGGGGCAGAGGCACCTCTGGCATGCCCCTCCCTGCACGGGACACTTGGCCTTCAGTGCCACTTCTCCAAACACTCTTCTCCTCTTTCCCAGCAAGTAAAACCTCTTCTTCATTTCTTCTTCATCTCCTCTTTTAGAAATCTTTATTTACCAAGAATAATTCAATAACTAAATAATAATGAAATAAGTTCAATTCAAGAAGCCTTTGCTTCTCAACCGTGTAACAAGGTTCAAAAGCTCTCAGTCCAGCCCCTTTTATCCCCATCCAATGGAATTACCTGTGCAGAGGGAGATCTTTCAGACAGGGACCTCCTGATCTCCCGAATCATTTTCTCTACGGCAAGGCCCAGATCTGCTGGTGGCCATTCCTCCTCCCCAGGTGCGTTCTGTGCTGAGCTGGAGGCCGTCCATGCTGCACAAGCTGCACTGCCGGGTGGAGTGCTGGGCCCTGAAGTGCCCGGGGTGGCTGCAAGAATCCAAACACATTGGTCAGGCTCCACAACGTGGCTGTGGGACACAGAGCTCTAGTGCTGCTGTGGATCAAACATCACGGGAAGCACACAGCAAAACCAGGCAGAGAATCTTTTGGCCTCGTAGGTGCCCCTTCCTAGTAGGCTTGACAACTTCTGGCCGAGAATGACAGAGCCTTGTGGGAAAATACTTCAAACGGTCACTTTTCAGGACCTTTTGGAAAAACAAGGCTACAACTCTTTTCCTACCTCGTGCGTAGGTAGCTGGGGGCTGCTGCTCCCTGTGGAGCTGCTGGAAGCTGCAGGGCTGGATGGCGAGCACCTCCCGCTCGGCCGGAGGCAGCTGCTCCCCGTAGAGCTCCTGCAGGCGGCTGCGGGGCCCCTCCCGCCCGAGCGGCTGCGGCTCCCCGTGGAGCCCGAGCAAGTGGCAGGGCGGGATGCCGAGCACCTCCCGCTCGGCGGGCGGCGGCCGCTCCCCGTAGAGCTCCTGGAAGTGGCTCGGCCCCTCCCGCCGGGCCGGCAGCGGCCGCTCCCTGTGCAGCAGGTGGAAGCCGCAGGGCGGGCGCCGGGCGAGCAGCGGCCGCTCCCTGGGGTGCTGCTGGAGGCGGCCGGGCCGGGGGCTGCGCAGCTCGCGCCCGTCCGGCAGCGCCCGCTCCCTGTGCAGCTGCTGACCTCTTGCCTGGCACCAGCTGCTGTGAGCACCACAGAGACACAGGATTTTAGCCTCCAAAGACCTCTGTGGTTTAACTCCCTCATCTGTGTGTCACAGGGCCCAGAAGATCCGCTCTCTGGTGCAGGGAGCTGGCAAGTCATCTATTTAGCACTTTCCTGGCTAAATAATGCAAGAGGTAAGAATGGGAGAGGTGGACAGCAAAGTCCAGCTTCATAATTTCTGGTAAGATCAGATGAAAATACTGAGGAGTCATTTTAACGTGAGAATAGGGAATAGTCTTAATATTCAATATGATTAATTTACAACAAAATCTAAGTAGATTAGCTGTACATACACCATGTTTCTTTCCCCGGATGATAATTTATCCACATAACATTGCAAACCAACAATTAGAGCAGCATTCCCTGTGCTCTGATAATACTCTCTGGTGTTCCCAGGCTCAGGCTGCTCAAGTGAACGATGCATGGGCTGTGAAGCAGCTGAGCGAGGCTGTAACAGCATTGTGGAGTCACGAAGCATCATGCAGGAAAGCCTGGGGCTCCTGTGCCAATAGAGTTTCAGGGCAAAACTTGTAGTAAGCTGGTGTTTTCTTGCTTCCAGTCTTTTCCTCCTGGCTCTTAAATAGTGGCCAGAGGATGAGGTTGGTTGTGGCCTGGCTTATCTGCAGTTCCAAAGCAATGCATCACTCTGCAGTCCTGTGAGGGAAGCCTTTGGTATCTTTCCAGTCTTTAGTTTTCCTCAATTATTCATCTGAGGGTTGCTTAATTGCTAAGTCTCCTACTTTTAGATAATATGGGGAGGAATGCTGTTCAGACACAAACTGGTCCCTTCTCAGCTTCAAAGGGCAAATAGAAATTCTCTCCCTGTTCTGTCTCTCGGGCTGCGGTGACACCGATGGCTCTTGCTGAGCTCTTGCCAAGGCTGTAGCCAGGGCACAGCCCTTTCCCATCTCCTCCTGGGCAGCAGGAGCACTCTGGGACTGGTTGTGAGAGCTGTGTCCTGAGAGGAGTGCAGGCAATGCGTGCAGGCGGAACCTGGGGTGGATTCTGTGCATCGTATTTCAGCAGACATTCACTGCAGCCTGCTGCAGAGTGAGACAGTTCCTGGTGTCTGTGTAACCAGGTACTTGGTGAGATATTGAGAAGAAATTCCTCCCTGTGAGGGTGAGCAGGCCCTGGCACAGGGTGCCCAGAGCAGCTGTGGCTGCCCCTGGATCCCTGGCGGTGCCCAAGGCCAGGGTGGACACCGGGGCTTGGAGCAGCCTGGGACGGTGGAAGGTGTCCCTGCCATGGCAGGGGTGGCACTGGGTGGGCTTTGAGGTCCCTCCAGCCCAAACCAGTCTGGGATTCTGTGATTCTTCTGTCTTTATTTTCACTTGTGAATTGCTTCCAAGTCTACAGTGGTTTCAATGCCTGAAACCACTCACTGGGGCTGCTCCGTTCCTGTGTGCACCTGGAGGAGGAGACGGTGAGCATGCAGCTTACAGTCCTGCTGCCCTTTCTCCCAAAACTATAAACACCAGGCTTTTCTCAAGTTTTCTATTTTCATTCCACTCTCACCCCTCAAAGTCTTGCCTATTTGTCAGTCCTTGAATAAGTCCCATTTCTCTCTGGCATGCTCGGAATGTGCAGGATTTCTGCTGGGTGCCTTGATGCCTATAGGTTTTGGGGTCAATGAGCTTCTGCAGAGCTGTGCTCATGCTGGAAGGTAAACCTTGTCTTTAAAGAATCTGGAAGAGCAGTAAGGAGGATTTTAAATTCCTCACAGCAGAAGCTGTGTCCACTTGGCACCTACAGCCATTCCAAGGCAGACTGTGAAGTCTCCAGAACAGTTTGATGATGCAGTGTTAAAACAAATTTCTGCCAGTGCTGGTGAACTGCCATGGCTTGGCTGAACTACCTATAGCTAAAGAACCACATAGGAATTTGCATTTTCAGAGGGAATTTTCCGTGAAGTTTGAATGCGCTTTTTTAGTGACAGCAGCCTATTCAACACTGCCTTGGCTCACCTGAAGCACTCTTGGCTTTCACTGAGTGTCCATGTTCAGATTGTGGCTGTTGAATTATCAGAGAAGCTGTTCCTTGTTTTCCAAGAAACTGTTCTGAATTCTCCTCTAAATGCTTAGAAGACCTCTTTTGTGCTGCCATTTTTGGTGAGGTTTCAAATGGTTTATTTTTGTGCTATGCTGAATTTTATTAATTGCTGTAAGTATGCTATAGTCAAAATGAGGGAGAAAGAAACCCAATTATTAAACTAGACTGCTGTGACTGGAATCTACAGCTGATACATTAAAGCCCAACTGTCATGCTTAACAATTAACTCAACCCGCTGGCAATACTGGAAGAGAAAATGAACATTAATAATGAAATAACTGATCATTATTTCTTTTCCCTCCCACCATTAGAACAATATGTTGCAGTATATCAATAAACAATAATTTTACATCATATACACTGCGTGCTTTCAGCAGTGCTTTGCTATCTCCTGCTTTCCCAACACCACTTTTATGGAATTAATGCTTTTTTCCAAGTTTCCTTTGCTGCCTTGGCCTGTGTAAGGCCTGAGGGAGCCGGTACAGGCTGCAAATATTATTCAAAATGCCCTGTTTGCACCTGAACCCAAGAGGAATGATCCACATCCCCACTGACATGTATCTATTTGTGAGGACTTTCTGAGCACTCTGAAGCTTCTGATTCAGCTTCTCACTCAGCACAGCTCCTCCTCCTGCTGCAGCCGAAATCTTGGCATTGTGGTAGAGTAAATGCCCCTCAGGCCCAGTGGGTTGGGAGACAGTTCTCTGTGCAGTAAGGCACCTGCCCACCCTGAAAGGCGTGCTGATATCACCTGGAAAGCCCCACCTTTGGTGGAGAAGCTTCATGACCAAGACTTTCCTCAAATTATTTCAGAAACCTGGTGTCTTTCAGTGATAAATGTTTTTGCAGAGAGGATGGATAGGTTCTGCTTAAGCTGTGCCCTCAGTCACATGTGGGAGCAACGTCACAGGCTGTGCCACCCAACCAAGCCCAGCAGGCCAGGAGGAGAGCCTGGGGACAGCAGGAAGCTGAGAGAAGGCCCTGCTCTAGAACCGAGGGAGTTCCACCAGAAGCAAACAAAGATGGTAACTTGAAGAGATTCCCACCATGCTCAAAGTTTGTCTGAGAAGACTAAGACAGGAGCTTGTCAAAAATCCTAGAAAATACCTGGGAAAAGGTTTTATGTATGTTTGTTGTGACTAGGTACAAAGCTCCTGCGGGAAAAGAGCCTCTGCAGCAGGCTGGGTGGATGAAGGGGCCTTACTTAATCCTAGAATAAAGATTACCACTGAAATGCAATTTTATTTTTATTGTATTAGGGGGAAAACATTTTCCAGAACTCTAAAACCAGTTTCAAAAATACAGATGTGTTGTGGAAACAGGAATGAAACATTTGGGGATTTCTCTCTATAAAAGATATTTCTAAATATTTCTAAAGATGAAAAGTGAAGACAAAATGAGGTCACTTTTCCTGGATTCTAAAACTACTCAGAAAAATCTTTAATGACTATAGGAAATAAGAAGAAATATTTAGGGATGTCTCTCTACAGAAAAAATATTTTGAAATATTTCTACCAATTTATAATTTCTAAAACTGAAAAACTAAGCAAATGGGGTTGCTTTTTCACGGGAGCTCCATGCTGCTGCCTGACCAATGGGCTCCCCCAGCCCTAGGGACTCCGCCTCTGGTCACAGCAGCCCCTGCCTGGCTCCTGCCTGCCCACACCGTGGGCATCCACGGCTACTCCTGGCCATAGAGCTCAGCCAGTGCTGCTGCCGGCTGGGCTTTGCTGCTGCTGCCACCCGGACACTATCTGTCAGCTCCACCTCTTTATTGCAATAGAAGAAGGGGCCATCAGCTACTCCTGCAGAGGTGGGTCAATGTCTGTGTTGTTTAGAGGGAATGGCCAGGGCGCTCGGGGGCAGAGGACACGACATGTTGGACTCAGGAAGGGCTGGAGGGTGCTGGGCTGCTCCTGGGGTGTCTAAAAGAATTCGGGAAAGGGTTGGGATTGGACAGCGGAAGATCAAAAAAGAGATAAAGGCAGCTCGGGGATACACATGGGGAGAGGAGGTGGCAGTGGGATTTACAGGGGCCTAAGAGGTTTCCTCATAGATGGCTGTTCTGGAGTCTTCAGCTCAAAACTCTTGACAGGGATGCCCAGGCCCTTCTTACTGCGGAAGGAGCTGCTCCTGCTGTTTGGGTGTGAGGTGCAGCCACCGTCTTACAACTCCTGTCCAGAGGTGGAACTGTGGAAAGAGGAAGTGGCTGAGGCCCCAGCTGCCAGTGGCACACAGGGAGCCTCCTGCACAGATGGGCCCAGAGCTGGCAAGGCTCCCCAGCACGGCTGGAGCTGCTGGCACAGCTTGGCCCAGCTGCACAGCTGTCCCTCAAGGCCCCGGCCAGCAGGGCACGGCTCTGGGCAGGCTCCCTGGCCAGGAGCGGGCCCCAAAGTGCCTCTGCCTTTCAAGGGCAATCTCGTCCCTGCTCTTGCTCCTCCCCATCGTGCTTTGTCTCTGCCCTGTGCCCCTGAGACTGCCCTTGGCCAGGCAGCCTCAGTGGGAGCCAGTACTGGCTGCAGCCCCAGCGGGCCACACTGACACGGATTATTCTGTCAGGAAAAGTACATTCAAAACATGCCTCCAACATCTGGCAAGGTCTTCAAAGCACCATTCATCAGCATTTCCAAGTAATCCAAGTCACGTGCCAGTCGAGAAGGGAGCACAGATGTTACAGAACCATTTCCATGGTGTGATGGGATCCCCTTCTCCCTTGGGGAATTGGGCACTGCAAGGGGGTGGGGTAAGGCTGTGGGAGCCTGTGCCTCCTGGTCACTCTCCACGCTCTTTGCAGGTCCTGTGCAACATGCCTGGAGGGGCACCTGGAGAAGCCCAGAGCCCTGGGGCTCTCTCCCTCCCACACAGGAAACCCTCACTAAATGCTTGGGGAAATCTGCAGGGCCACAGCTGTCGCTCTCAACCTCCGTCCCTCCCTCCTGCTTGCCCACCTGCCCATGGAACAGCTCGCACAGCCCACGGGCACATAGCCAGGCCCTCTCAGGACACACTGGAGCCTTGCTCTTCCCCTCTGCCCTTTCCCCACCATGGGCACCACGTGCAGCCGCTCCCAGGTTTCGGGACGTGTCTCCCACGGAGGGAGCCCAGCAGGACAGCTCAGTACCCGCGTGCCCTGAGCCTGCTCGGGATAATTCCTCTGGGCTGTGCCCATCTTGTCCGGGCTGTGCCCGCAGTTCCAAGCAGTAGAGAGGGCAGCTCGAGCCTCCGCAGGGCTCAGGCCCAGAGGCACAGCAAGTACCTCCTTGCTGTGATGTGCTTGTGGCTGTGCCTGGCATCTCATCCCTTCCTGCAGGAAATGCCACCTTCCATAGAGCCCCTCTGTCCATCCCTTGAGAAAGGAAGAGGCACAGCTGGATCAGATGGAATCATTGCACATCCAGGAGGTGGCCTCTTCAGGAGGCAATACTTCTCCAAAACATGGATAAGGATCCGGAAAATCCTGATCCCTCCAGGCGTTTGGGGCTGGCTATGGCCCTCCCTCTTCCAAGCAGCCACACCTCAGGATGTGCCTGGGGACCGAGAAAATGCAGGGGATCCTTGGTGAGTTGGGGCTGCGTGGCAGCTGATGCCCAATGCCTTCCTGCAGAGGCTGGGGAGAAGCTGCAGCCAGGCCAGGCTGGGAAACAGCCCTGCAGGGCATGGAAGCAGCAGCGGGGCAGCGAGGCTGCCATGGATCCCTTCCTGCTCTGCCGGGCTTGCCGTGTCCAGACGTGCAGCCAGAGCCCTCGGTTGCTGAGCCCCAGGACAAGGCTGAGGGAAATGCACCCACCATTCCCTTTGAGCGGTTCTCTCACAATGTGCTTCAGGATGTCTTTTACCCCATGGTGGGGAAAGGGCAGAGGGAGAGCGAGGCTGCCATGGATCCCTTCACGCTGTTCCGGGCTCTGCTCTGACGTGGGGGACCCTGGCTCGCTCTAGGATCTCTCCCAGGTCTCCTCCCAGAGCTTCATCCCACAGCTCAGTCCCAAGGGCCAGACAGGTATTAGGAATTTCATAGCCTACCATTGGTGACTCAGTCAGAATGCACAGGAAATCTCTAGCTCTCTTTCAAAATACCAGATGCTGTGTTGTTTCCTTCCCACTGCAGATTTTCCATTGCCCCAGCCTCAGCCCCTGGCAGCCTGCCTGGATGTTCTCCCTGTGCCGCTTCTGCAATCCCACTCGTCCAGGTCCTGCTGGTTCTGTGGGCAGCTCTTCGGGCCACTGAGGCCCTGTTCCTCCTTTGTTTGTGAGCATGTCCGAGTGAGAGATGATTCAGGGGCTCAGCACCAAGGCCTCCAGCAGCAGTGGTCAGTTCCTGAGCGCGCTCGGGGGCCACAGGCAGCTGCCCATGGCTCTGGCAGGGATGTGAAGGGGAGGCCGTGCAGGGGAGCAGCCCCCAGGGCCCAGCCCTGCCCATGGGGGCCTGCAGCCCGTGGGATGGAGCAGCAGTTTCTGGTTGTGAAAGTCCATCCGAAAATCCTTCATTTTTTGCCTCACAATTGTCATGAGAAAAGACCCCCGAAAGGTTAAAAACTGTTGAGCCAGTTGGGAAAGAAATTCTCATGCTTATTCTGTGTGTTCACAGGTGGTGTTTGCAGAACATGCCATGCTAAACTCGAAGGGGCATGCTGCCCTTTTCTGAACAATGGAACTGGACTTTCTTCCAACCTCCTGACTTGGCTGGACTGAGCTCTGGGGTGGCTCCCCCCCTCCAAGAGAAGACCCCTCTCGCCTGCCTTCAACCATCATGACAGACAAACAGAGATGCGAGTCCCCTCATCAAGGAACCAAGACAAGACAAGGAATCCCCCTGGCACCCTATTGGCACCCCCATGGTACCCTATTGGCACCCCCCTGGCAACCTCCTTCCAGAGACTGGGACTGCACCCCCTCCCAGCTCGGGGAAGGGGGAAAAACTGCCCAGAGTAAATGTACCTGCGAGCATTCGGCCATGAAAACAATGGAATAACTTCCCCCTCCTGCTGTTCCCATTCTTTTCCCCTCCATGGAAACCTAATTTCGGCCACCCTTCCCCCAACCAAGAACAGTATATTTGGGGTTCGGTTTCGACTGTCCTCTGAGATCTCTCCGAAGCGTGCACCAGCAAGTTTCGGCAGTGGGACCGCCAAATACATCACGTTTTGGTAGCTATAAGCCCCTCCCTAACCTTCTTTCCTCCCTCTTTCCCTTGTCTTACCCTTCTCTTCCCCAGATTCCCTAACCAAACGCATATTCAGTTGTGGTTATCATCAATAAAATTGCATTTTGTTGATTTGTTACTGCAAAACCCCTGTGCCTTTGTTGGTTATTCTTTGCACCAAAAAATCATTCATCACCCGTTCATTTGGGGTGGACCCTCACATAACTGGCGTCATGGACAGGATTCTGGTAGCCAGTGAGATTTTGCAGGTACTGTGTAGTCTGTAATCTCCCACAGACTGCATACGCCAAAGCCAAATCTCACCCTCGACTGAGCACACAGGCTCCGGAATTGACACAAAAGATTTTTCAGTGCAAAAGCAGGGGAAATTGTTACTGTCATTTCTGTTACTGATTTGATACCGGCACGGACACCGACACTGATACTCCTCCTAATCCTGATATTGATATTGGAATTGATGCTGTTATTGTTGTCTTGGAGTTTTACCTGAACCTGTTACAGTTGTTACTGCTGTATTTGTGTACCTAGACTGTCTAAAAGGGGAGGGACAGACCTGAAGAAATTAAGCTGTGCCTTTTAGACAGATATTGTCCCTTCACCTACACAGGGAGCGAGGGGCGGCCCAGGGAAGGCTGAGTGGCTTTTTCCCTATTCTAGGTTTCTGGTCCCCTCACAAAGATAACATTTGTGTGTGAGTGTGTGTATCTGGATTGGCTGGAAAGGAAGGGACAAACTGAAGCAATTAAAACAGTGCCTTCCAGACAGATTTGTTTTCTTCAGCTATCTAGGGAGACGAAGGAGAACAAAAGGTGTGTATGATTGTGTAACTTGAGTTCACAAATCAGCTCCCTGGTATAGTCCTAGTCCCTTCACACAAAATGAATGAAAATCTCAATCCTAAAGCAAAAGCTGACTTTTACTCGTTGCTTGGTAAACACAATGCCAAACCGTCATCTGGTGGAGAAACTTGGGCAGAGAACAATTGGTTTAATTTGGAAAATGTCATTGATAGAATATGTTCTCTGCAACATGAATCAAAATTCAAAATGGGTAAAAATAAAAACATTCTTTGCTCAGTCCTCGGAGCATGTCTTACTGCAGCCACAGAAAGTCGCTGTAAACGGAGAACTGAGGAAATGGTAATTATAGATTCCCTTCAAAATTTCGTTGAAATTTTGCAAAAACAATTAAATGAGGACAGAAATGAAATTTACACACTGCGAGCTGCCCTTAGGGAAGAACAAACCAAAACCATACACAAAATTAACTCCTCTACAGAGGAGGAAGGAAAATGAGCACCTTGCATTAAAAAAATTTATCCATACAAAGAGCTCGAGGCAGAAAAACAAAACTATTCTTACAAAGAATCTGAAACAGTTAAAAATTGTGGGGAAAATTGTTGTCCCCATTTGAGACCTTTTATTAAAATTGAATATAATTATATTAATGATGAAGACCTAGATCCCCACATAACAACCAAACAAACACCATTCAGCGCTACCAAATTAGCTAAATGGAAAAAGGAATTCAGTCGCCTTCGCCACAAATCAGAAATGAAATATGTGTTCCGTGTGTCCCTCACTGGCGGAGACCAGATTAAGTTAACTGAACAAGAAGCCAGTGGTTACTGGGGACATGGTGTTTTCCTAACAACAGGAGATAAGCGTGACTCCTGGTCTCTAACACAACATGCAGCCTATTGAGCTGGGGGAATAAATCCCTTGGAAAGGGGTGATCCCCTAGCAATTGCCACTACCCATGACCAAATCCTAGAAAGTGTACTATTGGGAAAAAAACGCTCCCAATATTACCAGTTATTATGTGCCTGGGCCAGTCTGACCCTCGCTGCTGGGCCAAAGGCAGCAACTGCGGTGTGTCACCCCAGAGATCCCTTAGCTTGCTGGTGGTTGCAGCTGGGCACTGAACAAGTCCAGGCTTGTAAGGGACCCCATTACCTCAGGAGGATAGCTTCAGGCGATGGTGAAGAGAAAAAGGAGAGGATTCTGCTGGAGGGTTTAATGTCCAGAGGTTTATTCCATGGTTACAGAGGTCTGAACGTGAGGACCTGCTCCAACAGAACACCGACCGCATGGTCTGATGACCTTTTTTACCTCAGGGACAGGGGGAGGGGAGGTACAGGTGAGCCACCAACCAGGTGAGAGGGGCAGGGTCTCAGGGGAAGATGACACCCAGACAGGCCAATGACCCCTGGGCCTGAGTGGCATCCTTTGAACTTGACCAACCACACGACGCCTTGCTGGAATGTTAAGTCTGAGTGACAGGACTCACTCAGCATGGGGGCAAGGGGGAAGGGAGAGAGGTATTGGCACACCTGGGAAAGTGACCTGGAAGGCCAAAATGGGACATTACAGCACACCACAACATCTCCCCCTAGTTTTGTTTAAAAAGAAGAGGACTGTGTTTGTGGTGCAGAATGATTGCCAAACCATGGTTGGTAAATCAGTTCTTCCTCTACAGGAGGGTCAGTGTTTTCCACTGAGGCTTCTAGGTCATCCATTGGAGCACTGAGGGCTTCCAAATGGTAGACCTCAGGAGGGGAGATGAGCTTGAAATTAACTTGAGAACCAGGCGTTTGATTAGTCCAAAAACAATGCTGACAACTACAATAACTATAACTAAAATAAACAGCACTAAAAACACAGTTTTCAGAATAGATCCCAACCAGCCCGAGAGTCCCCAGCCTTTGAACAGTCCATTCAGCCCGTTGTCAGTTTCTCTGTTGATGTCCGAGAGCCTTTGTCAAGGTAGTCCATATGTGGTTTGGGCTGAGGCACTATGCAGGAGATCGCAGGTGGGATGATCACGAGTAGGACGAGAAGCAGGCTCGGTCTCATGGTGTCTCGAGGCTACACACGAACAGTGGGATCTAAACTGGTACAAAAACTTGAAACAAACATATATTACAAACTGTTCCAGATAGGAGGCTTAAATGGAATTTCCTCCAGAGAACACGTGCGGCGTTTTCTTCTCCAGGCAGCATGAGCAACCTGGGGTGCTTCTGTAGATTTCTCTGAGACCTTGGGAACATAGGGCTTTACCCATTTGGAAGGAACCCACCTTAAACCAGAGGGGGTGGACACACAGGCATATCCATGTCCCCAAGTAACCAATTTGTAGGGTCCCACCATTTTCCAAGTCTCAGGGTCCTTTACTAAAACTGGAGGTTTTTCTTTCATTAACTTATGATTGCTCCCCCCAAAGTGGCGTAGGATGGGTGGGTTCAGGCTGTCAAAAGAACAATTCAGAAAATTGATTGTGAATAGCGCCCTGGATAACTGGATGTGGGGAGGTTCCACCTTCAGAACATGTTGTTGTTGGTCCAGGACCCTTTTAATATCACGGTGAGTTCTTTCTACAATGGCTTCACCTGTAGGGGAGTAGGGGATGCCAGTTTTGTGCTCTACTCCCCATTGCTGCAGGAAGCTCCCGAATTCCTTGGATTTGTAAGCAGGCCCATTATCAGTTTTCAGCTCCTTGGGGATGCCCATGAAAGAAAAAGCCTGTAAGAGGTGCTTAATAGCATCAATAGATGATTCTCCTGTGTGGGCAGAAGCATAGACCGCTCCAGAAAAGGTATCTACACTAACATGAACATATTTTTGCCGTCCAAAAGACTGTATGTGTGTTACATCTGTTTGCCACAGTTCACAACTGTTCAGTCCCCTTGGGTTTGCTCCCGTACTCACTGTAGGGAGTGCATGTTGTTGGCAATTTGGGCATGTGGCCACAATCGCTTTGGCCTGTTCTCGAGTGATGTTAAACTGACGAACCAGGCCAGGTGCATTTTGGTGGAAAAGCTGGTGGCTGATTTTTGCCTGTTCAAAAACATTTGGGAGAGTGGCCATCACTGCAGGTGCAGCAAGAGCATCTGCCCTTCTGTTGCCTTCAGCGATAAACCCTGGCAAGTCAGTGTGTGATCTGACATGCATCACATAAAATGGTTGCTCTCGGTGAGTGACTAACTTTACCAGTTTTGAGAGCAATTCAAAAAGTGCGATGTTAGACACATCTTGCAGTATTGCTTGATCTGCCCTGGATACTACTCCTGCCACGTATGCAGAGTCTGTAATCAGATTAAATGGTTCTGAGAACCTTTCAAAGGCCCTAACAACCGCAGCTAATTCAGCAACCTGAGGTGAACCTTCCACCTCAGCAATGTCTGTCTCCCACTGCTGGGTTTGAGGATCCTTCCAAGTCATAACGGACTTGTGGGACCTCCCAGATGCATCTGTGAAGACAGTTAGAGCCCTTTTTAAAGGTCTCCTACTTAGAGCACTTCTCAGTTTTAAGGTAAATTGAACATCTTGTTCGAACAATTTGTGAGCGGGCCGCGCTACCGAAATTTGTCCTGAGTAGGAATCCAGAGCAAACTGCAACACTTCCTTTTCTTGAAACAATTGTTCCAGTATTTTCATAGTATTTTGACCTGATTTTAACTCAACTGGAATGTGAATGCACTTAAAATCACATCCTGCTAACTCCCTGATCCGGGTCCTTGCTTTCCGGATCAGTTCTGCTACCAGCTCCTGAGGCTTTGTCAGTCTCTTGGACCTTTTGTGACTGAGGAAAACCCATTCTATGATCAAGAGAGGGTCCCTCTGGTCCCGGTCCTTTTTTGGTATGTTCCTTGCCTTAGGTGTTTGTTTTTCCTCCCACTGGAAAATAATTCCATGGAGGTGTGGCAACTTACCGAGGATGATAAATTTGAATGGCAGGTCAGGCCGGCATCGGTTGGCCTGTCTTGTGGACATTGCAATCTGAACCTTTTCTAGAGCTTTCCGTGCCTCTGGGGTAACAGACCTAGGAGCACCTGGGTCCTCTCCCCCTTTCAATAAATTGAAAAGAGGGGCAAGGTCTTTATTAGTCAGACCGAGCCATGGTCTTACCCAATTCAAAGACCCACACAACCTGTGGACATCCGCAAGGGTCTTGATCTTTGGATTGATTTCTAATTTTTAAGGAACAATGGTCGTATTTCCAATTTCTAAGCCCAAATACTTCCAAGGGGGCATCTTTTGAATTTTCTTTTCCTGGAGCTCGAACCCTGCAACAATCAATGCATCAATCGTTAGGTCAAGCGCATGTGTGAGTAAGTCATCATTGGGGGCACACACAAGGATATCATCCATATAATGATAGATAATGGCCTTCTCTGCGGCTGCACGTACTGGGGAAAGCAGGGAAGACACATACCACTGGCAGATAGCTGGAGAGACCTTTAATCCCTGAGGAAGAACGGTCCAATGGTACCTTTTCATAGGAGATTCTATATCAATAGAAGGAACTGAGAATGCAAAACGCGGTGCATCGTCAGGGTGCAAGGGGATTTGGAAAAAACAATCCTTAATATCAATAACAGCTAATTTCCAATCTTGGGGAAGCATTGTTGGGGATGGCATACTAGGTTGGGGAGAACCCATATCTTCAATTACATTATTAATTTGTCGGAGGTCGCAGAGGAGCCGCCATCTCTTTTTGTCAGCTTTTTGGATGACAAAAAGTGGAGAGTTCCATGGGGACATGGTCTCCACAATGTGGCCCTTTTTTAGTTGCTCTTCCACTAGTTCTTCAAGCACCTTTATTTTTTGTTTACTTAGCGGCCACTGTTTCACCTGAACTGGTTTGTCTGTTATCCACTTCAGTTTTTGGGTGGGGCGCTGTTGTTCAGTGACTGCTGCACAAATATGCTGTGGAGAGTCTGGAATATCAATTGTGACACCCCACTGGGCCATTAAATCTCTCCCTGACAAAGGTTCTGAATAATCCAACACAAATGGACGGATATTAGCCAATTGTCCGTTTGGTCCCTCAAATTGAATAATGCTTTTGGATTGTCTTGCCAATTGCAGACCTCCTACACCTTGAAGGTGACCGGCAACATTTTGCAAAGGCCAATGTGCTGGCCAGTCTTGTACTGGAATTACTGTGCAGTCTGCACCTGTGTCTACAAGCATCTCAATGCGTTTAGACTCCCCACCCCCACTGACATTACACCATAATTTGGGTTTGTCTTTCCCAATAACTTGGACCCGGGCGACTGTGGGCCCTTGTTTTTTGATATTTTCAGGTAAAGATGGCACAGGGATAGCTTGTGCAACAATTTGTCCCTTGGGAAGAAACAGGGGTGGGTGGAAACAATGCAGGCCGAGAACGAATGGCTCAGGATCTGATGTTGTCATTCCCGGAGCAATTTCGATCTCTTGTGGTGTGTGTTTGGTGTCCCCAATGACGATGTACTTACAACGAATCCGGTTCCAAGTACCTTTCTGTTCAGGATTTACAGACACAAAATGCCAATCAGTGTCCTCCAGATGGAGTGACTCAGTCAGCTGCAACCTGTAAGGCTCATTGACAGAAGACGTGGTTAACACAGGATCACTTAAATCATACACAGTCTTTGAAGCACCTGCTTCACTTACACAAACATTAATATTATCGCGCGCTTGATTTGTTTTGCTACCCTTATTCCCTTGGCCTGCTCTTTTTGTGTCTGCGCGCCTGGCAGGCCGGCGCTGGCTCTTCAGTTTTTTTGTTGTTGTTGACCCCCAGGGAGGGCTTGGAGTTCTCCTCCCCTGCCATTTCTAAATTCATGAAATTCCCTTTTCAGGGGGCACTGGTTACTCCAGTGCCCTAGGTTGTTACAAAGCAGGCATGGTTTTGTGGGCTCAACCATTGCTGGTCTCCGCTGCTGCCCAGGGTACTGCTGTGCTGAGGGGAAAGGCGCAGGGCTGGCAACGGCGACACGCTGAGGTGGTCTTGGCAGCAGCCTTGGTCTGGTGTCTTCAGCCACACTCATCAGAGGCACTTTCCTGTTACACACTAGAAGCATATCTTTTAACGTTGGAGAAGGTTGAAAAGGAAGGCTCAGGATTGCTGCTTGACACTGTTCATTTGCATTTGTAAACACCATTTCTTCTAAAATTGCTTCCCTAGCATTCTCTTTTTTAACTTGTATTTCAATAGCTCTAGTTAACCTTTCTACAAATTTCAAAAAAGGCTCTGATGGTAGCTGTTTAATTTTACTATAGGGCTCAAAAGGCCCCTCAGGTTGTAGGGAAAAGAATGCTTTTTCAGCTGCTTCTTTTACTTTCTCGAGAGTTTCTGCAGGAATTGCAGTAGCTTGGATCGAGGGAGAAGACCATTGGCCCTCACCACAGAGGTGCTCAATGGTGATAGGGTTACCACTGTTGTCTTTGGCTGTGTTTGGATCAGCATGCAAGCCTGGGAGAGCATCTTTTAGCATTTGTTTCCATGCTATTTCCCATAATTTAAATTCCGTGGAGGTCATGAGACAGGAAAAAAGCTGTTTTAAATCATGTGGAATCACTACAGTCCTACTCAATTCAGAATTTAAAAGGCCACGGAAATATGGACTGTGTGGACCATATTCTTTATGAGATTTACAGATCTCTTTAATCAATTGTCGTCCAAAAGAACTCCAATTAGCAGTTGGAGCTGCTCCCCCCTGAGCTGCAGGCTGAAAGGTAACAGGAGCCAGTGACAACATGGGACTATGCATTGAATCTGCTGTTCCCTGCTCTGTATCCCTTGAAACAGAAGCATTGGGAACACAGATACAGGTTTGGGGAATGGCAGTGGGTGTGTCCCCACCGTGGGAACCCGGGGGGGGGGCGGGGATGCAACGGGGACAGGGGGCGGGGACAGGGGGCCGGCAAGGGGCGGGGATACCGTGGGAACAGGGGGCGGGGACACATGGTGACATCACGTCAGCAGACGCCCCCTGGGAGGAGTAGAGGGGTGGAGCTGAGGGTATTGCAGGAAAGGGAGGGGGAGGGGGGAAGGTGTCACGAGGAACAGGAGGAGAGGGGGATGGGGCTGGAGTTTTGGGATGCTTAAGGGGATTTTGGGAAGAAGAAGACCAGGTTTGGGAAGATGCCACGTGGCATCCACCATCTTGTGGACCCCCTAGGGGCTGGGGGCCATTTTGGGTAACACTACTCTCTGCAAAGCTAACACGTGCTGTGGGTTTCTGAGGATGGGACACAGGGGATTGGGAAAGGTTCCACGCAGCCTGGCCAGGGCCTTGTGGACAGGGCAACTCAGGCATTTCAACAGACTTTGGGCGTCGACTTCCCAATGAGTTTGATCTGTTTAAAATACTAAGTTTTGGGGAAAGAGGTTTAGGGGTTTTAGAACTAGGAGAGGGAAAAACAGGGAGAGCAGAGGTACATGGCTTTACATTTGGCTTTTTCTCCATTTCCTTTTGTTTGAGCAATGCTGTTCGAATTTGTAAACTCCAAAACACAAATTTAGCTGAGGGGGAATTGCCAGATTGTCCTAAGGATATCAATTCATTTCCAACTTTATCCCAGAATTGAATATTGTGGATTTCTTCAGGGGAGATTTGTGGGAAGTGGAGGAAAAGCCATCTTATAAACTGTTTCAATTTTCCTTTAGAGAACTTAACATTACCACTGTCCAAAATGCTTACAATATTATAATACACTCCTTTTTGTACAATGCTGAGTTTCAAACCCATGTTAGATGTAAAAAGCAAAGTACTAAATCCTGCCTGACCAAAAACAAAGCCAAAATCAGCTACCGATTTCAAAAAAAAAAAAAAAAACACAGATAGGAAAGCGATAACGAGCCGACAAAAGCTTCACAATGCAGCTGTATATACTGCTTTTAAAATTCCCGGGCAGCAGCAGCAGGGCACGCCCTGCCTAGCTGTGGCAGAAACAAAGCCTCCCCCACCGTGGAATACACCCCCCCGCGGAGCAGAGAGAGCAGCCACGCCACGTGGCAAGCCGAAACCGGGGCCCCCTGCGCCGCGTGTGCAGAGAACCCCCCTTCCTCCACAGAAAGAGAGAAAGAGAGTCCCCCGCAGCAAGAGAGCCGAGAGCCCCCCCTCCCCCGCACAGAGAGAGAGAGAGAGAGATCTCCCGACCACGTGGAGAGAGCCGAGCCTGCAGAGCCAAGAGGAAGAGAGAGAGAGCTCCCGCGCGAATTCCGAAAGACAGGAAAACACGCGGCAGAAAGCTAATAGCTAGAAATCAATGAATTCCCGTCTGTGGGGCTGCGCAGCCAAAAATGCAAATGCAAAAAGGAACAGAACTCACGGCAGAGTCTGTTTTTGAGCTCCTGCCCTACCGAGAGCAGAGATACTCACCCGAAATGGAAGCTGTAGCTGGCTGGGTACAGGCAGGTCTCTTCACCGGAACAGGACCTCTCTATGGGCGAGAGAGGCTCCCCTGTCCTCCCTCTGGAAAATCTGCTCACCAGAAAGGAGCTGGGCTTTCCACAGGCGCCGAACAGTCCACGAAACTTCTTCTGGGAATATTCCCAAAGTCTCTAGCCAAGGGCCTTGCAACCAAAGCCCCTTTCAGCTGGATGCACGGCTGCCAGAAGCTTCTCCAAGGTGCTGCGGGTCCGTCTTGGGCTGCAGAGTCGCTTTGCCCACCTCAGGGATGCCAAATATTGGGAAAAAAAGGCTCCCAATATTACCAGTTATTATGTGCCTGGGCCAGTCTGACCCTCGCTGCTGGGCCAAAGGCAGCAACTGCGGTGTGTCACCCCAGAGATCCCTTAGCTTGCTGGTGGTTGCAGCTGGGCACTGAACAAGTCCAGGCTTGTAAGGGACCCCGTTACCTCAGGAGGATAGCTTCAGGCGATGGTGAAGAGAAAAAGGAGAGGATTCTGCTGGAGGGTTTAATGTCCAGAGGTTTATTCCATGGTTACAGAGGTCTGAACGTGAGGACCTGCTCCAACAGAACACCGACCGCATGGTCTGATGACCTTTTTTACCTCAGGGACAGGGGGAGGGGAGGTACAGGTGAGCCACCAACCAGGTGAGAGGGGCAGGGTCTCAGGGGAAGATGACACCCAGACAGGCCAATGACCCCTGGGCCTGAGTGGCATCCTTTGAACTTGACCAACCACACGACGCCTTGCTGGAATGTTAAGTCTGAGTGACAGGACTCACTCAGCATGGGGGCAAGGGGGAAGGGAGAGAGGTATTGGCACACCTGGGAAAGTGACCTGGAAGGCCAAAATGGGACATTACAGCACACCACAACAGTGTACAAAAAGCTGCATGTTTGCAAATGATTCATGAGAAAAAAATTAATTCCTGGTTTTGAATCCCCGATGAAACTGCCTGTGAAGCCTGAAATTATGACCCCTTTAATTCGTGGGCTTCCAGAAACATTGAAATCAACAGCAATCACTATTCAAAAAACAATTATGGCTTTAAGCCAAATAGATAGACTGGACAGATTTCTTAACAACTCCACTGATCAGTCTGAGTCTACTGACACTGCACCATCACCCTATACACCAACACAGACCCCCACAACACCATCTGATACATCTAGTAGCCGAAAGATTTGGACATGGAGTGAGGTAGCAGTTGATTTAATAAATTATTGTAGACAGTATGGGCCTGTAAAAACCCTGGAAGAAAAATGAGAAAAAACAAAAGGTGTCCGATTTATGGGAACTCCTAACACTGAAAACCCAGAACCAGGAAAACAAATTTCCAACAGACAACGCTGGTGGATGCTGGAATAAAAAAAGGGGTTCCCCGGGACATAATGGATGGTTTACCACTTGAAAAATTGCAGAAAATCATAACTAACTGGAATTTTAGGAGATCAACCCATCCAGCCAGCCCAGTGCACCGATCCCCCTCCCTCACCAGAAACTAACAAACACTCCTACCAATACACAGTTCAGTACACACAGTACATCACAGTCTCTCCCGCAGAACACAGCCAGTGAGCCAAAGTTAACCCTTTCCCAGTTTCTCCCTTGAAATCTGGGCAGTGAGGCTGCATCTCAGCCTCTCCCACAGAACACACCCAGTGAGCCAAAATTAGCTTTCTCAGCTTCCTTCACAGAACTTGCACAGTGAAACCCTGGCTGCGTGTCTCCTGAAAAGCACCAGCAGTAAGCTAGAAGTAACTCTTTCGCAACTTCTTTCACAGAGCCTAAGCAACATAACTGCCCACCCGCCCATACCCCAAAACACAAACAGTGTTCTCTTCATCAACAGAGATTTCGGGAAACTAATATCTTCACCGCTTACAGGTGAGCGAAGGGACGGGCGTTGGGTTTACTTACGAATGCTCACAAAAAATAAATCAGGAGACATGTTAATTACAGCAATCACGGGCCCCAAAAAAGTTCTGGTAACCTGTATTGTTGATACGGGAGCCCAGATCTCTGCACTAACACATAGAGATGCCCAGAAGTGTGGAGTTGTTCCAACAAAAAGGCAATGCCGCATTCTTAATGCTTTAGGAACCATAGAACCCATGAACGTTGCTTTAGTCAAAGTAACACTCCCTGGAGAAGAAAATCAATTGTTAGTCAAAATGGTAATTGGGGACATCCCGAATAATCTGCTAGGGGTGGATGTCCTCTCAGGAAGGCCTTGGGAAGACACTGAGGGTTTCCTGTGGTCTTTTGGCACTCCGCCACTTAATATTAGACTGCTTCAGGCCGCACCCGCACTGCCTTACAGTAAACCAATCAATATGAAACAGTATCCCTTGCCTTCTGGAGCGAGAGAAAGCATCAAACCAGTTATTCAGGAATTGCGTGATCAAGGAATAATTATTAACACACACTCCCCATACAATTCACCCGTGTGGCCAGTCCGAAAGCCTAACGGGAAGTGGAGTCTTACGGTTGATTACTGTAGGCTCAATGCCAACAGTGATCCTCTGACTGCAGCAGTGCCAAATTTAGCTGAATCAATAACATCAATACAAGAAAAAGCTCACACAGTCATGGCAACCATAGATGTCAAAGACATGTTCTTCATGATACCTATACAGCCCGAGGACATGGATCACTTTGCATTCACATGGATGCAACATGGGACAACAGTACACATTCACTAGACTCCCTCAGGGATACAAACACTCTCCAACACTAGCACATAATGCTTTAGCAAAGGAATTAGAAAAAATACCTAAACCTGACACTGTAGCTGTGTACCAATACATTGATGACATTTTGGTAGGAGGAGAGGAAATTAAAGAGGTGGGGGATCTCCAGCAGAACATAATCTCTCATCTGGAGAGCCTTGATTTAAAGATTCCCTCAGAGAAAATTCAAAGGCCTTCTCAGGAAGTAAAATTCCTGGGAATTTGGTGGCGATCTGGCAGCACATGCATCCCACCTGACACTTTCACTTCTCTTGAGCAGATGAAAATGCCTGAAAACAAAAAAGACCTCCAGCAAGCCTTAGGACTGTTAGTATTCTGGAGGAAACACATCCCAGATTTTTCAATCATTGCTAGGCCCCTTTACAATTTACTGAGAAAAGGAATCAAATGGGATTGGACTCCTTCTCAGGAGGAAGCACTCCAATTATTGATTTTTGAAGCCACTGTACATCAGGCATTGGGGCCCATTCACCCTAAAGACCCTTTCCAAGTGGAATAGGGATTTGCCTCCTCAGGGCTATCAATACACATCTGGCAGCGAGGTCCTGAGGGTCCAACAAGGTCTGTCAGCTTCTTTTCCCGTGGTTTTAAAGATGCTGAGAAAAGATACACTACTTGGGAAAAGGGATTGTTTGTTGTTAGCTTAGCTATCATTGAAGTAGAGAAAATCACACGGCAGCAAGCTATCATCTTGAGAGGTCCCTTCAAGGTGATTAAAGCTGTCACAAACGGGACCCCTCCACCTGATGGCATAGCTCAAAAGTCGTCAGTCAGGAAATGGTATGTTCAAATAGAGTATTACTGCAATACCTTTTCTGTCACAGAAGGTGCTGCAAAATTCTTGGCAATACAAGACACTGAGAGCCTGGATAGTAGCCAAGACAAACCTGCTTCTGTAATAAAAATAGCACCACCATTCTCACCTGAAATAGCAGCAAACTGCTGGTTTACAGATGCTTCCTCAAAGCGGGAAGGAAAAATATGGAAATATAAGGCGGCTGCCTTACATATTTCATCTGGTGAAAAGATTATCACAGAAGGGGAGGGCAGCGCTCAGGTAGGAGAACTCATAGCCCTCTGGAGTGTTTTCCAGCGTGAGGCACAAAACACTTCTCCTGTTTACATCTATACTGATTCTGTACTCGGCACTGGTGAGGCCTCACCTGGAGTATTGCATCCAGTTCTGGGCCACTCACTTTAGGAGGGATGTTGAGTTGCTTGAGCGTGTCCAGAGGAGGGCAACGAGGCTGGTGAGGGGCTTGGAGCACAAGCCATATGAAGAACGAATGAGGGAGCTGTGATTGTTTAGCCTACAGAAAAGGAGACTAAGGTGTGACCTTATCACTCTCTACAACTTCCTGAATGGTGGCTGTGGTGAGCTGGGTGTCAGTCTCTTTCTCTGGGCAACAACAGATAGAACAAGAGGACACAGTCTCAAGCTGCGTCAAGGGAGATGCAAGTTAGAATTAAGAAGGAAGCATTTTACAGAAAGGGTGGTCAGATACTGGAATCATCTACCCAGTGAGGTGGTGTAGTCATCATCCCTCGAAGAGTTCAAAAAAAGTCTGGATGTGGCACTTTCTGCCATGATCTAGTTGAATTGTTAGAACATGTGTTGGACTTGATGATCTTACAGGTCTCTTCCAGCCTTGAATTTCTGTGATTATGTGATATGCGGTATACAAAGGCTGCACTGAGTGGCTCCCTTTCTGGCAACAGAATGGCTGGGAAGTTAACAGAATCCCAGTGTGGCAGAAAGATAAATGGAAAGAAATCCTAGAAATTGCCAGTAAAGGAAACTTTCTGGTTGGTTGGGTAGCTTCTCATCAAACTGATGGGAATCAAGCAGGTGAATGTAACAACAGAGTTGATGAACTAGCAAGGCTTAGCCCCTTGAAAAAAGAAGAAACTATTTCAGAGGATTGGAATCAACTGTTAGAATGGTTACATGTAAAAAGGCAGCACACAGGTGCCAAAGATCTGTATCAGGAAGCACACGCCCACGGCTGGCCAGTCACCAGGGAAATATGTAAAACATGCATATTGGCCTGCGAACAGTGCCGCAAGCGACTGGAAAGGCATCCTTTAGAGGATGACCCTCTGCATTTAAGGAAAGGTAAAGGCTTGTGGGATGCATGACAGGTAGATTATATTGGTCCTTTTAAGAAATCAGGAGGTAAACATTTTGTGTTAGTAGGAGTGGAAATTGTATCTGCGTTGGTACAAGCTGATGCTTTTAAAAGGTCCACAGGTGACAATACAGTTAAGCCTTGCAGAGGTGGTTTGGAACTTTTCCAAAGCCGCAAGAAATTCAGTCTGACAACGGGTGTCACTTTACTGCCAAGGTGGTTCAGGATTGGGCCAGAGCTGAAGGCATAAGGTGGACTTTTCATACTCCGTACTACCCTCAGGCTAACGGGATCGTAGAAAGGACAAATGGCCTTTTAAAGCGGTTCCTTAAGCCCCACAAAGCAAGCTGGGACTGTCAGCTGTGGGAGGCTGTTAAAGGGGTAAATAGCAGGTGGGGGGTGAATGGCTGCCCCAAAGTCACTGCTTTTTACCCCACACCTCCAAGCATCATCCCTTCGCTGGAAGGTCCTGACAATGCAAACAATCCATCACATTACCCTGGACGTCTTAGTGGACCTCCCCTCGGTGGGCAAAGTACCACTTGTGCTGAAAACCCCTCTGAATAAATATGCGTGGGTAGCCTCTGACGCTCTTGGAAAAGAGCACCGCATACACACACGCTGGATAATCCCCTCATTTTAAACTCCTTTCTGCCTCTCAGTGGCAGGATTTTTTGTTGTTCTTGCTTTTACAGGTGAACCCTGAGGGACATGAGAATCGTCTGAAAACATGATAACCTTGCTAATACTTTTCTGCATTTTACCTCAATTTCATGGACAACCCCCTGGTGAGCAGCTGTGGCCTGAAGCCATCGTTCAGCACACCAATGCCCTTGGAACTTATCCCCAAGGGCTGTTACCTGAGCCTGGCAACCCTAGTGCAGCATGACTCCAAGGTGTACCGCCCGAATGAGTGGAGGTGGGACAAGAATGAGTTGATGAGAACCCTGACGGGAACGGTTGGTGAGTCAATTGTGGTAACATGCAGAAAGGTGGAAGGAACCCTCCATGAAAAGGCCACCTCCATCATAATTGCTGGAAATTTTATGGAAGCAGGTGGAAAGAATCATCTGGACATCCCCTCAGCAAAATTGTGTCCCACAAAGAAATGGGGGTGTTCCAAAATAGAAAGTCCCATTACTCTGTGTTGCCGCCAGGAACATGTTGGTAGTTATGTTTCTAGTACCAAAATCACCAATGTTGCAATTACAAAAGATTGTAATGATGAATCATTTGATTGCTGGTACAGTTTTGCCTTGATCAAACCCATTTATGTGACATGTCATTGGGAGAATGACACAGCTAGTCTGTTAGGACTAAGAGGCTTGGTTTACACATTTAAGATAAATACTGTACCAAAACCCACACCGAGTGCTGTAATTACACTCTCTCAGACCCAAAGTGTGAACCTTTTTTCTAACGTCACACCCCAATTGGCAGAGGCAGCAGGGAACTCCTTCGAGTGGCCCTGGTCTCAAGCCTTCCTACAATCCACCAGATCTATGGGAGATGTCACGGGTCTGAACTTGCTAACAGTAGTTACACATGAGGATAAATTGTACACTAAACAAGAATGGGAAAGATGCAAAACCTGGCAGCTTCAAGGAATAGTGGGTGAACTAATTAGTGTTGGGTGTTGAATGTTTAATGGGTCTAATTACAGCAAAGCAATGTCAATCAGTGCTTCCACAGATCGGGAAAACAAACAGAAGCAAATCTGTATGCATCCAAGTGTACGGGATTGCTGGCACAGCTTCACATTAATCAACACTACAGAAGTAATTTGTCTCTGGGCCAAGGATACTCAAGGCCTTTCTTTTAAATTTGTAATAAATGCTGAAACCACTGTTACCACTGTTACCACTGTTACCACTTCACCCATACCACCGGTCATACTCATCCCGATAATTTTCATGATTGGACCATATGTGATCAGGAAAACTGGCCAACAACAAATATCGTTCAATCCAGCATGGTCTCTCAAACAGGTCAAATTACTAATGCAGAACAATGTTTCAGATATACAGCCAGCCTGTTCTCCGTTCCTACAAACCTCTTTTGAAGACTGGACCACTTGGCTTTGGAAACGAAGCTCTTTTAAGGGAACACCAAGGGATGTGACCGGTGTTGTGGGTACAGGATTGGGAATTCTGAATAGCATTGACTCTGAAGTACTAATGAACAAATTGGCTGCTACAACTAGAGACCTGACCAGATTGCAGCAACCACTGAGGTCATCTCTGTCAGCCTTGGGGACGCACCAGTGGCTGCTGTCAAACATTTTGCCAAATTGGGAAAGAGTGAATGTGAATGATCACAAATTGGTAACTGATGCACTTAGTGCTACACAGAACAATGTTTCCTTAGCCCTCAGCTGTATCCAGGCACAATTGTGGATGCAATCAGTCTCTGCTGCAATTATAAGAGAGGGCAAGGAAAGCACCTTCCCCACAGAAATTCGGAAGATAATCTCGGACAGTGCCACTGAATTTGAAAGGGAATTCCAATCCTGGTGGAACCTGGTGAACTTCACCTATGACCCGATTTCAAACACAGCCACTGCTTAACCATACACAATGCCTCTGTACATTTGGTCTTCCCTGTTATTGCATTAGGATTAAACCATGACGGAGCTGTTCTCTATCCTACTGAACATAGGGGATGGGCCCGTCAGGTTGATGACAAATGGCAAACTGTTAATCTGGAAACTTGTATTGTCCGAGAACAGCAAGGGTTTATCTGTGAAAGCAATGCAATTGTAGCTCAGGACATCTGTTTGGACACAGAGCAGAACATCTGTCATTTCGAGATTCGTCCACATGAGGATACCCAGACAGTTCTTATATACATAGGCAATGGCTATGCTTGCTTTAGAACGACATTCTCTTTTTGTAGAAGATGTTGTGGTAAATACAAAGAATCATTCAAACTTTTGTGCTTGTAACTTTACTAAGATAGTAGGATGTGATTTCTCTTACTAAGCTCTAGTTACTTCTCACCACCTACTGCAATCCAACTACACGCTGATCCAGAAGCTGATGCCCACTCCTATCGGAATGAACCTCACCCTCGTGAGACAACTGTTGCTCCATCAGGACCTGGTTGACATCCTCGAGAAAATCAAGGAGAGCAGACAGAAGACTCTGGTGACTGTTCATCACAACGTGAGACAAATACACCGGGTTATGGAGAGGGTAAAGCAGGATGCTGAGCATAGGTGGTGGGATAGTCTCTTTGGGTGTTCACCTACTGCCACAGGTGTTCTGAACAGTGTGCGCCATCCAATTGTTGTTCTTTTGATCCTAGTTACGCTTGGCTTTATCTTGTCAGCAGCTGTATTCATTCTGAATTGGAACATGATGAAAAAGCTTAAGAGATTGTCAACTGTAGTTAATGCACACCGCTTAGCTGATGTACTATATACAATAGATGTCCCCAAAACACTTGATACGAAACAGTTATGAATCAAGCATATGTGCTTTAGAACAACTTCTTAATCATCAAGTATGATTTACAGAAAGTTACTTTAAGTTTTAGAAAATAATTTTAAAAGACAATGATTATATTATGATTTGTTTGTTGCTTTGATTATTTGCGATTTGTTTTAATCATTTTGAAATTGTTAAACAAATGATATTGCTTTAATTGATTAATACTTTTGAAATTGTTAAAATTAATCATAATTTTTTTAAATTGTTATAACAAATAACCACATGTGAAATTGTTATGATGATTAATATTAATTATGTTTATGTTTGTTGGTTCCCCTTTCCCCTCCTTCTTTCTTTTCCTTCTCTTCCCCTTTTATCCCCTCTCCCCTGTCATCCCTACTTTTCCGGGGTTATGCTACCGACGTGCAATGAGTTTCGAAGACACTCTAGAGCTCTGCTGATGAAGATTCCTCAAGACAATCGTGAGTCACGGGATCGTGTGGAAGTCCATCCGAAAATCCTTCAATTTTTGCCTCACAATTGTCATGAGAAAAAGACCACCGAAGGGTTAAAAACTGTCGAGCCAGTTGGGAAAGAAAGTCTCCTGCTTATCTAGTGTGTTCACAGGTGGTGTTTGCAGAACATGCCATGCTGTACTCGAAGGGGGCATGCTGCCCTTTTCTGGACAATTGAACTGGACTTTCTTCCAAACTTCAGGCCTGGCTGGACTGAGCTCTGGGGTGGCTCCCCGCCCCTCCATGAGAAGACCCCTCTTGCCTGTCTTCAACCACCGTGACGGACCAACAGAGATGAGAATCCCCTCTTTAAGGAACCAAGAAGCCCTCTGGCACCCTATTGGCACCCCCCTGGCAACCTCCTTCCAGAGACTGGGACTGTACCCCCTCCCAACTTGGGGAGGGGGGAAAACCTGCCCAGAGTAAACGTACCTGTGAGCATTCGGCCATGAAAAAAATGGAACAGTCTCACCCCCTCCTCCTGTTCCCATTCTTCTCACCTCCATGGAAACCTAATTTTGGCCACCCTTCCCCCAACCAAGAACAGTATATCTTGGGGTTCAGTTCGACTGCCTCTTTGAGATATCCCCAAGACGTGTACCAGCGAGTTTTGGCGGCGGGACCCCGAAGACATCATGTTTTGGTAGCTATACCCCATTCCCTAACCTTCTTTCCTCCCTTTTTCCCTCGTCCTACCCTTCTCTTCGCCGGATCCCCTAACCAAACGCATATTTAGCTGTGGCGCTAATCAATAAAATTGCATCTTGTTGATTTGTTACTGCAAAACCCTTGTGCCTTTGTTGGTAATTTTTGCACCCAAAAATCATTCGTCACCCGTTCATTTCGGGCGGACCTTCACAATGTCCCTGGTGTAAAACGGGGCTCTCAAGCAACTGCGCATCTGCAAGATGATAAACAATTGTCTTGGTTTAAAGAGAGAGGTGTCTGCTAATGAAGGCAGAGAGCTTCTCTGAAATGGAAAATGTAAATCCCCTCCCTTCAAATGATTCTACAGCACACTCGTTCCTGTCTGACCCGGAGCCTTTCCGAGGTGTTCTTCCTGCAGCTGAGCTCGAGGCCAGACCACAGGACTTGGTGACCTGTGGCCTTCCCGAGGCTTCTCTTCTGCAGATGTCCTCACAAATTTAGTCATTATCATGGAGCAGAGACCCCTGAAAGCGCCCAAGGTGGCCTGGGGGGAAGACGAGGAAGAAGGCCCTGGAGCAGCCCCAGCACATGAAACCAAAGGGGTGGTGCCGTTTGAGCTGCCGCAGGAGGGTGAGTGGCAGAGCTGGACCACAGGGTTGGTGCCTGCAGCCAACCTGGTGCCATTCCATCCCATCCCATTTTATCCCATCCCACCCAATGCCATCCCATTCCCATGGACAGGACAGAAGAGGGCCTGGGCAGACACCCCACAGGGGCTGTGCTCCATCCCCTGGGGCATCCTGGGACTGTCCCTGCCTGGGGAGCGCAGGGCTGGGCTCTGTTCTCTGGCCTCTCCCGCAGCCCCTCATCTCTGGCTGCGCTCGCTCTTTGCCAGATGCAGCCCTGCAGTGCCCACTGGAGCAGGACCCCGCCCGTGGCCTCTTCCGCAGAACAGCCCAGGTACCTGCAGCCACCCCCACCTGGGCTGGGCCTGCTGGCACCGCGCTTGGAGCATTCCCTGCAACATCCCTGGCTTCTTGCCCTTCTCCTACAGCTGGTTTGCAAATTCATCAAGAAAATTCGGGCGGAAGAGACCAGCACCATGGGCACTGGGCTCAGAGCATATTCGCACATCTTCAAAACCAAGACCAGTGGTACCCTGCTGGATATGCTCGTAGAGGAGGGCTTTTCCAATCCAAAGCAAGTAAGCAGCCTGTGGCCAGGGTTTGATCCTCCCAGCAATCGCTTGGTCTCCCAAGCCACGCCTGCTGGTCACTGTAACTCTTTGAGGCCGTGGCAGTGTGGTGGGAAGGGAAGCACTTCTGTGGGGAAGCTGGGGACATTCCTCCCTCCGGCAGCTTTCCAAGTCTCCCTGTGCCTTCCTCAGGTTCCTGCCCTGGTCAGGTACATCCACCAGTGGCTCCTGGCCAATCAGTTTGCTGAGCACAGGCTGAACAGGACCCTGCTGGATCTCACCAAAGCACAGCCTGCTGACGTAGTCATGATGCTCCTGTGTGTGGCCCTGTCCTGTGACAGGTATGGGGCCCACCTGCCCACAGGGCTCAGGGCTCGCCAGCCCATCAGCCTGTACAGCCTGGCCCAGGTGTCTGACCAAGAGAGAGTTCCAGGGCCCTCTGGCTGCTCCCTTAGCCAGCCCCGGCACGTCAGCCCCCGAGCCTGCTGCCGTGCTCCCTCGCTGCCCCTCAGTGGCCTGGACTGCCTGTGTGCTGTTGGCGAGTAGCAATGGGCACAGGCAGAGCTGGCAGCCGGTTCAGGTCCCCACTGCTGCCCAGGCCACGGTGCTGTGTCTGAGACCCTCCTGAGACACAGCTCTAACCCCACAGAGCTGCCATCACCATGTGGAAGAGCATCATGTGCTCACCCAGGACTGCAGAGCCAGCGCTGTTGATACTCCTGGATGTGCTGGGGAGCTGGCCAGAGCACAGCACGTGCCCCTCCAATGGGGACAAAACGGGTGTCTTTGTCCTGGCTGTGAGTTTCTGCAACTGGCCTTTGCTGTCCCCAAGGCTGCCTCTCCAGCAACTCTCCATCCTCCTTCCCCCACTGCATCTCCCTGCCTCAGGCTCTGGGTTGAAACCCAGCCCAGGGGCAGCTTCAGGCCCACCAGGCCCCCTGCTCCCCCTGCATCTCTCTGAGCCTCTCCCTGCCCTGCTTGGGCCCGGCCACACGGACACCTGGGCACTGAGCGCTGTCTTGGGGGGCTTTGTCCTTTGCAGGCAATTGTGGTGATGTGGAAGATCCTCCAGATGCCCTGTGTCCCACATATGGTGACAGTCTATTTGCCCTGCCTCTTTCTGCATCTGCTCTCCCAAGTGTTTTTCAGCACTCTGGATATGCCAGAGCAGGTGGATGCATTCGTGAAGGGATGCTAGGAGGAATACGGCCTTGCCACCAGCCCCAACAGGTGCTCCATCCCACTCCTCCTGTCCCTGGTACGTCCCTGGGCAGGAGCCAGTGTTCCCAGCATGACCTGGGCTTTGCTGTGCACGCAGGTTTGCAGTGCGGACCCTCAAGTCCCTGCTCTGCCGAATGCAGCACGAGGATGTGGTGGTGGCAATGGAACGCAATTTTGGCTGGGACACGCTGCTGTGTGCTGACACCCACCACTATGCCGTGGGTCTGCTGGCCAGGTGAGACACCCTTCTCCCCACTGCCTCTGACATTTGTGCTCTGTGGCCAGGGAGCTCCACACGGTCCCCGAGGTCGTGGGCCAGAGGGCCATGTCACCGAGGGATGGCCAAGCAGACTGGAAGAGGCTGGGAGAGGAGGGTGCCCACCAGGAGCTGCCTCCCAAATAGCCCAGGGCCCCTTGCAAGATGCTGGGGAAAGACCAGACCTGTGTGTGTCAGTCCTGGCAGAGGTTTGTCCCCCTGGCCCACAGTCTTGGTTCCTTTTTCTCCTGCCAGGGAGATGTGCTGTGTCTCCACCGCCTTGTGTTCCCGGATCGCTTGCTACCTGCTCCGGCTGTTTAGCACACAGGAGCCACACTGGGAGCTGCCCGCCCTGGCGTTCCTTGTGGAGGTGAGCCTGATGGCCAGTGCTGCCTGGCTGAGCTGCCTCCCAGCTCTCTGCCCTCTTGGAGCCGTAGCTGCCTGGGATGGTGCCCGCGCCCTGTGCTGCTGCCTGGGCCCAGCCCCATGCGGCTCCGGGCTCCTGCCGGCCGGCTCCCTGTCACTGCCCTGTGCCTTTCAGGTCCTCGAGTGCCTTGAGTGAACGCGGCGTTAACAGAGTCCTGCAAATTTTGTCAATGCAGCTGCAGAGCGAGTGCAGGGAGAGGCGTTGCCTGGTGCTCAGGGCCCTTCTTGAGCTCATTGAGGAGCGCTCCATGGTGAGAAGAGGGCAGCGGCTGAGGCTGAGCTGGGGAATGCAGTCGCTTGGGCTTGGCAGGGCTTTGAGTGCTGGGGCAGCTGCTCCCAGCTCTCCTGCCTCCCAGTTCAGCCGCCCGAGTGCTTTGGGACAGGCCTTTGGCCTCCAGGCCCGGCGGCAGCAGGATGGCATTTCACAAACTTGCGTTCACCACAGACCAAAAAAATGTGGAGCCTGACTGAAAGTCTTGTGGACTTGCTGTGGGATGCAGATGGAGAGACAGTTTTCATGACAGTCATGCTACTCAGCTTTATCATCTTGGACAATGACATGCTGATGCCTGGCCCCATCACACTGCAGCTGCTTTAGGCACTGCTGCCACTCTTTGACCATGTAAGGCTCACTGTTCCCAGCCACAGCCACTGGGTGCTACCCAGACACTTTATGCCCTGTGGATTTGCAGGCTTGCGCCAAGCTGAGCTCCGTGCAGCCGATGCTGAGGTCTTTTTTTCTTCCTTTCATACAGGACAATTGGCAGGTGCAGCTGATCTCCAAACTGCTCTTACAAACATTGGTGACTCATCCAAAGTTAAAGGCAAAAAAGGCCCTGAAGACACCCCTGTGCCAGAGTCTCCTGCCACTCTTCTTCCACTGCCATGATGAGAATCAGCGTGTGGCAGAGGTGAGGACTCGTAGGCTGCTGCTGTCCCCCTGGCAGGGGGCTCAGCTGCCTCCTGCCCTGGCACCTGCTGGACTCCTGCCTCCTCCAGGCCTTGGCACAGGGACATGGGTCCTGGGCTGTGGGGCCATCTCCGCATCTCGGCTGCTCTCCAGGCTTCTCAGGAAACGCTGCTTTCTGTGGCTGAGTTACTGAAAATGAGGGATCTTGAAAGACTGCTGAAGAACAAGAAGGTGTGGAAGTTCGCTGAGTTCCTGGTAAGGAGGGCCTGCAAGCCCCAGCCTCAGGCTGGAGAAGGCCCCTGAGGGTGGTGCTCATTGTTCGGGGCTGGCAGCTGTGCCCCTGCCCGCTGCTGCAGCCAGAGGACACACGGGCTCTTCTCCAGGCTCCCGTGGGCCCGAGCAGGTGCCCATGGAGCCCCGGCCCAGCGGGGCTGCGGGGCGGTACCACGCCTCCCCGGGCAGCAGCCGGCCCTCTGCCCCCTGCCCTCAGGAGCCCTTGGCTAGCAGCTGCTCGCCGCGCCTCAGAGCTGTGCGGGCAGGGGAGACTGGGGCTGGGCGCAGGCAGCGCCCGGCCCAGGGGCTGAGCCCACGCCAATCCTTCCCTCCTGCCGCTCTCTGCAGCTGGCAGAGGACAGTGTTATGAAATAAAATTTGGTTAATATTTTTTTTTGTGAGAAAAAGTTACCACTACTGCTGGGCTGCTGCCTGTGTTATGGTAATTACGGGTCGTTTCGTTAATGGTTGTTTTTGTATTAGTAAAAGCCCTGGCTGGGGCGAGTTAATGGCCCTTCTCCTGAGACAGTGAAGGGTGGGGACCTTCCCAAACAGTGAGGAGAAGAGACCTGGAGGGGGGGGTTATGCAAAGTGACTCCAAGGACCAGAATGCTTTGTGGGACCCCTGACTCCAAACCCACAAAGAAACCCCAAAAACAATGAGCCAAATAAGAGTTGAGAGACTGGAGTGATGTCTGGATGTGCGGAGCCGAGTGCTGAGCCTTCAGAGATGTGGAACACCTTCGGAGCCTCTCGCCGTGACGATGGGAGTCGACCCCGGCGGTGAGACCAGGCCGACTGGGAAGGAGGGGCAACATCTGACGGGGACACCACGCTCTAAAGGCTCCCAGGAGGACTGGATCCCCCAGCTCTGCCCCTTGTGGACAGAGCTGTGCATATCCTCCTCCTCTGAGTCGCCCTGGGAGATGATGGGTCGCTGCAGACCCGTTGAGCTGCCCAATCCTGAGCTGATCACTTTTAATAAAGGCATAAAAAAGGAGAAGAAGTCTCCTGGCCCTGTTTATTTCAGGTGGGGGTGCTCGTCCTGGATAGCCACGCCGCAAGAGGTCTCAGGACTGGCCATCTTGGATCTTCAGAGGACAGCTGGCTACCAGGACCAGAGAGATCGGCTCAGGAGCAGCGACGCAGAGGAGCACCAGAGCACCGGACTGGTGAGAAATCCGGTGGCAGGAGTGGGAGACGTGCACATGTGTGTGTGAGTGAGACGAGGCCGGCAGCCGGACCGTCGACCTGAGAGTGGACCCCTTAGTACCGCGTTTCCTGACTCCTGCGAAGGGGCAGGCCGGGAACAGGGGGAAGCGAGTGGACTTAGTGTGAGTGAAGTCGTCTCCCAAGGGGGAATAAAGGGCCCCCCCGCTTCAGGCGTGGGAAGGGAATTTGTATGAGTGGCACACACCCAAAGTAAGGCCTTGAGAGAGGGAAGTCAGGCACATTTGTAAGTCTTGAGAAGGATCCGAGTAAGATTTGTCAGTCCCGAGAAGGATTCGGGTGGTTCACAAGCCCTGCAGGCAAAGTAAGTCCTGACAAAGGGGTCAGGCACAAACCCCAGCGAAGGAGGCTGTGGTTTGCTTTTAAGTCCTGATATGGTGAAGCCTAAAAATTGGCGGGTTAGGCAAACTGAAAATCAGGCAGTTTTTTTTTCCTGACTGAGGAAGTCAGGCACGACCCGGATTCTTAGGCCGAGGCTTCGTGTGTTCAAGTCCCAATAGATGTAAGACCTGACGTTGGGAAGTTGGGCAATCAAGAGATTGGGCAGTTGTTTCAGTATAAAGTCCTGAGCATCAGGCAGAAATTTGAAGTTCAGTGGAGGAGGCTGAAGCTCCTCAAACAAGGTTTTCTTTGAAATTCCCAGTCAGTAGAAGCACCTTTGGGACTTCTTCTATTGAGACCTGGAAAATGGGAGGGTGCAATAGTAAAAAGACTGGCAAGAAACTGAGGTATATACATCCCAATAGTCCCTTTGGAGAACTGTTAGTAAAATGGGATTCTATAGAGGCCACGGAGGGATTAGATAAAGTGAAAATGATCCATTATTGTACGGAAGTGTGGCCAGAATTAGAGGTGCAAGGAGGATGGCCTTGGTGTGGGACAAAGGATAAGTGGATGTGCCAACAAGTAAATAATTATCTGACAGCTCGAGGTGGTACTGATCCTGAGCAATTACTCTATGTATCTTGCTGGGTAAAGAGCACTGTTGAGGATGAAGGGGTGCGAATTTGTAAGGTACAGAGGAAGAAAGAGGGGAATGAAGGAGGGGATGATAGAACTAGTAAAAGATGGGACCCCCTGGATTATTTGCCTCCTTCTGCCCCTCCACCTTATAATCCTCTTCTTCAAGCACTTCAAATGGCAGGTCCGGTTCTTCCCCCGCCTGCCGTCTCATTACCACCTGCTCAAACTCCTCCTCCTACCTCTTCAGCTTCCCCTATGATAAACCCAGTATCTCCTCCAGTTCCTTCTGCAGCACCACAAGCGCCTACTCCACCTGCTGCATTCTCCACCCCTTCTCCAGCTCCACTTGCTATACACTCAGGCTCTTCTCCCCCTCCTATTGCTGTCCCTTTACTTCCTCCTAGCTGGGACACAAATGCCTCCTCGCCCGATAAACAGCTATCAGCAAATACACCTGCTGATGGGCAGAAAGTTCAGAGTCACCCAGATATCCCTCAAAATAGTTTGGCATCTGAAGATGGGCCATACTGTAGCACCAGATCCAAGACCTCCAAGGCAGAGAGACTCTTTCCCCTCAGAGAGGTTCCTATGGGAGGAGTGGCGGGAGGTGTTGGCTTTGTGAATGCTCCTCTAACTGCTTCTGAGGTGAGAGGATTCAAGAAAGAGTTGGGGCATTTAGTTGAGGACCCAGTGGGCATAGCCAAACAAGTGGATCAATTTCTAGGTCCAAATATCTACACTTGGGGGGAGATGAATTCCATCCTGAGTATATTATTTTCCCCAGAAGAGGTCCAGATGATAAGGGCGGCTGGCATAAGAATATGGGAGAAAGATAACAGTCCAGGACCCCAGGTGCCAACAGGTGAACAGAAATTGCCACTAACGGATCCCAGCTGGAACCCTAACCAGGAAGAGGGGAGGAAGGCCATGAGGGAATATAGGTCTTTGATAATACGGGGGATCAAAGAGTCAGTTCCCAAAGGAACTAACACCCAATTGGCATTTGAGGGTACACAGGAGAAAGATGAAGCTCCTGCTGCCTGGCTTAACCGCCTAAGGCGGAATTTCCAGTTGTACTCTAGAATAGACTCGGACACCCCGGGAGGACAAATGCTGCTAAAAGTCCAATTTATTACCAAATCTTGGCCTGATATAAGGAGAAAACTGGAAAAGATGGAAGATTGGCAAAAGAAGGACATTAATGAGTTATTAAGAGAGGCATTGAAGGTGTATTTAAGGAGGGAGGAAGATAAAGCAAAGGCCAAGGCTAAGATCATGGTTGCTGTAGCTAGAGAAAGTGCAGTGTGGGCGGGTCCACTACCAGGAGGAGGCAAGGATAGGTCAGTACTGTCAGGTGCAAGAGGGATGGAGACACCTCAAGGCTCTTTGAGAAAACGACATTGCTATTACTGTGGAGAGCCAGGACACGTCAGGAGGTTTTGTAGAAAGCTCAGTCTCGATGCGGCAATAGCCAGGGAAAAAGATAATTTAGGGAAGATCCTTAAAGGTGACGATTAGAGGGTCAGGGGCTTTACACTATAGGGGACCTGATGCAACATCTACAAGAGCCCTTGGTAAACTTTGAGGTGGGACCCCTAAATGAAGAATTTGAATTTTTGAGTAGATACAGGAGCAGATAAGTCCTGTCTCAACAAAGTACTAAGAAGTATAGTATAGTATAGTGAAAAACATCTGAAGTTAGACAAAAACAGATAGGTAGAAAGGATATCCAATAGCACCAAAACTTGCCAGTAATACTTAACTTGTAATAAGTGATGTGAAAGTAAAAGGTACCTTATTGTTGTCTTGTTGTGTGTATGAGTGTGTCACAAAGTCAGCCTCAACTTCCCGGGCAGGTGGGAAGGGGGCAGTGGAAGTGTGTGTGTGTGACCTGCAATAGAGGGAAGTGTATTGTGTAGAAGAATAGTGTAAGAAAAAAAAAAAGAAAAAAAATTAATTTTAAGGGATTGGAAGAAGTATTTAAGCTGTAAGTGAAAGTAAGAAACAGAAGCAAGAGATAAATAGATAAGATCTTGAAAAATAGAACAGAAAACCAGTGAATTAAATACACAGAGATATGGGAGAATAAAAGTACTTTGGGAGTTAAGTTAGCTGAGAAATACAACTCCTTGCAAAATACAGAGTATGTAGAAGTTGATGAGAGAAACATGCAAGCTATGGAAAAAGAGAAATTAACCAATAACATTAAACAGAGAAACTGAGTTTTGATAGAATCATTAAATAGCAGACCATTAATGCCTGTGTTTGAAAGCCCGTTTCAGGTACTCTTCATTACTAATTCGACGGTGCAGACGAAAAGAAAAAGGTTGGACTCACATCACTCTCACCCCCTGGCAGTAGACCAGGATTCAACTTCAGGTTTTTTTCCCCTCTGGCATTCTGGCATTGGACCGGACTGCACCCCATTCTTCCTCTGGCATTGGACCGGACTCCACCCCTTTCTCCTTCTGGCATTGGGCCAGACTCCCAGTTTTTCCCTCTGGCATTGGGCCAGAGTCCACACCACTCTCACCTCCGGGCACTGGATAAGGATTCATCCACATCAGAAGTCAATTCACCTGAGTATACTGTGATTTAAAGTTGACTCTCAGAAGGAAGAGTCAAAAAGACTGAACTGTGTGGGAAAAAAATTGGTATCAAGACTTCTAACATTGATTAAAATGTTTCAAGAATGTTCTTTGTAAACTATGTTGGTAAAAAGTTTTAAGACTGTAAATAAGTAATTCTGGTTAAGTTCCCCAATTTAATTCTAAAGACTCCAGGTTAATCCTCTACAGGACACTCCCCTGGGGGGGAAACCAAAATTGGTAGGGAACAGACCAAGAGAGGTTTAACCAGAGAAGCAGGTAGAAGGGACTCTAAAGAGCTTGGAAGCTTTTCCTCAGTAAAATTCCCCAAGAGGCAAGGCCGGGTGGGCAGGCTGTGCACGATGACCCATACCAGACTCTTGGGAAGGGTAGTGCTGATGGCTCTGATGGCTGGTGGTGCTCTGGGGAGCCCAGCTGAGCCGTGCAATGAATGCTACCAACCCCTCTATGAGGAGGAAATGAGCTCCTTGTCCAGAGTCCACATCAGTTCTAACCCTAATTGTGTTAACCTCTCCCAATTGGTCCTTTATCAGAAAAAAAGGAGAGTGTATTGGATAGCATACAATACTGCCACTTTTAGGCAGCCACTCCTAGGAGAGTGCCCTATAGGGGAAGCCTGGTTGTGCTTTGAATGTGATGCTGCTGAAACAAGCTCAGCAGATCTAGTAAAAAGCAAAGAAATGGTGAAAATGGTAAGAAAAATTGTTTGTTACATGTTTTTATATGAGTGTACTGGAAAAGAGATGAACCCCTTTTGGAACACATTTCAGGGGAGCCCTAAACCCCTAGGTTTGATCTCGTCTGGCAGCTGTGCCGCTAGAGTGATAAAACCAATTTTCTTATTACCCAAAGAAACTGGATCAAGTTTGGGAGTTCCTATATATAATGATTTGAGAGAAATTAAACAAATAGGCAAAGTGAAATAGAAATGGAGAAAATCCAAAATTGTAAAAGCCAAATTCAGATCCCAATATCTATGTTAAACAAAGTTATCCGGCTCCAGGCAGTATTAAAAATAAAGAATTCAATTATTAGGAACATTTCAAATGAAATAAAAAGATTAGCATGTGTAAATAATGAAGATCAAACTCCTACACTTGATCCCAGTGGGTGGGAGAACCTAAAGATTTTCAAAAAGGGTGTATGGGAAAAGGTAGTTTTTCTCACTGTGTGTGTACTTGGAGGATTGCTCTTTTTACTATGCTTGTTTATCTGTTTTAGTAAAATAGTACTTGCCGTGCAGACCAACCTGAAGAAACCAAGAAAAGTAACAAGGTTAAGTAACCATGATTACCAAAGTGCACAAGAAATTTATAGTAGATTCAAAACAAATAATTGTGAGTTGATGCGAGCTTAGAATTTAAGCTCGATCAAAGAAAAAGTGGGGGGGCCTGTTATGAACAAAAATTCGGCTAATATTTTTTTTGTGAGAAAAAGTTACCACTACTGCTGGGCTGCTGCCTGTGTTATGGTAATTACGGGTCGTTGTCGTTAATGGTTGTTTTTGTATTAGTAAAAGCCCTGGCTGGGGCGAGTTAATGGCCCTTCTCCTGAGACAGTGAAGGGTGGGGACCTTCCCAAACAGTGAGGAGAAGAGACCTGGAGGGGGGGGTTATGCAAAGTGACTCCAAGGACCAGAATGCTTTGTGGGACCCCCGACTCAAAACCCACGAAGAAACCCCAAAAACAACGAGCCAAATAAGAGTTGAGAGACTGGAGTGATGTCTGGATGTGCGGAGCCGAGTGCTGAGCCTTCAGAGATGTGGAACACCTTCGGAGCCTCTCGCCGTGACGATGGGAGTCGACCCCGGCGGTGAGACCAGGCCGACTGGGAAGGAGGGGCAACATCTGACGGGGACACCACGCTCTAAAGGCTCCCAGGAGGACTGGATCCCCCAGCTCTGCCCTTGTGGACAGAGCTGTGCATATCCTCCTCCTCTGAGGCGCCCTGGGAGACGACGGGATGCTGCAGACCCGTTGAGCTGCCCAATCCTGAGCTGATCACTTTTAATAAAGGCATTAAAAAGGAGAAGAAGTCTCCTGGCCCTGTTTATTTCAGACAGGAGCCGAGCGGCTGAACACCTGTGCCAGGCCCAGCGCTACTTGGAGAGCCCACAGGAGCCCCTGCGAGAAGCGGCCGTCAGGTTCATGGGTGAGTCCCGAGCCCGGGCTGCCCTTACCCTCCCCGGCCCAGCCCGCCACAGCTCGGCCCCAGCCCCACCTGCTGCCCCAGCAGCGCCAGCCGGGCCCGGCGCCGTGGAGTCTCGCCTGGCCTGGGCATTGCTGCTGCTGCCCTCTGGCAGCCGTGCCCTGGGGCGGCAGCGTGCGGCAAGGGCCGGGCTGAGCCCTGCCGGGCCAGCAGCCCGTGTGGCCACAGCGCCGGCAGTGCCGCTGGCAGGGAGCTGTGCCGCTGGCGCTGTGACAGGCTCTGTGTTCACAGGCATGGCCGGGCGGCGCCTGAAGGGGCAGCAGCAAGAGCTGCTGCTGATCTGCACTGGTAAGTGAGGGCAGCGGGCTGACCGTGGGGGCTGCCGGGGGGAGCTGCAAGCCCTGCCCCCTGACCTGGGGCTGGCTGCAGAGGGCTCTGCTCCCGTTGACAGAGCACACGGAGATTTCAGGGCCACGTGGGCCATTGGTGGCCAGCAGCTTCGGGCTGATCCCCTTGCTCCCTGCTCCCTCCTGGCCATGGCAAGAGCCGGCTGGGATGGCCCTTGCAGGGGGCTCTCCTGGGCTCCCAGCAGGTCCGGCTCTGACCGTGCCTCTGTTCCTCTCTCTTGCAGCCCTGGAACGCCTGACAGAGGACACAAGCAGTGCCGTGTCACAGCTGGCGCTTGAAACACTGCATGTCCTCCTGGCAATACAGCATCAACGATATTCCACCATCCAGAGGCTGCACGATCAGCTGCGCAGGGCATGGATCACTCGGCCTCGCCTGTCGGGGCTCGGCTGCCTGCTCTGCCAGATGACTGAGGAGGAGAGCTGATCTGGGAGGCAGTCTTTGCTGGGGCAACCTGTGCCAGGGTTAATTTTCCTTTTCTCTAAGATTTTTCTTTCTTCTTTTCCATTTTTTTTCCATATTGTAAATAAATAAATTTTAGAGTATATAAAATTATATATATTATTATAGATTATAGATTACTGTAAATAATTCTAGAATGTATTATAATACACAGACTGCCAGGAGCTTTTCTTTGCTGCCCAGGCTCTGCAGGGCAAGAGGCAGACAAGGGTGAAAAGGGTACTTGTGCTCAGCAGCACAGCAGGCTGAGGGGTGGTGAGGCCCTGAAGGGGGAGAAGGGTGCTTGTGCTCAGCCAGCTGCCCAGGCATGCAGTGGGCAATGGGAAATGGCCTGAAGCCCCTTGGCCTTTGGTGGTTCTGCTGAAGCCTTTGTGCTGCCCACAGAGCGGCTGGGCAGGGGCCGGAGCTGCAGGGATCCCTGCCAGAGCGGTGCCTGGAGATGGCCACAAGCCCTGTGCTGGACAGGAAGGGCCATCGGTGTCCTCCTGCCCGTCTGCTGCTGGCTGCAGTGCTGAGGGCTCCCAGGTGCCTCTGGATGGGGCTCCTCTGGAGCTGCTGTGGGGCTGCGGCGCTGCTGCCGGGCAGCTTGGCCGGGCTGGGGCAGAGCCTGAGGGGCTGGGGCGCTGGCAGGCCCTGAGCAATGGGCTGTCAGAGGCCACAAGCAGCCCCCTGGCAGCTGCCTGGTTCCTGACAGAGCTGACTTGCAAGAGGGATCCTGGGCACTCTGGAACTAACAGCATCAGTGTTGTTGGAAACCCAAATGCAGGGAAATCTCAGACCTTTGGTCTTGTCAGCAAAGCTTAGAATTAAACACAGGATTTTTGTGGGATCTCAGCACCTCAGGACTGATGTGCAGAGTGACCGAGACCACCTTTGGGGGGCTCGGGAGTCCTGGAATGTTGCCAGAAGTGTCTGGTGGTTGGACTTTGATCCTACACGGGAGACGACACCTGTATGAGGATTGGGAGGATTTCACTGGGGTGAAGGGATAAGTTAATTAGAGTGTGAAATACAGGGTTTAGGATTTCTGTATAGGGGGGTTTAGAGAAGTAAGATGGAGGAACTGGGGCGTGTCCTGTCCTTCTTCTTCTTCTTCTTAGCCTCCATCTTCTGTGGTGATGTTGGCACTTTGGGATTGGTTATTACTAAAAGTGCACTGGTCAATAAAGGTAAAAGGTATTGGGGAAAATTGATAAATATTGTATACGTAATTTTGAGTATAAAGATAGGTGACCGCGCCGGGGGCGCGCAGTGTGTACTCATAGCTGACTTGCTGTGCAGACCTCTGTCGGGCCGAGAGAAAATCTTTTAGATAAACAACTAATAAACACTGAAGACCGAGAAAAAACCTGAAGCCTCTTCTCGTCCTTTGGAGCGTGGGCTGTCCAAGGCCACCCCGAACCTTCCCGGGTCATTAAAAGAGCTGAGAAACCAACAGATTTGATCTGAGACCTTGGAAAGGGCTTCCAAACACTAGGTGCTAGAAGCGAGAATGAGGATTTCTAGTTTCTAGCAGAGACATGGGGAGGAACGTTGAAGTGGAGGAAAGTTTAGAGTTTTAGAGTTCAAGATCTAGAAAAAATAAAAGTATTTACAATGGTAAACAAGAAGCTTAGGATGCAGTGCTGTAGGTTTGTGTGTCACAGCATGATTGGCTAAGGAAGCTTACACTGTAGCATGAGTCCATAAGATGAAATATTGAAGGGTTGGCTCCAAAACACAATTATCCTTGTTGGCCGTGTCTTCTTGGCCAAGAAATTCTTCAAAGCTCTTGTAACTACAAGTCTTGCAGCCTTGTGAGCCATGCGGTGGAGATGTGAACCAAACTCACCCTTCCTGTCTATGTAGAAGAGAAGAAAAAGCAATGGCATCATCGAAAAAACTCAGAGGTCCGCTCTCTAGCTTGTTCCAAAGTCCTTCAACTCCCCCAGAGTGGGATTTAGCTACAAATAGATGACAAGGACCCTTAGTGCTGCCTCTTTGACTCCACAGCAGCTGCTTTAGAATCTTTCCCATAACCCTGTGTAGTTATGTGCCAGAAATGTCTCATTTGAAGAAACTTTCCCAACTGACTTGCATGGAGGCTTGTCTGAAGAGTATTTGAGGAGAAAGGCTCCCAGCAGAGGTCTGGGCTTTGGCCGAGCTGTGTCGCCTGCTGATTGTGAAGTGTGCCATCAGCTGCAGGGCTTTCTGGGCTAAAAATATCATCAAGTAACTTGGACTTGCTCTTTCTGGCCTCTAAAAGCTGGACCAAATTTTGGGGCAATTTTGGAAACCTCATCTATGGGTGGATGGAGCACCTAGGATTTTCCCAATTGCTGGGAATGGTTCTCCAGGTCCCTGGAGTATCCAGGGCCCTGGTAAGTTCCAGCAGCACACATGCCATGGCAATGAGAAGCAAAGGAACCCAGCCCTTTTTGTGCTGCCTGTGTCACTGCAGCGGGGTCATGGGATGGGAACACGCAGCCCTTGTGCTGGAGCTGAGCTGCTCTGCCCAGCACTGGTGGCCGCCATCCAAGCTGGTTTTGCTTGTCCTGGTTCCCTGACAGCTGGGGCCCTGGGCAGAGCCCTGAAAGCCTGGTCTCCCCCCAGGGAAGGAGAAGAAGCCCCTGGAGAAGCTGTACCAGGTGCGATGCTGCTGCTGCTGCTGCTGGAGACAGTGAGGGAGACATCAAGGATGAGAAGCTCTTCCTCAGCCTGGCCACTGGAGGCTGAAGGTGATGGACTTTGATTCTGGCACCTTTTTCAAAGCCAAACTCCCCAGAGAATTTGCAGATGAGTCCCACCTGGGGAAATTCTTCCAGATTTGGGCATGGCCCAGCCTGGCTGGGAACCAAAGGCTCCCCCTTTGCTGGGGCAGATGCATCTCATTCTTCAGTCGCTGCCCAGCTGCTTTTGGCAGGGCTGGGAGGATGGGCTGGGGTGGGCACGAAATGGGAGTGGGCTCCTGGTTCTGCCAACAGCCCCCAGCACCCACCGTTCCCCGGGCTGGGGCTGGGGCTGGGGCAGCCAGCCCGACACAAACAAAACCCCCATGGTGGGAGCAGAGGTGGGGCTCCAGAACCTGAGCACAGCTGCTTTGCTGTGCAGGCAAGGAAGGGCTTGGGCTGCTCCACTGCCCTTGTTTGCTTTGGGATCACCGTGATTTTGGGGGGCAGTGCAGGGGGGAAGAGAGAAAGTGTGGGCTTCCCTCACTCATGGCTGGGTTTTTCACTGGCATGCAGGGGTTGGGCCTTTTTCAAGGCCCTGACAGAGATAAGAGTTTTTACTGTTTTTCTTGTTTTCTCTTTTTCAGTCTCATGTCTTTTCAATAATCTGTTGTTTGTTTTTCCAGAGGAAGCGTTCTAGGTGGTCCAGTGTGGATGGGGAAGTGCTTGGGAGCAGCTGTGGTGTGGATGGGCCGTGCCATTGGAGGATGCTGAGGACATGGTTTGGGAGCAGCTTTACTTCAGGGTGGCGTGAGGTGGGTCCCTGTGTGCTTGACAGGGTGGGATCAGAACTTTTGGGAGCTGGCAGCGAGCACAGGAGCATCCTGCTCTGGGCAGCTGCTGAGGGCTGGATATGCCCTGGCTGGCTGCAGGCTGGGCACATGTGCTGCCCTCCTGCTCTGCTGCCAAAGGCAGCAGGGATGGGCAGCTCTGGGTACAGCTCTGGGCACAGCTGGCATGGCCTGGGCACCACAGGCCTTGGCACAAGGGCACAGGAGCCCTCAGCTGATGGGCGGTTTCTGCTTTCTCTCCTTGCAGCCGGGCTCTGCAGGTGCTGAGGCTGCTCTGGGCTCTGCCAGGGCTCTGCTGGGCTCAGCCCTGGGTCCAGCTGGGCTGGCTCTGCCCTCACATTGCTCTGACAGCTCTGCATCAGACGAGCCCCTTGCGAGCACAGCGCCTGAGCTTTCTGCTTTGGCAGGTGAGTGAGACCCTGCTGCAGGCCCAGAGATTGCAGCTGGGGACACACATCCAATTGGCAAGGACCCAAACTCTCCACAGTCCCAGCTGAATGCCTGGATCTGTACAGGGTGTTTTGTGTGTCCCGTTCTTCCTTCTTGATTGGCTGGAATTGTGCAATTGCACTTTCTTCCTCCTCTAGAAGTACCACGAGTGGGCCAAAGCTGGCGAGTGGGCCATGCTCCTGAGGCAGTGCAGTCTGGAGCTGATGGATGGAGACTTGCCCTTCTGCACTTCCAAACCAGAGCAAAAAGCTGTAGGTGGGACTTAGTTTCTCTTTGAAATCCCTGACGGTTTCAAAAGGAATGTGCAGCTCCTTTGCAGGGCGAGAAGGAAGGTCATCTTCTAAGGGATTTGGGCTTTGACAGAGTTTCCATTCCCAGTCCTGCTTGGAGCTGGAAGGGCACAAAGCAATTTCCTCTTGCTTTGACCACAATTTCAAATACCAATGTTGGAAACAAAGCCCAGAATCTTTAAGGAGGTTGCTGAGGTCAGTAAGATGGATCCATGCCATCAGCACATTTACAATGGAAATAACTGAGTTCTCTTTTTCAAAAGATCATTCACTTCTTAATGCAAAGAATGTAACTTTGCATTTATGTTTTGGTTTTTTCACTAACATTATGTAATGTTTTTTCACTAAAACTTGGATTTTATTCTTATCTTTTACAATTAACCTATTTTTTTCCTTTTTCCTTTTTTTCTCCTTTCAATAGAAAACATATCCTACAGAAGGAATGTCCTTTGCTCCTGGTTCCTGTATGGAGCAGCTCCCTTCCTGCTGGCTGAGCTGCTCAGGCAGAGCCTGGCAGCTCCTGGCCCTGCAGGGCTGAGGCTTTTCCCCATTGCTGGGCACAGACTGATGGAGCAGCACTGCTGAACTCGGGCACACAGAGGGATCAGCAGCAGCTGCCTTTGGCCACCTGAGGCTCCAAGGCCCAAACTCTGAGCAGCCAGGGCTGGAAGACACTGGCAGGATCTGATCCCTGACTCTGGGCAGACAGGACTGCACAAATGACCCCACAGCAGCAGCAGCAGCAGCAGCAGCAGCAGATGGAGCTGACTTTGAGCACAGCCCCTGCCCCTCTTGCCTCCCGTGTGCAGCGGTGTCACAGCAGCCTGAGGCACCTGGGAGCCCCCAGTGCCAGCAGGGACTGGAGATGGCAGCCCTGGGCTCCTGGAGGCTGTGCAGGGAACGGAGATGGGCACTCCCTGTCCATGGGGAGCTTCCAGATGGAAAAGGCTGCTGTGCCCAGGCAGCTGCAAGGGCACAGAAAGGAGGCTCTGGAGCACTGGATCTGTGCCAGTGCCACAGTCCTGGGCAGCAGCCAGCGAGCCCTGGGGGAACGGAGGGCACAGCAAGAGGGACAGAACCAGGCAAGGGCAGAGACTGGAGAGAGCCAGGCCTGGGAGCAGGAGCAGCTGCTCCATTGCACTCGTGGAGAAAACTCTTGGCTGGTTCGAAGTGCTGAAAGGCGTGAAGGGCAGAGAGGAGGCCACAGCAAACAATGCTCCTGTTTGCACAGCCTCCCCTCTCCATGTCCCAGAAGGAATTGCATGGACTGTGTTCTTCTCTCTGAGTCGTCTCGTTCAGCATGAGCAGCTCAGCACCAGGAGCTGAAGGAGCTGAAGCCTCAGGCCAGAGGAGCTGGGCAAGAGGGAACTTTTGGAGCAAAGTAATGCTGCTAAAATAGACCCAGCAGAATGCAGTGGATAGAGTCATGGAATCACCAAATCCTTTCTGTTCGAAAAGCCCTCTGAGCTCACCCAGTGCAGCCGCTCACCCAGCAGTGCCAAGCCCAGCACTAAACCACATCCCTGAAGTGCCAACACCTGGACACCAGCCCTGATTGAGGCCTGGACAGCAGGCCCTGAGCCAAAGGTGGCCTCTGGATGAACCTTCCAAGCAAAGGTTCTCTTTGTATCTGCTCCCTGAAGAAATATGCATGGTCATTAGCCCTGTGATAGATGTAGCCACTCACTAGTGAAACATGTCTTGACCTTTGTGTATTTAGAAGCCAGACAAGGCCATGAAATCTGACATCTGGCCTTGTCTGGAGCCTGAAGGATCAAAGTCAGCTCCCTTGGTTCCTCCTTGAGCCGTGGCCAGGCTTTGGGAGGGACCCAAGAGGAGGATGAAAGCAGATGTTGCCACCCTAGCAGTGCTGTCAGTTTGTTCATTCAGCACTGTCAGAGCTGGGCCCTCTCCCAGCGGGGTTGGAGCCTCTCCTGGGGCTGGAGGCACCTGCAGGAATTCCCAGTGCCCAGGAGTGGCTCTGCAGCCCTTGGCTGTGACAGCTTCCCCAGCTGCTGTGTGGGTCTGGGGGATGGTAAAGGCTGAGGGTAAATGCTGCTGGATCTTTCTTAATCACTGCTGCAATCTTTGGTGGGGATGGTTGGGTGCATTGGTGAGCTGCTCCTTTTGTGATTCTTTGCTGCTCTGAACTGCAGGAAATGACACTGATTCCTTCAGCTGGAGTCTGTGTCTTTCGTGCTGACTTTGCCCACTGGTAAAACAAAACTGGCACAGTCTGGACAGATCCCAACAAAATGTCACTTGTTCAATGTAAATGTGAGGAATCAGTCCCATCAGAAATTCCCAGATGGGAAACCCTTTCCTGGAGTTCCCTGGCTCTGGAGTGGGCTGAGGTCAGAGCCCCGTGTGAGCAGTGGGGCAGTCGGGTAAAAGAAGCTGAACCCCTAGATGGCTTCAAATGCATCCAAAAATTGCAAATGGAAAAGGAAAAGACCTTGTGGGTTTAGGCAGATAAAGATGAATTTGTTGTGAGTACATAGGAAACAGTACCTTCAGAAGGAACAATGATTGTTGGAATGCTCCCACATGGAGCAACAGAAGAAGGTTGTAATCTTGAGCTCAGATGCATTTGTGCAAGTGAAATATTAATATAATAAATAACTACATATATATTTATAGGATAATAAGACCTTAATATATACATTTATCTTTTATATATGTCCATATCTATCTATATCTGTATTTCTCTATCACTATCTACATATAAAATTATCATAATGTGAAGTAGTGCTGACAATGCTAATTTGGTAGCTTTGGCTGCTCAGGGATGTAACACTAAATACCCTACAGAACAGGATTGGCCAGGACCTTAATGTCAGTGGCCAACTTTGTGAGATTGTATACAATGAAAAAGGAGGAAGGGAGGAAATTGGCTATTTTTACAGGGTTTGCTGATACTGTGATGCAGAGTGATTTGTCTGTTCCTGTGAAAAATACAGTGGTTAAGCCTGCAGGGTTTTTCATGTACCAGACTATGCACAAGCTGCAGGACTGGTTGAACAGGTTTTTAAAAGAGCAGTGTAAAAAATGAGGAGATGGGAACCTTTGCCCATGGAGAACCCATCTCTCAGATGTGCTCCATGCCCTTAACAATGGCCCACGGGGGAAATGGAAACGCCCTGGCTGTGCACGGCTGCCCCCAATTTGCAAATCCAGCCATGGGCAGTGAGACTTGGACTGCCTGGGAAATTGTTCTGGCTGTGATGGCCCCTGGCAGGGCCAGCCCAGAGGCTGCAGGGCTGGGCCTTCATGCATTGGAATTAATGAGGAGAAATTCAAAGTAAATGAGAGCTATCAATACCAAAACAGGAATTCAGATTCCTCCAGGACACTTTGCTTTGGTAACTGCTCCCTTGGAGCTTGGCCTTGCATAGTGTTCCTGTCATGGCAGGAGGAATTGATGCAGAATATCCAGGAGAAATTGCAGTAATTCTGTAAACAATAGTGACCAGGATTGGATTATTCAACCCCATGACAGGGTAGCACAATTACTGATCTTGCAATTTTAAGAACGATTTTGAAAAAGGGAGATCCACCTCCAGTCACCACCATTTGTGGAGATAAAGGGTTTGGATCCAGCAGCCCTAATAATGGAGCCAGAGTGTGGGTCCAGAGGCCAAATGGCCCTCCCGAGGCAGCTGAAGGAACAGCTCCTAAGAAAGACAACTCTGAGTCCTGAAACCTGGGCAGGAACAATGGGAATGTGTCCCTGCAGCCAGGGATTCTGTGTGAGAACAAGGAGATTTGACAGGATATTGTTTTACACATCCTGCCAGACCAAATCTCCCTGTTTGCCCCAAAGGCACCTTTGAGAAATGCTCTGACCTACAGGGCTCCATGTGAATGCTGCTGTGACACTGAGGGACTTGCACAGGAATTCCGTCCAGGAGGCTGGGTGCCCCTCAGGGACTGGGACCCGGCCCCTTCCAGCCAGAGGGGAAAGGGCCCCCCAAGCCTTGTCAGCCACAGACAGCATGGTAAACCTGAACAGCAAAGAGCCTGGAGGCATTATTCTGGAATTGAAAAGGTGCCAGCTCCATGGACAACAGAATTCTTGTTCCTAACTCAAATGAGATTGAGAAAAAAGAATGAAGAACGGTGTCACTAAAGTACTCCTGATGTCTGTAAGGTGTATATTGATAGTCAGCCAGAATCTTTGTCTGCCACAAACACCTCTGGTGTTTCACCAAGGGATTGGTCATCAAAATGTAATGATGAGTTATGATGGATTGCTGAGCTTATCCTTTTGTAATTCTTTGCAGCTGTGCATGATATAAATTACAATTCCTTCAGTTGGTTTCTGTATCTTTGGTAGTGACCCTGCCCACTGGGGACACAAGGCCCCCTCTTGCCTAAGTGTTCCCTGGGAAGGCAAAAGCCCTCACTCCAAAATTCCCCCCTTCCTCCTTGTTTTCCCCCTTCACACCCTGAGCATGATGTGCTCTGGTCTGGGCTATGCCCGGGGTCAGTTGGGGTCCCCTGTCCTGGCTATGTCCCCTGCCCAGCTCCCCCGCAGCCCCAGCCCCTCCCCAGCGTGGCTGGACGAGGGGCAGGACAGGCCTTGGCTGTGCTGCAGCTCAGCAAGAACAAAACCATCTCTGTGTGCTCAGCGCTGTGCTCAGCACCCGGCCCAGCAGCGTCTCAGTGCCAGGGGCTGTGCCCTCAGTCCCTGCCGGGGGTTTCCATGGCAACTGCCAGGCCAGGTGACCCAGGTGTCCCCCCAGTGCTGGTTGCCATGGAAACAGTGCCCAGCCCTGCCCCTTTCTGTCTGGCTGACCTGGCCTTTGGCCCTGGCAGTGCCGGTGGCTGCTGGTTCCTGGTGCCAGAGCGGCCAGCGCGGCACAGGGCAGGTGGCCATGGCACAGCCCCCAGCAAGGGATCCCCTCTGGCTCTGGGCACTGACACCAGCCCTGAGCAAGGGCCCAGGGCAGCTTTTCATGGCCACCAACCATCACAACGGCTCCGGGCATTGGTTGCCATGGCACCAAACCAAGGAACGGGTCTCTGTGGCCATTGCCATGGCACCTGGTCGCACAAACGAGTGTCACTGCAATTGTACCTGGAACAGCCCTGGAACCGCTTTGTCCCAGGGTTGCCATGGAGCTGAGGGCAGCAGCAGCTGGTGCTCTGCAAGGGCCCTGGGGGAGATGGGAAGGAGCAGCAGAGCAGGGGCTGATCCATCCCCAGTGTGCTGCACAGCCCAGGGCAGCGTCCCAGAGTGTCCTCATGGAGCTGCCAACAACATCCCCCCTCTGCAGCCCTGGCCTCTCCCCCAGCTCACACAGGTGCCCAGTCCTTGCAGGCACAGACACGGCTTCACTGGCTGTGAAGCCCCTGTTTGCATTGCACACAGCAGGCGGGAGCACCCCCATGTTGTTGCTGTGGGACATGAACCTGAGGGAGCACAAATGCCATCAGCCCCTGGGGCCAGCAAGGGCTGGGGGATGGCAGGGAAACCACCCAGGTTTGTCCTGGCCTCTGCACTCAGCCAGAAAGTTTGTTCCCATCAGCTGGGAGTGCCCTGTGAGTGCCATCCTGTGAGGTGCCCTGTGATGGCACTCAGGGTGATCTGTTCCATAACCTTCCTGGGCACCCAGGTCAGGCTGCCAGGCCTGGAGTTTTCCAGCTCCTCCTTCCAGCCCTTCTTGGGGATGGGCTCACACTGGCACCTCCAGTCCTCTGGGAGCTCCCTGCTGAGCCAGGACTGATGGTAAATGATGGAGTGCAGCCTGGGGAGCTCATCTACAGCTCCCTCATTGCCCTAGGATGGATCCTGTCTGATCCCATTCACCTGTGAGCATCTGAGTGGCTCAGCAGGTCACCCACTGCTTCCTCCTGGATTCCAGGGGCTGTTCTGCTCCCTGTGCCCATCTACCAGCTCAGGAGAACACTTGTCCTGAGGATATCCTTTCCTAATGTTGAAAATTGAAACAAACTAGGGGTAAAGTAGCTCAGCCTTTTCCTTATCTTTTGTTACTATATTCTCTACTGCAACCAATAAAGAGTAGAGGTTCTCCTACTGCTCCTTTTTGCTGTTATTTTTTTATAAAAACATTTTTATTCTTTTTGCAGAACCCTCCAGGTTAAGTTTTAATAGAGTTTTCAACTCTCAGCTTTTCTTTCTGTATGACCCAGCAACATGCTTAAAGACTTCCGGAGTTGCTGGTCCTTTTTCCAACCCTGAGTCTCCAGAAAAGCTCCATGGGCAGCCAGGCCAGTCATTTTCCTCACTAGCTCATCTTCTGCCACACTGGGACAGGCTGCTTCTTCCCCCTTATGATTACTTTCTTGAAATGTGTCCGTCCTTCCAGGACCCCTTTGCTTTTACGGGCTGTTTCCCTTAAAGCAATCAGTACCTGATTAGGTATTCCCCAAATCTGCAGCCTAAACAGGCCAAAGTCTGCCCTTCCTATTTCCAGTGCAGAAGTTTTGCTGCTGCCCCTCCCTCTTTCACAGAACATTGAACACTTCATTATTTCATGGTAACTGGGCCCCAGGCAGCCTCTGAGCCCCACATCTGCCACCAGCCCTTCTCTGTTTGTGAACAGCAGCAGACAGAGCTTTCCTTGGCAGTGGGAGTGTTACCAAAAATTTAATAAAACAGAAAATTCCTTAACCCCAATGTAGCATAAAGAAGCAGCATTCTTTATTCAGCTGGATGCACGGGGAAGAGCTCCTCCCAAAGCTGTGCATGCTGAGTACAGGAAAGTTTCTGTTTATATTCTGTATTTTTCATACATATTCATTGATTGTCCTGGACTAAAAATACATATAATAATCATTTCCCCAAAATAATTAATATATTTCCCCTCCCCTTTACCCGGGCATTCTCCTGTCCTGGGGGTCTCCCTGGTGGTCCCTGGTGGTGGTGGACCCCAATGTTCCCGTGGGCCTGGCTGAGCTGGCAGGACACTGAGGCTGCTGAACTTCCAGTTCCCCTTCTCACACAATGGGCACTGTGTGGTTTCCACAGGCCTGGGGTTGTGGAGAACAAGCTCCAGGTGTGAGCTCACCTGGTGTAGGCAATTTATCATCTGGTACCAATTGGTCACAGAGTGGGCTATGACATCACAGAGTGGGTTATGTGAGGTCATCAAGCAGCCATGGCATCATAGTCTGCCTCTGTGACATCAGAGATCCAGCTGTGACATACAGGGCAGAGGTCTGACATCACAGTGCAGACTATGGCATCACAGACTCTGGTGGGACATCAGAGACCAGTTGTGTGACATTGGAGAATGGGCTGTGACATCCCAGAGGGGCTGTGTGACATCCCAGCAGGCTGTGTCAGGCCACTGGGTTGGTAACTCTGCCCCAGCTCCCCCTCACAGTTTCTCCCAACAACTCCAATGCTGTTCATGCCCAGCAGGGTCCCTGTCCCCCAGGTTCCCCTCGGCCCACCTGGAGCCACAGCCTCCACCAAAGTATGTTCCACAGGATCCACCCCAGAGCTTGACAGGGGACAAGGGGCCAGGGCGGTGTGACCAGGACATCAAGGACTGGGATTATCCAGGTCACTGTGTCCTGGGTTGGGTTCCCCAGGGCAGGAAAGATGTCTGGCAGCTGGAGCAGGGTCTGGGAAGGGCCTCCAAGGTGGGGCTGGAGCCCTTGGGCTGTGAGCAGAGGCTGAGGGAGCTGGGCTTGTCCAGCCTGGAGCAGGGAAGGCTGAGGGGCTCCTCATGCCAGCCTGGCAGTGCCAGCAAGGAGGGGATGGAGAACACAGAGCCAGGCTCTTCACCGGGGACTGGGGGGAGACAAAAGCCGATGGGTGGAAGGGGAAAGAGGGGAGATCAGCCAGGGCATGAGCAGATGAAATGAGTCAGGCTGCTTTCAGCATTTCTTCAACACCAAGAGCAGCCTGACTCCCTTCTCCATCCACCACTGATAGATTTGCAAATCAGGAATTGTTTGAGCTGTTCTGTCCTCAGTCCAGGACAAGAGTCCTGATACAAGAACTTAATTGTGTTTATATCTATCACAGAACCACATTAGTCAAAAATTAATTTTAGTATGCAAATCAGTTGTGAACAGTGGACTCATCAGACACTGCTGGGACATTGCACATAGCTCAGGGAAGAGTTTGTAATTGTGTGATTGTTATTTTAATGGTGTAATTTTTATTAAGTTATATCCTGTTCAACTGTGGTCTGTTGGCTAGGTCCAGTGCGGGCTGGAGGGAGCTCAGATTTGCACAAGGCTGCTCTGAGTGCCAGCCTTGGGTGGGGAAAATGGTGGGGTGTATTACTGCGCCTGAGTGGGTCGCTGCTGGTGAGAGAGAGAGACGGTGAATCTTGTTTCTTGATCAGAAGGCTGATTTATTGGGATATCATATATAATACATTATTACTATACTGGAAAGAATAACGAGAGAGGTTTGCAGAGCTGCTAGGCTAGGCTAGGAATTGATAGAAAAAAATCTATAACAAAGTTGTGGCCCAAGGACTCAGTCCCCGGCCTTGCACTTTGTGATTGGCCCTTAATTATAAACAAGAAGCATGAGCCAATCAAGGTGCCCCTGTTACATTCCACAGCAGCTGATAATAATTGTTTACCTTGTCTTCTGAGGCCTTTGCCCTCCAGAAGATGCAGAAATCCGAAAGAAAGGATTTCTGTGAAGAAATGTCTGTGACAGGGGTAGGGGTAGGAACAGAGTCTGATTGATTGTCAGCCATGAAAGGTCTTGATTTTCATACCCAGTATAACTGCATGAGGAGGTACTTGGATTCAATGTCAATTGGAGATTGAACATTTCAAGGAATTACTGGTAAAAAAAAAAATTACAGGACCTAAAAAAATATTTTCTTGCTGTTTTTTTGTTTGTTTTTTTTTTTTTAATTCAGGCTATTCACATTGAAATGGCTTCTTAAATGACTAATTAACCACACGTTTGATTTGAACAAATTATTAATTAAATCAAATTATTCCCAGAAGCTTAGCTTGTTTAGCTGTTCTGAATGTTAATGAGCCCTGGGACACTGAATTCCTGCACCGAAGAGCTGAAGGCTGAACAAGCCTCTGGAGCAGGAAAATTCAGCAGCAGCTTCCAAGGTGCTGAGGATGTCAGCAGCCCCCACTGAGGCCATCCCTGCCCAGAGACCGTGGGGGAATGGGCAGACAAGGAGAGCGTCCCTGGGGCTGGGGCAGCACAACTCAGAGGCACCAGCGGCTCCAGCTGGGAAATGGAGTGTGGAATGTGGCTGGGAAAGCCCTGCCTTGGCTGTGCCAAGCAGGACAGACAAGCCCTGACTTCCATCCAGTAGAAAACTCTGTCAAGGAGACATTTAAAAGGAATTACAATTGTTTCTGTATTCTGAATTGGACTTCCTGGAGAAATACCAACAAGAGATCCTCAGGAGGTCAAAACAACAAGACAGTCTTTACTGGTAACTTTAGAAAATCAGAGAATTTTTGGCAAAAGATTTAATATGACATTCAATCAACACAGAACACTTCTTAAAGCACTGACTTGGCCCATTCAACTTCACAAACTCTAAGCTATTTGAATTTTACATTACTCAAATTTGCAAAAGGACCGAAATAGAAGAAAAGGACAGAAAGAGAGAGAGGCAAAAAGGATACAGAGGAGCATACACAGAGGTACCAACTCCTGGATTCCAGTAGCATTCAGATGGAAATTCCAAGAGGAGGTAGGGTCAAGATGAGTGCTTGCCTTGTGGTCAGCCTTCAATACCCCTTGGTCTTCCTGGGCCCTTCCCCCAGGTGGGACTGTGGCTCATTTGGTCCCTCAGGAGCTGGGCTGGGGCTGCAGAGGTGACTGTGGAGCATTGCCTGTGCTGTGCCAGGGACTGGCAGACACTGCTGGGCTGGGATAGAGGCTCTGGGGAGATTGGGGTTCCAGGGCAGGGCAGGGCTGGGGTTCCAGGGCAGGGGAGGGCTGGACCTGCCCCTTCCTCCCCTATTGGAATAAGATCCAATATTACCAGGTAGATTGTGCCTGGGCTTGTCTGACCCCTGCTCCTGGGCCAAAGGCAGCAACTGTGGTGTTTCACCTCAGAGACACTTTTGGCTGGCTGGATGGTGCAGCTGAGCGCTGAAACAAGTCCCGGCTTGTAGAAACTCAGTTTGCCTCAGGTGAGAAGGCTTCTGGCTAAGGTGAGGAGGAAAAGGAGACAGATTCTGCTGGAGGGTTAATATCAAGAGTTTATTCCATGGTCACAGACATCTGAATCTTAGGTAACAGCTCCAATAGAATCCCAACCGCATGGCCTGAGTGACTTTTTAAGCTCCGGGGGGGGGGGGGGAGGGAAGGGACAGGTGAGCCACCAACCAGGTGAGAGGGGCAGGGTCTCAGGAAACGATGACACCCAGACAGACCAATGACCTCTGGGCACAGGGGCATCTTTTGAACCTGACCAACCACATGATGGCCTTGCTGGAATGTTAAGACTGATTGACAGCCCAGCAGGGGGTGAGGGGGAAGGGGAAAGGGAAGAGAGATATTGCCACACCTGGGAAGGGGCTGGGAAGTTTAAAACAGGAAATTGCAGCACACTGCAACACTCCCCACACATGAAATCTCTTGAGCCAAGAAACTCCTCCACTCTGTCACAATAGGGAATACTGGAGGTGAAATCCCAATTCTGGCCATGGGCACCTAGATAAGAAGGACAGTTCTTTTCCTCAGGAATGAAAGCCCCAGTTCTCAGTAAATTTCTGGTTTGATTGTTTAGATTCTGTTTGGTTTTGTTGCTGCTTTGTTTCCTTGTTATGCCTGAAGTGTCCAGTCAGGAGCAGAGTGACTCTTGCCAAGGAACTTTGTGCTGCTGTCCCTTAATATTCAGTCTGGTTTTTGCTGCTCCCTTGCTGGGGATCTTTTCAGCGCTCTCAAGGCCTCATTGGTAGCAGGATGAAGGAGCCCTGGCCCAGGGTCTGGCCCTGGGGGACACGGGGACGCTGCCGGGGGGTCCCTGTCCACTGTGCCACCCCCAGGGCCCCGGCCCCCCATCCCTGTGTCAGGCTCTGGGGTCGATCTTGTGGAACATCCTCTGGGGGAGGCTGCGGGGCCAGGGGGACCCGGGGGGACAGGGGACCCCGCTGTGCACGGGCAGGGTTGGACTGCTCTGGGGGGAACTGTGAGGGGGGCTGGGGCAGAGTGACCTCCCCAGGGACCTCACACAGCCCCTGTGATGTCACAGTGCCCCTGTGATGTCACACAGACCTCGTGATGTCACACTGCCCCTGTGATGTCACACTGCCCCTGTGATGTCACACAGCCCCCATGATGTCACACCGCCCCTGTGATGTCACACTGCCACTGTGATGTCACACAGATCCCTTTGATGTCACACAGCCCCTGTGATGTCACACTACCCCTGTGATGTCACACTGCCCCTGTGATGTCCCAGAGCCAACTCTGAGACACCATGCTATGATGTGATACAGCTGCTCTGTGATGTCACAGAAGTCTCTGTGATGTCAGAAAGTCACTCTATGATTACACAATCTCTCCTGTGATGTCACAGCCTGCTCTGTGATGTTACACAGCCACCCAGTGTTGTCACAGCCCACTCCCTGATGTCACAGAGCCACCTTCTATGATGTCAGGAGCTGCTCTATGGCCTCACATCCTACCCTATGATGTCACAGCCAGCTCTGTGATGTAACAACCCACTTCAGTGATGTCACAAAACCCTCTCTGTGATGTCATACTGACACTCTGTAAGGTCACAGCACATACTTTGACATCACTGCCAGCTCTATGATGTCATGCAGCCATGCCATGATGTCACAGCCTGTTCTGTGATGTCACAAAGTCCCCTCTATGATGCTGTAGCTGCTCAGTGACCTCACACAACAAACTCTGTGATGTCACAGCCCAATCTGTGACCTCACACAGCCCACTCTGTGCTGTCACACAGCCCCTTGCTGACATCCCAGGCTGCTCTGTGCCTCTATGACACAGCCACAGAGGTGCTGCTGTGACACAGCCCCCTCGGGGACATGCCACAGCCCCTGCCAGTGCTGAGCCCCTGTGAGCTCTGTCTGTGCCCTGCTGGTGTCCCTGAGGGGCCCTGGCAGCGTCCCAGCCCTGCTGGGCTGTGCACAGGAGCTGCTCCTGGCCAGAGCTGTCTCTCTGCAGCGCTGCCCTTGCAAGGAGCTGCCTCTGGGCCAGGAGCCCGGCCCAGCTCAGCAGCACAGACACAGCACAGGGACTTTAATTAGCCTCTGGGGCTTTGCTGCTCTTTGCATCAGACTCAGTCCCTCACAGTGTACTCAAAAAACCTTCTCAGAGACTCAAAAAGAGGGTGAAACACTGAAGTTTCTCATACTTTAAATAGATCCATCTGAGGGACAGGACTGAGAAAGTGTCCCCAGGTTCCAGGTAGAGCAGAACACTGGAGGCAATGATGACAGGTGGGGACAAGCAAGGGAAAGGTGTCTCTGCTGTTAAGAAAACCTGCGCCTCTGTCCCTGCAAGCTGTCAGCATCCCCGGCTGCCCCACCTGGCTGGGCCCTGCCTTTGCTGACAGCTCTGCCTCCTGCCTGTCTCTGCCTGCCCTTACAGAGCCTTGGGCTGCTCCAGGCTCCTGCTGGGGACGTGCTGCACCACAGCCCTGCCCTGTCAGGGAAATTCCCTTCTCCTGGTGTTCAGTCTGGACCTCCCAAGCTGCACTTGGTGCTATTAGGTCTTCTTCAGGCTTATTCCTACTATGAAGAAAAGCTCCAGCCTCTCTGAAACCACCCATCCATCCCTCCCAGGGTATTCCCTTTCAGTCCTCAGTCTCTACACCACTGACCACAGAGGCCACAGACTCTCCCTGCTGGTTTTGTGATGAGGCCTCCAAACCCCATTCTGGGAGATTTTTGAGTCCTCTCCAAGGTCTGTGAAAAGGGAAAAATAGCATTCGAAGTTATTTTCTCCTAAATCCTACAGTGACAGAAAACGGGTCAGTATCTTTAAACTGAATGGGGACAAATTAACATTTGTTAGAAGGAGGAAATATTTTACAATTAATAAAGTGGCAGGAAACTGCAACTGTTTTTCCAGAGAAGTGGATTCCCCATCCCTGGAATTGTCCAAGAGCAGGAGATTTGTGTAGCCTTGCCCATTGAAACCCTCTAATCCCCAGTGACAGAATTCCTGTAGTGTGGGTTCTCTGATGTGCTGGGTGCCCTCACAAGGCTTCTGGCCAGAATGTCTGCTGAGGGCAGCCAGGCTGCTGCTCGGGCAGTGACCTCACAGCCACCACCATGGCAGCCCTGTCCCCTGGGCCTGGCTGTGTCCTTTCCTCTGCCCCTGCCTTGGCTCTGCTGGCATGAAGAGTTTTGTCATTAATATCTTGTCCCCAAGGTGCTGAGGCCAATGGCTTCCCAGTCAGGCTCCTGGAGCAGAAGTGGCTTTTCAGAGCCAGCCAGGAATGAGCCCTGAGGCAGCAGCTCTGCAGTGGTGGCCACCAGGCCGGGCTGCCAAGGGAGGCTTCTGGCCATGGCCTGCAAGCAGCTGCTGCTGCCAAGGTGCCTTTGGTGCCTCAGGCTCTCCCTGGCACAGCTCCCAGCACGGCACTCTGCCCTTGTGCCTGAGCCCTTCCCTGTGCTGGGGCTGGTCTGGGGCTTTTCCTGCAGCGGGACCTGCCCTGCTCATGGCACAGGAGAGGCAGTTCCTGCTGGAGCAGGAGGCTCTGCCTGCAATGGGCTCCAACAACTCCAGCAAGGCCCTGTTTGCAAAGCCCCCAGTGGGAAATGAAGGAGGGGAGTCACACTGCTTTGGGGGTGAATAATGCTGACACCAGCCTGACTCCTCCATCCCAAAGTTCAACATCCTCAGAGGGAGCTGAAGCTGTGGCA